>NW_027174611.1:0-339045 GCF_000390325.3 Nicotiana tomentosiformis
GGACTATTAAATAAGACCAAAGGAACCATAGTCACCGCCCTGTCAAGATCTTTCCACATTTTTTGCATGTTACTGAAAAAGACCTAGAATTTCGCCCGATTCCCATATTTTTGTGTGCTATACCCACGCATTCTGAGTGGTCCCAAGAGCCGCGGACCCCGATCGCCTAAAATTTTTCCGGGCAATAAAATACGACCGAAGGTACCATAGTATCCGCCCTGCCATGATCGTTCCTTATTTTTTGCGTTTTTCGGCCAAACAACGAGAATACCGCGCGATTCCCATATTTTTGTGTGTTATAGCCCACGCCTTCCGAGTTGGTCCCGGGACCTCCGGACCCCTATCGCCTAATATTTTTCCGGACTATCAAATAAGACCAAAGGAACCATAGTCACCGCCCCGCCATGATCGTTCCTAGTCTTTTGCATTTTTCAGCCAAAAAACTAGAATTCCGCGCGATTTCCATATTTTCATGTGCTTTAGCCCACGCCTTCCAAGGGGTCGAGGGAACCCCGAACCCCGATCGCCTAAAAATTTTCCGGGCCATCAAATACGACCAAAGGAACCGTAGTAACCACCCCTTCATGATCGTTCCTCATTTTTTACGTTTTTCGGCCAAACAACTAGAATTCCGCGCGATTCCCATATTTTTGTGTGTTATAGCCCACGCCTTCCGAGTGGTCCCGTGACCTCCTGACCCCTATCGCCTAAAATTTTACCGGACTATCAAATAAGACCTAAGGAACCATAGTATCCGCCCCTCCATGATCGTTCCTCATTTTTTGCATTTTTCGGCCAAACAACTAGAATTCCGCGCGATTCCCATATTTTTGTGTGTTATAGCCCACGCCTTCCGAGTGGTCCCGGGACCTCCGGACCCCTATCACCTAATATATTTCCGGACTATCAAATAAGACCGAAGGAACCATAGTCACCGCCCTGCCAAGATCTTTCCACATTTTTTACATGTTACTGAAAAAGACCTAGAATTTTGCCCGATTCCCATATTTTCGTGTGCTATACCCATGCATTCCGAGTGGTCCCAAGAGCCGAGGACCCCGATCGCCTAAAATTTTTCCGGACTATCAAATAAGACCTAAGGAAACATAGTCGCCGCCTAGCCATGATTGTTCCTAATGTTTTCCGTTTTTCGGCCAAAAAACTAGAATTCCGCGCGATTCCCCCATTTTTGTGTGTTATAGCCCACGCCTTCCGAGTGGTCCCGGGACCTCCGTACCCCTATCACCTAATATTTTTCCGGACTATCAAATAAGACCAAAGGAACCATAGTCACCGCCCCGCCATGATCGTTCCTAGTCTTTTGCATTTTTCAGCCAAAAAACTAGAATTCCGCGCGATTTCCATATTTTCATGTGCTTTAGCCCACGCCTTCCAAGGGGTCCAGGGAACCCCGAACCCCGATCGCCTAAAAATTTTCCGGGCCATCAAATATGACCTAAGGAACCATAGTAACCACCCCGCCATGATCGTTCCTCATTTTTTGCGTTTTTCGGCCAAACAACTAGAATTCCGCACGATTCCCATATTTTTGTGTGTTATAGCCCACACCTTCCGAGTGGTCCCGGGACCTCCAGACCCCTATCGCCTAAAATATTTCCGGACTATCACATAAGACCTAAGGAACCATAGTCGCCGCCTAGCCATGATCGTTCCTAATTTTTTTCGTTTTTCGGCCAAAAAAACTAGAATTCCGCGCGATTCCCCTATTTTTGTGTGTTATAGCCCACGCCTTCCGAGTGGTCCCGGGACCTCCGGACCCCTTTCGCCTAATATTTTTCCGGACTATCAAATAAGACCAAAGGAACCATAGTCACCGCCCCACCATGATCGTTCCTAGTCTTTTGCATTTTTTAGCCAAAAAACTAGAATTCCGCTCGATTTCCATATTTTCATGTGCTTTAGCCCACGCCTTCCAAGGGGTCCAGGGAACCCCGAACCCCGATCGCCTAAAAATTTTCGGGTCCATCAAATACGACCTAAGGAACCATAGTAACCACCCCGCCATGATCGTTCCTCATTTTTTGCGTTTTTCGGCCAAACAACTAGAATTCCGCGCGATTCCCATATTTTTGTGTGTTATAGCCCACACCTTCCGAGTGGTCCCGGGACCTCCGGACCCCTATCGCCTAAAATTTTTCCGGACTATCAAATACGACCTAAGGAACCATAGTATCCGCCCCTCCATGATCGTTCCTCATTTTTTGCATTTTTCGGCCAAACAACTAGAATTCCGCGCGATTCACATATTTTTTTGTGTTATAGCCTACGCCTTCCGAGTGGTCCCGGGACCTCCGGACCCCTATCACCTAATATATTTCCGGACTATCAAATAAGACCGAAGGAACCATTGTCACCGCCCTGTCAAGATCTTTCCACATTTTTTGCATGTTACTGAAAAAGACCTAGAATTTCGCCCGATTCCCATATTTTCTGTGCTATACCCACGCATTCTGAGTGGTCCCAAGAGCCGCGGACCCCGATCGCCTAAAATTTTTCCGGGCAATAAAATACGACCTAAGGAACCATAGTATCCGCCCCGCCATGATCGTTCCTTATTTTTTGAGTTTTTCGGCCAAACAACGAGAATACCGCGCGATTCCCATATTTTTGTGTGTTATAGCCCACGCCTTCCAAGTGGTCCCGGGACCTCCGGACCCCTATCGCCTAATATTTTTCTGGACTATCAAATAAGACCAAAGGAACCATAGTCACCGCCCCGCCATGATCCTTCCTAGTCTTTTGCATTTTTCAGCCAAAAAACTAGAATTTCGCGCGATTTCCATATTTTCATGTGCTTTAGCCCACGCCTTCCAAGGGGTCCAGGGAACCCCGAACCCCGATCGCTTAAAAATTTTTCGGGCCATCAAATACGACCTAAGGAACCATAGTAACCACCCCGCCATGATCGTTCCTCATTTTTTGCGTTTTTCGGCCAAACAACTAGAATTCCGCGCGATTCCCATATTTTTGTGTGTTATAGCCCACACCTTCCGAGTGGTCCCGGGACCTCCAGAACCCTATCGCCTAAAATTTTTCCGGACTATCAAATATGACCTAAGGAACCATAGTATCCGCCCCGCCATGATCGTTCCTCATTTTTTAGGTTTTTTGGCCAAACAACTAGAATTCCGCGCGATCCCATATTTTTGTGTGTTATAGCCCATGCCTTCCGAGTGGTCCCGGGACCTCCGGACCCCTATCGCCTAATATTTTTCTGGACTATCAAATAAGACCAAAGGAACCATAGTCACCGCCCCGCCATGATCGTTCCTAGTCTTTTGCATTTTTCAGCCAAAAAACTAGAATTCCGCGCGATTTCCATATTTTCATGTGCTTTAGCCCACGCCTTCCAAGGGGTCCAGGGAACCCCGAACCCCGATAGCTTAAAAGTTTTTTGGACCATCAAATACGACCTAAGGAACCATAGTAACCACCCCGCCATGATCGTTTCTCATTTTTTGCGTTTTTCGGCCAAACAACTAGAATTCCGCGCGATTCCCTAATTTTTGTGTGTTATAGCCCACACCTTCCGAGTGGTCCCGGGACCTCCAGAACCCTATCGCCTTAAATTTTTCCGGACTATCAAATACGACCTAAGGAACCATAGTATCCGCCCCGCCATGATCGTTCCTCATTTTTTGCGTTTTTCGGCCAAACAACTAGAATTCCGCGCGATCCCATATTTTTGTGTGTTATAGCCCACGCCTTCCGAGTGGTCCCGGGACCTCCGGACCCCTATCGCCTAATATTTTTCCGGACTATCAAATAAGACCAAAGGAACCATAGTCACCGCCCCGCCATGATCGTTCCTAGTCTTTTGCATTTTTCAGCCAAAAAACTAGAATTCCGCGCGATTTCCATATTTTCATGTGCTTTAGCCCACGCCTTCCAAGGGGTCCAGGGAACCCCGAACCCCGATCGCCTAAAAAATTTTCGGGCCATCAAATATGACCTAAGGAACCATAGTAACCACCCCGCCATGATCGTTCCTCATTTTTTGCGTTTTTCGGCCAAACAACTAGAATTCCGCGTGATTCCCAAATTTTTGTGTGTTATAGCCCACGCCTTCCGTGGGGTCCCGTGACCTCCTGACCCCTATCGCCTAAATATTTATCGGACTATCAAATACGACCTAAGGAACCATAGTATCCGCCCCGCCATGATCGTTCCTTATTTTTTGCATTTTTCGGCCAAATAACTAGAATTCCGCGCGATTCCCATATTTTTGTGTGTTATAGCCCACGCTTTCCGAGTGGTCCCGGGACCTCCGGACCCCTATCGCCTAATATTTTTCCGGACTATCAAATAAGACCGAAGGAACCATAGTCACCGCCCTGCCAAGATCTTTCCACATTTTTTGCATGTTACTGAAAAAGACCTAGAATTTCGCCCGATTCCCATATTTTGGTGTGCTATACCCACGCATTCCGAGTGGTCCCAAGAGCGGCGGACCCCGATCGCCTAAAATTTTTCTGGACTATCAAATAAGACCTATGGAACCATAGTATCCGCCTAGCCATGATCATTCCTAGTTTTTTTCGTTTTTCGGCCAAAAATCTAGAATTCCGCGCGATTCCCATATTTTTGTGTGTTATAGCCCATACCTTCCGAGTGGTCCCGGGTCTCCGGACCCCTATCGCCTAAAATTTTTCCGGACTATCAAATAAGACCTAAGGAACCATAGTCACCGCCCAGCCATGATCGTTCCTATTTTTGTCCGTTTTTCGGGCAAAAAACTAGAATTCCGCGCTATTCCCATATTTTCGTGTCCTATAGCCCACACCTTCCAACTGAACCCGGGAACTCCAGAACCCTATCGCCTAAAATTTTTCCGGACTATCAAATACGACCTAAGGTACCATAGTCACCTCCCAGCCATGATCGTTCCTCATTTTTTGCGTTTTTCGGCCAAACAACTAGAATTTCGCGCGATCCCATATTTTTGTGTGTTATAGCCCACCCCTTCGGAGTGGTCCCGGGTCTCCGGACCCCTATCGCCTAAAATTTTTTCGGACTATCAAATAAAGACCTAAGGAACCATAGTCACCGCCCAGCCATGATCGTTCCTAGTTTTTTCCGTTTTTCGGCCAAAAAACTAGAATTTCGCGCGATTCCCATATTTTTGTGTGTTATAGCCCACACCTTCCGAGTGGTCCCGAAACCTCCGGACCCCCATCGCCTAATATCTTTCCGGACAATCAAATAAGACCAAAGGAACCATAGTCACCGCCCTGCCAAGATCTTTCCACATTTTTTGCATGTTACTGAAAAAGACCTAGAATTTCGCCCGATTCCCATATTTTCGTGTGCTATACCCACGCATTCCGAGTGGTCCCAAGAGCCGCGGACCCCGATCGCCTAAAAAATTTTCGGGCAATCAAATACGACCTAAGGAACCATAGTATCCGCTCCGCCATGTTTGTTCCTTATTTTTTGCGGTTTTCGGACAAACAACTAGAATTCCGCGCGATTCCCATATTTTTGTGTGTTATAGCCCCCACCTTCCGAGTGGTCCCGGGACCTCCAGAACCCTATCGCCTAAAATTTTTCCGGACTATCAAATACGACCTAAGGAACCATAGTATCCGCCCCGCCATGATCGTTCCTCATTTTTTGCGTTTTTCGGCCAAACAACTAGAATTCCGCGCGATCCCATATTTTTGTGTGTTATAGCCCACGCCTTCCGAGTGGTCCCGGGACCTCCGGACCCCTATCGCCTAATATTTTTCTGGACTATCAAATACGGCCTAAGGAACCATAGTCACCGCCCCGCCATGATCGTTCCTAGCCTTTTGCGATTATCAGCCAAAAAACTAGAATTCCGCGCGATTTCCATATTTTCATGTGCTTTAGCCCACGCCTTCCAAGGGGTCCAGGGAACCCCGAACCCCGATCGCCTAAAAATTTTCCGGGCCATCAAATAAGACCTAAGGAACCATAGTAACCACCCCGCCATGATCGTTCCTCATTTTTTGCGTTTTTCGGCCAAACAACTAGAATTCTGCGTGATTCCCATATTTTTGTGTGTTATAGCCCACGCCTTCCGTGTGGTCCCGTGACCTCCTGACCCCTATCGCCTAAAATTTTACCGGACTATCAAATACGACCTAAGGAACCATAGTATCCGCCCCGCCATGATCGTTCCTCATTTTTTGCATTTTTCGGCCAAACAACTAGAATTCCGCGCGATTCCCATATTTTTGTGTGTTATAGCCCACGCCTTCCGAGTGGTCCCGGGACCTCTGGACCCCTATCGCCTAATATTTTTCCGGACTATCAAATAAGACCGAAGGAACCATAGTCACCGCCCTGCCAAGATCTTTCCACATTTTTTGCATGTTACTGAAAAAGACCTAGAATTTCGCCCGATTCCCATATTTTGGTGTGCTATACCCACGCATTCCGAGTGGTCCCAAGAGCCGCGGACCCCGATCGCCTAAAATTTTTCCGGACTATCAAATAAGACCTATGGAACCATAGTATCCGCCTAGCCATGATCGTTCCTAGTTTTTTTCATTTTTCGGACAAAAAACTAGAATTCCGCGCGATTCCCATATTTTTGTGTGTTATAGCCCATACCTTCCGAGTGGTCCCGGGTCTCCGGACCCCTATCGCCTAAAATTTTTCCGGACTATCAAATAAGACCTAAGGAACCATAGTCACCGCCCAGCCATGATCGTTCCTATTTTTGTCCGTTTTTCGGGCAAAAAACTAGAATTCCGCGCTATTCCCATATTTTCGTGTCCTATAGCCCACACCTTCCAAGTGAACCCGGGAACTCCGGAACCCTATCGCCTAAAATTTTTACGGACTATCAAATACGACCTAAGGTACCATAGTCACCTCCCAGCCATGATCGTTCCTCATTTTTTGCGTTTTTCGGCCAAACAACTAGAATTTCGCGCGATCCCATATTTTTGTGTGTTATAGCCCACCCCTTCCGAGTGGTCCCGGGTCTCCGGACCCCTATCGCCTAAAATTTTTTCGGACTATCAAATAAGACCTAAGGAACCATAGTCACCGCCCAGCCATGATCGTTCCTAGTTTTTTCCGTTTTTCGGCCAAAAAACTAGAATTCCGCGCGATTCCCATATTTTCGTGTCCTATAGCCCACGCCTTCCGAGTGGTCCCGGGACCTCCGGACCCCCATCTCCTAATATTTTTTCGGACAATCAAATAAGACCAAAGGAACCATAGTCACCGCCCTGCCAAGATCTTTCCACATTTTTTGCATGTTACTGAAAAAGACCTAGAATTTCGCCCGATTCCCATATTTTCGTGTGCTATACCCACGCATTCCGAGTGGTCCCAAGAGCCGCGGACCCCGATCGCCTAAAAATTTTTTGGGCAATCAAATACGACCTAAGGAACCATAGTATCCGCCCCGCCATGTTCGTTCCTTATTTTTTGCGGTTTTCGGACAAACAACTAGAATTCCGCGCGATTCCCATATTTTTGTGTGTTATAGCCCACACCTTCCGAGTGGTCCCGGGACCTCCGGACCCCTATCGCCTAAAATTTTTCCGGACTATGAAATACGACCTAAGGAACCATAGTATCCTCCCCGCCATGGTCGTTCCTCATTTTTTGCATTTTTCGGCCAAACAACTAGAATTCCGTGCGATTCCCATATTTTTGTGTGTTATAGACCACGCCTTCCGAGTGGTCCCGGGACCTCCGGACCCCTATCGCCTAATATTTTTCCGGACTATCAAATAAGAGCAAAGGAACCATAGTCACCGCCCTGCAAAGATCTTTCCACATTTTTTGCATGTTACTGAAAAAGACATAGAATTTCGCCCGATTCCCATATTTTCGTGTGCTATACCCACGCATTCCGAGTGGTCCAAAGAGCCGCGGACCCCGATCGCCTAAAATTTTTTCGGGCAATCAAATACGACCTAAGGAACCATTGTATCCGCTCCGCCATGATCGTTCCTTATTTTTTGCGTTTTTCGGCCAAACAACTAGAATTCCGCGCGATTCCCATATTTTTGTGTGTTATAGCCCACACCTTCCGAGTGGTCCCGGGACCTCCAGACCCCTATCGCCTAAAATTTTTCCGGACTATCAAATACGACCTAAGGAACCATAGTATCCGCCCCGCCATGATCGTTCCTCATTTTTTGCGTTTTTCAGCCAAATAACTAGAATTCCGCGCGATCCCATATTTTTGTGTGTTATAGCCCACGCCTTCCGAGTGGTCCCGGGACCTCCGGACCCCTATCGCCTAATATTTTTCCGGACTATCAAATAAGACCAAAGGAACCATAGTCACCGCCCCGCCATGATCGTTCCTAGTCTTTTGCATTTTTCAGCCAAAAAACTAGAATTCCGCGCGATTTCCATATTTTCATGTGCTTTAGCCCACGCCTTCCAAGGGGTCCAGGAAATCCCGAACCCCGATCGCCTAAATATTTTCCGGGCCATCAAATACGACCTAAGGAACCATAGTAACCACCCCGCCATGATCGTTCCTCATTTTCTGCATTTTTCGGCCAAACAACTAGAATTCCGCGCGATTCCCATATTCTTGTGTGTTATAGCCCACGCCTTCCGAGTGGTCCCGTGACCTCCTGACTCCTATCGCCTAAAATTTTACCGGACTATCAAATACGACCTAAGGAACCATAGTATCCACACCGCCATGATCGTTCCTCATTTTTTGCATATTTCGGCCAAACAACTAGAATTCCGCGCGATTCCCATATTTTTGTGTGTTATAGCCCACGCCTTCCGAGTGGTCCCGGGACTTCCGGACCCCTATTGCCTAATATTTTTCCGGACTATCAAATAAGACCGAAGGAACCATAGTCACCGCTCTGCCAAGATCTTTCCACATTTTTTGCATGTTACTGAAAAAGACCTAGAATTTCGCCCGATTCCCATATTTTCGTGTGCTATACCCACGCATTCCGAGTGGTCCCAAGAGCCGTGGACCCCGATCGCCAAAAATTTTTTCGGACAATAAAATAATACCTAAGGAACCATAGTCACCGCCTAGCCATGATCGTTCCTAGTTTTTTCCGTTTATCGGCCAAAAAACTAGAATTCCGCGCGATTCCCATATCTTTGTGTGTTATAGCCCACGCCTTCCGAGGGGTCCCGGTACCTCCGGACCCCTATCGCCTAATATTTTTCCGGACTATCAAATAAGACCAAATGAACCATAGTCACTGCTCCGCCATGATCGTTCCTAGTCTTTTGCATTTTTCAGCCCAAAAACAAGAATTCCGCGCGATTTCCATATTTTCATGTGCTTTAGCCCATGCCTTCCGAGTGGTCCCAAGAGCCGCGGACCCCGATCGCCTAAAAATTTTTCGGGCCATCAAATACGACCTAAGGAACCATAGTAACCACCCCGCCATGATCGTTCCTCATTTTTTGCGTTTTTCGGCCAAACAACTAGAATTCCGCGCGATTCCCATATTTTTGTGTGTTGTAGCCCACACCTTCCGAGTGGTCCCGGGACCTCCAGACCCCTATCGGCTAAAATTTTTCCAGACTATCAAATACAACCTATGGAACCATAGTATCCGTCCCGCCATGATCGTTCCTCATTTTTTGCGTTTTTCGGCCAAACAACTAGAATTCCGTGCGATCCCATATTTTTGTGTGTTATAGCCCACTCCTTCCGAGTGGTCCCGGGACCTCAAGACCCCTATCGCCTAATATTTTTCCGGACTTTCAAATAAGACCAAAGGAACCATAGTCACCGCCCCGCCATGATTATTCCTAGTCTTTTGCATTTTTCAGCCAAAAAACTAGAATTCCGCGCGATTTCCATATTTTCATGTGCTTTAGCCCACGCTTCCAAGGGGTCCAGGAAATCCCGAACCCCGATCGCCTAAATATTTTCCGGGCCATCAAATACAACCTAAGGAACCATAGTAACCACCCCGCCATGATCGTTCCTCATTTTCTGCATTTTTCGGCCAAACAACTAGAATTCCGCGCGATTCCCATATTCTTGTGTGTTATAGCCCATGCCTTCCGAGTGGTCCCGTGACCTCCTGACCCCTATCGCCTAAAATTTTACCAGACTATCAAATACGACCTAAGGAACCATAGTATCCGCCCTGCCATGATCGTTCCTCATTTTTTGCATTTTTCGGCCAAACAACTAGAATTCCGCGCGATTCCCATATTTTTGTGTGTTATAGCCCACGCCTTCCGAGTGGTCCCGGGACCTCCGGACCCCTATCGCCTAATATTTTTCCGGACTATCAAATAAGACCGAAGGAACCATAGTCACCGCCCTGCCAAGATCTTTCCACATTTTTTGCATGTTACTGAAAAAGACCTAGAATTTCGCTCGATTCCCATATTTTCGTGTGCTATACCCACGCATTCCGAGTGGTCCCAAGAGCCGGGGACCCTGATCGCCTAAAATTTTTCCGGGAAATCATCAAGTAAGACCTAAGGAACCATAGTCACCGCCTAGCCATGATCGTTCCTAGTTTTTTCTGTTTTTCGGCCAAAAAACTAGAATTCCGCGCGATTCCCATATTTTTGTGTGTTATAGCCCACACCTTCCGAGTGGTCCCGGGACCTCCGGACCCCTATCGCCTAAATTTTTTCCGGACTATGAAATACGACCTAAGGAACCATAGTATCCGCCCAGCCATGATCGTTCCTAGTTTTTTCTATTTTTCGGGCAATAAACTATAATTCCGCGCGATTCCCATATTTTTGTGTGTTATAGCCCACGCCTTCCGAGTGGTCCCGGGACCTCCGTACCCCTATCGCCTAATATTTTTCCGGACTATCAAATAAGACCAAAGGAACCATAGTCACCTCCCAGCCATGATCTTTCCACATTTTTTGCGTTTTTCGGCCAAACAACTAGAATTCCGCGCGATCCCATAATTTTGTGTGTTATAGCCCACACCTTCCGAGTGGTCCCGGGTCACCGGACCCCTATCGCCTAAAATTTTTCCGAACTATCAAATAAGACATAAGGATCCATAGTCACCGCCCAGCCATGATCGTTCCTAGTTTTTTCCGATTTTCGGCCAAAAAACTAGAATTCCGCGCGATTCCCATATTTTCGTGTCCTATAGCCCATGCCTTCCAAGTGAACTCGGGAACTCCGGACCCCTATCGCCTAAAATTTTCCGGACTATCAAATACGACCTAAGGAACCATAGTCACCGCCCAGCCATGATCGTTCCTCATTTTTTGCGTTTTTCGGCCAAACAACTAGAATTCCACGCGATTACCATATTTTTGTGTGTTATAGCCCACGCCTTCCGAGTGGTCCCGGGACCTCCGGACCCCCATCGCCTAATATTTTTCCGGACAATCAAATAAGACCAAAGGAACCATAGTCACCGCCCTGCCAAGATCTTTCCACATTTTTTGCATGTTACTGAAAAAGACCTAGAATTTCGCCCGATTCCCATATTTTCGTGTGCTATACCCACACATTCCGAATGGTCCCTAGAGCCGCGGACCCCGATCGCCTAAAATTTTTCCGGGCAATCAAATACGACCTAAGGAACCATAGTATCCGCCCCGCCATGATCGTTCCTTATTTTTTGCGTTTTTCGGCCAAACAACTAGAATTCCGCGCGATTCCCATATTTTTGTGTGTTATAGCCCACACCTTCCGAGTGGTCCCGGGACCTCCGGACCCCTATCGCCTAAAATTTTTCTGGACTATGAAATACGACCTAAAGAACCATAGTATCTGCCCCGCCATGGTCGTTCCTCATTTTTTGCATTTTTCGGCCAAACAACTAGAATTCCGCGCGATTCCCACATTTTTGTGTGTTATAGCCCACGCCTTCCGAGTGGTCCCGGGACCTCCGGACCCCTATCGCCTAATATTTTTCCGAACTATCAAATAAGAACAAAGGAACCATAGTCACCGCCCTGCCAAGAGCTTTCCACATTTTTTGCATGTTACTAAAAAAGACATAGAATTTCGCCCGATTCCCATATTTTCGTGTGCTATACCCACGCATTCCGAGTGGTCCCAAGAGCCGCGGACCCCGATCGCCTAAAAATTTTCCGGGCAATCAAATACGACCTAAGGAACCATAGTATCCGCCCCGCCATGATCGTTCCTCATTTTTTGCATTTTTCGGCCAAACAACTAGAATTCCGCGCGATCCCATATTTTTGTGTGTAGCCCACGCCTTCCGAGTGGTCCCGGGTCTCCGGACCCCTATCGCCTAAAATTTTTCCGGACTATCAAATAAGACCTAAGGAACCATAGTCACCGCCCAGCCATGATCGTTCCTAGTTTTTTCCATTTTTTGGCCAAAAAACTAGAATTCCGCGCGATTCCCATATTTTCGTGTCCTATAGCCCATGCCTTCCAAATGAACCCGGGAACTCCGGACCCCTATCGCCTAAAATTTTTCCGGACTATCAAATACGACCTAAGGAACCATAGTCACAGCCCCGCCATCATCGTTTCTCATTTTTTGTATTTTTCGGCCAAAAAACTAGAATTACGCCCGATTCCCATATTTTCGTGTGCTATACCCACGCCTTCCAAGTGGTCCGGGGAGCCGCGGACCCCGATCGCCTAAAAATTTTCTGGACTATCAAATACGACCTAAGGTACCATAGTCACCGCCCCACCATGATCGTACCAAATGCTTTGCATTTTTCGGCCAAAAAACTAGAACTCCGCGCGATTTGCATATTTTAGTGTGCTATAGCTTACGCCTTCCGAGTGGTCCCGGGAGCCGTGGACCCCGATCGCCAAAAATTTTCCGGGCCATCAAATATGACCTAAGGAACCATATTCACCGCCCCGCCATGATCGTTCCTCAATTATTGTATTTTTCGGCCAAAAAACTAGAATTCCGCTCGATTACCATATTTTTGTGTGCTATTGCCCACGCCTTCCGAGTGGGCCGGGCCGTCGGACTCGGATCGCCTAAAAACTTTTCGGGCCACCAATTAGGACCTAAGGAACCATAGTCACCGCCTCGCCATAATCGTTCCTCATTTTTGCATTTTTTGGCCAAAAAAATAGAATTCCGCTCGATTACCATATTTTTGTGTGCTATTGCCCACGCCTTCCGAGTGGGTCGGGGCGCCGGACTCGGATCGCCTAAAAATATTTCGGCCAATCAATTAGGACTTAAGGAACCATAGTCACCGCCTCGCCATGATCGTTCCTCATTTTTTGCATTTTTTGGCCAAAAAACTAGAATTCCGCCCGATTCCCATATTTTTGTGTGCGATCGCCCACGCCTTCCGAGTGGGTCAGGCCCCCCGGAGCCGGATCGCCTAAAAATTTTCCGGACTATCAAATACGACCTAAGGAACCATAGTCACCGCCCTGCCATGATCGTTCCTAGTCTTTTGCATTATCCAGCCAAAAAACTAGAATTCCGCGCGATTTCCATATTTTCGTGTGCTTTAGCCCACGCCTTCCAAGGGGTCCCGGCAACCCCGATCGCTTAAAAATTTTCCGGGCCATCAAATACGACCTAAGGAACTAGAGTAACCACCCCGCCATGATCGTTCCTCATTTTATGCATTTTTCGGCCAAACAACTAGAATTTCGCGCGATTCCCATATTTTTGTGTGTTATAGCCCACGCCTTACGAGTGGTCCCGGGACCTCCTGACCCCTATCGCCTAAAATTTTTCCGGACTATCAAATACGACCTAAGGAACCATAGTATCCGCCCCGCCATGATCGTTCCTCATTTTTTGCGCTTTTCGGCCAAACAACTAGAATTCCGCGCGATTCCCACGTTTTTGTGTGTTATAGCCCACGCCTTCCGAGTGGTCCCGGGACCTCCGGACCCCTATCGCCTAATATTTTTCCGGACTATCAAATAAGACCAAAGGAACCATAGTCACCGCCCTGCCAAGATCTTTCCACATTTTTTGCATGTTACTGAAAAAGACCTAGAATTTCGCCCGATTCCCATATTTTTGTGTGATATACCCACGCATTCCGAGTGGTCCCAAGATCCGCGGACCCCGATCGCCTAAAATTTTGCTGGAAATCAAATACGACCTAAGGAACCATAGTATCGCCCCGCCATGATCGTTCCTTATTTTTTGCGTTTTTCGGCCAAACAACTAGAATTTCGCGCGATTCCCATATTTTTGTGTGTTATAGCCCACACCTTCCGAGTGGTCCCGGGACCTCCGGACCCCTATCGCCTAAAATTTTTCCGGACTATCAAATACGACCTAAGGAACCGTAGTATCCGCCCCGCCATGATCATTCCTCATTTTTTGCGTTTTTCGGCCAAACAACTAGAATTCCGCGCGATCCCATATTTTTGTGTGTTATAGCCCACGCTTTCCGAGTGGTCCCGGGTCTCCGGACCCCTATCGCCTAATATTTTTCCGGACTATCAAATAAGACCGAAGGAACCATAGTCACCGCCCTGCCAAGATCTTTCCACATTTTTTGCATGTTACTAAAAAAGACCTAGAATTTCGCCCGATTCCCATATTTTCTTGTGCTATACCCACGCATTCCGAGTGGTCCCAAGAGCCGCAGACCCCGATCGCCTAAAATTTTTCCGGACTATCAAATAAGACCTAAGGAACCATAGTCACCGCCTAGCCATGATCGTTCCTAGTTTTTTCCATTTTTCGGCCAAAAAACTAGAATTCCGCGCGATTCCCATATTTTCGTGTCCTATAGCCCATGCCTTCCAAGTGAACCCGGGAACTCCGGACCCCTATCGCCTAAAATTTTTCCGTACTATGAAATACGACCTAAGGAACCATAGTATCCGCCCAGCCATGATCGTTCCTAGTTTTTTCCGTTTTTCGGGCAAAAAACTAGAATTCCGCGCGATTCCCATATTTTTGTGTGTTATAGCCCACGCCTTCCGAGTGGTCCCGGGTCCTCCGGACCCCTATCGCCTAATATTTTTCCGGACTATCAAATAAGACCAAAGGAACCATAGTATCCGCCCCGCCATGATCGTTCCTCATTTTTTGCATTTTTCGGCCAAACAACTAGAATTCCGCGCGATTCCCATATTTTTGTGTGTTATAGCCCACGCCTTCCGAGTGGTCCCGGGACCTCCGGACCCCTATCGCCTAATATTTTTCCGGACTATCAAATAAGACCAAAGGAACCATAGTCACCGCCCTGCCAAGATCTTTCCACATTTTTTGCATGTTACTGAAAAAGACCTAGAATTTCGCCCGATTCCCATATTTTCGTGTGCTATACCCACGCATTCCGAGTGGTCCCAAGAGCCGCGGACCCCGATCGCCTAAAATTTTATCGGGCAATCAAATACGACCTAAGGAACCATAATATATTCGCCCCGCCATGATCGTTCCTTACTTTTTGCGTTTTTCGGCCAAACAACTAGAATTCCGCGCGATTCCCATATTTTTGTGTGTTATAGCCCACACCTTCCGAGTGGTCCCGGGACCTCCGGACCCCTATCGCCTAAAATTTTTCCGGACTATGAAATACGACCTAAGGAACCATAGTATCCGCCCCGCCATGATCGTTCCTCATTTTTTGCATTTTTCGGCCAAACCACTAGAATTCCGTGCGATTCCCATATTTTTGTGTGTTATAGCCCACGCCTTCCGAGTGGTCCCGAGACCTCCGGACCCCTATCGCCTAATATTTTTCCGGACTATCAAATAAGTCCAAAGGAACCATAGTCACCGCCCCGCCATGATCGTTCCTAGTCTTTTGCATTTTTCAGCCAAAAAACTAGAATTCCGCGCGATTTCCATATTTTCATGTGCTTTAGCCCACGCCTTCCAAGGGGTCCAGGGAACCCCGAACCCCGATCGCCTAAAAATTTTCCGGGCCATCAAATACGACCTAAGGAACCATAGTAACCACCCCGCCATGATCGTTCCTCATTTTTTGCGTTTTTCGGCCAAACAACTAGAATTCCGCGCGATTCCCATATTTTTGTGTGTTATAGCCCACACCTTCCGAGTGGTCCCGGGACCTCCGAACCCCTATCGCCTAATATTTTTCCGGACTATCAAATAAGCCCAAAGGAACCATAGTCACCGCCCTGCCATGATCTTTCCACATTTTTTGCATGTTACTGAAAAAGACATAGAATTTGGCCCGATTCCCATATTTTCGTGTGCTATACCCACGCATTCCGAGTGGTCCCAAGAGCCGCGGACCCCGACCGCCTAAAAATTTTTCGGGCAATCAAATACGACCTAAGGAACCATAGTATCCGCCCCGCCATGATCGTTCCTCATTTTTTGCGTTTTTCGGCCAAACAACTAGAATTCCACGCGATTCCCATATTTTTGTGTGTACCCACGCCTTCCGAGTGGTCCCGGGACCTCCGGACCCCCATCGCCTAATATTTTTCCGGACAATCAAATAAGACCAAAGGAACCATAGTCACTGCTTTGCCAAGATCTTTCCACATTTTTTGCATGTTACTGAAAAAGACCTAGAATTTCGCCCGATTCCCATATTTTCGTGTGCTATACCCACGCATTCCGAGTGGTCCCAAGAGCCGCGGACCCCGATCGCCTAAAATTTTATCGGGCAATCAAATACGACCTAAGGAACCATAATATATTCGCCCCGCCATGATCGTTCCTTATTTTTTGCGTTTTTCGGTCAAACAACTAGAATTCCGCGCGATCCCATATTTTTGTGTGTTATAGCCCACGCCTTCCGAGTGGTCCCGGGTCTCCGGACCCCTATCGCCTAAAATTTTTCCGGACTATCAAATAAGACCTAAGGAACCATAGTCACCGCCCAGCCATGATTGTTCCTAGTTTTTTCCGTTTTTCGGGCAAAAAACTAAAATTCCGCGCGATTCTCATATTTTCGTGTCCTATAGCCCACGCCTTCCAAGTGAACCCGGGAACTCCGGACCCCTATCGCCTAAAATTTTTCCGGACTATCAAATACGACCTAAGGAACCATAGTCACCGCCCAACCATGATCATTCCTCATTTGTTGCGTTTTTCGGCCAAAAAACTAGAATTCCGCCCGATTACAATATTTTTGTGTGCTATTGCCCACCCTTCCAAGTGGTTCCGGAACCCCCGGACCCCGATCGCCTAAAATTTTTCCGGGCCATCAAATACGACCCAAGGAACCATAGTAACCGCCCCGCGATCATCGTTTCTCATTTTTTGCATTTTTCGGCCAAAAAACTAGAATTACGCCCGATTCCCATATTTTCGTGTGCTATACCCACGCCTTCCAAGTGGTCCGGGGAGCCGCGGACCCCGATCGCCTAAAAATTTTCTGGACTATCAAATATGACCTAAGGTACCATAGTCACCGCCCCACCATGATCGTACCAAATGTTTGCATTTTTCGGCCAAAAAACTAGAACTCCGCGCGATTTGCATATTTTAGTGTGCTATAGCTTACGCCTTCCGAGTGGTCCCGGGAGCCGTGGACCCCGATCGCCTAAAATTTTCCGGTCCATCAAATACGACCTAAGGAACCATAGTCACCGCCCTGCCATGATCGTTCCTCATTTATTGCGTTTTTCGGCCAAAAACTAGAATTCCGCTCGATTACCGTATTTTTGTGTGCTATTGCCCACGCCTTCCGAGTGGGCCGGGCCGCCGGACTCGGATCGCCTAAAAACTTTTCGGGCCATCAATTAGGACCTAAGGAACCATAGTTACCGCCTCGCCATGATAGTTCCTCATTTTTGCATTTTTTGGCTAAAAAAATAGAATTTCGCTCGATTACCATATTTTTGTGTGCTATTGCCCACGCCTTCCGAGTGGGCCGGGCCGCCGGACTCGGATCGCCTAAAAAAATTTCGGCCAATCAATTATGACCTAAGGAACCATAGTCACCGCCTCGCCATGATCGTTCCTCATTTTTTGCATTTTTTGGCCAAAAAACTAGAATTCCGCCCGATTCCCTTATTTTTGTGTGCTATCGCCCACGCCTTCCGAGTGGGTCGGGCCCTCCGGAGCCGGATCGCCTAAAAATTTTCCGGACTATCAAATACGACCTAAGGAACCATAGTCACCGCCCCGCCATCATCGTTCCTAGTCTTTTGCGTTATTCAGCCAAAAAACTAGAATTCCGCGCGATTTCCATATTTTCGTGTGCTTTAGCCCACGCCTTCCAAGGGGTCCCGGAACCCCGATCGCCTAAAAATTTCCGGGCCATCAAATACGACCTAAGAAACTATAGTAACCACCCCGCTATGATTGTTCCTCATTTTATGCATTTTTCGGCTAAACAACTAGAATTCCGCGCGATTCCCATATTTGTGTGTGTTATAGCCCACGCCTTACGAGTGGTCCCGGGACCTCCTGAACCCTATCGCCTAAAATTTTTCCGGACTATCAAATATGACCTAAGGAACCGTAGTATCTGCCCCGCCATGATCGTTCCTCATTTTTTGCGTTTTTCGGCCAAACAACTAGAATTCCGCGCGATTCCCATGTTTTTGTGTGTTATAGCCCACGCCTTCCGAGTGGTCCCGGGACCTCCGGACCCCTATCGCCTAATATTTTTCCGGACTATCAAATAAGACCAAAGGAACCATAGTCACCGCCCTGCCAAGATCTTACCACATTTTTTGCATGTTACTGAAAAAGACCTAGAATTTCGCCCGATTCCCATATTTTTGTGTGCTATACCCACGCATTCCGAGTGGTCCCAAGAGCCGCGGACCCCGATCGCCTAAAATTTTTCTAGAAATCAAATATGACCTAAGGAACCATAGTATCCGCCCCGCCATGATCGTTCCTTATTTTTTGCGTTTTTCGGCCAAACAACTAGAATTCCGCGCGATTCCCATATTTTTGTGTGTTATAGCCCACACCTTCCGAGTGGTCCCGGGACCTCCGGACCCCTATCGCCTAAAATTTTTCCGCACTATCAAATACGACCTAAGGAAGCATAGTATCCGCCCCGCCATGATCATTCCTCATTTTTTGCATTTTTCGGCCAAATAACAAGAATTCCGCGCGATCCCATATTTTTGTGTGTTATAGCCCACGCCTTCCGAGTGGTCCCGGGTCTCCGGACCCCTATCGCCTAATATTTTTCCGGACTATCAAATAAGACCGAAGGAACCATAGTCACCGCCCGGCCAAGATCTTTCCACATTTTTTGCATGTTACTGAAAAAGACCTAGAATTTCGCCTGATTCCCATATTTTCGTGTGCTATACCCACGCATTCCGAGTGGTCCCAAGAGCCGCGGACCCCGATCGCCTAAAATTTTTCTGGACTATCAAATAAGACCTAAGGAACCATAGTCATCGCCTAGCCATGATCGTTCCTAGTTTTTTCCGTTTTTCAACCAAAAAACTAGAATTCCGCGCGATTCCCATATTTTTGTGTGTTATAGCCCACACCTTCCAAATGGTCCCGGGACCTCCGGACCCCTATCGCCTAAAATATTTCCGGACTATGAAATACGACCTAAGGAACCATAGTATCCGCCCAGCCATGATCGTTCCTAGTTTTTTTCGTTTTTCGGGCAAAAAACTAGAATTCCGCGCGATTCCCATATTTTTGTGTGTTATAGCTCACGCCTTCCGAGTGGGTCAGGCCCCCGGAGCCGGATCGCCTAAAAATTTTCCGGACTATCAAATAAGACCTAAGGAACCATAGTCACCGCCCCGCCATGATCATTCCTAGTCTTTTGCGTTATTCAGCCAAAAACTAGAATTCCGCGCGATTTCCATATTTTCGTGTGCTTTAGCCCACGCCTTCCAAGGGGTCCCGGGTACCCCGATCGCCTAAAAATTTTCCGGGCCTTCAAATACGACCTAAGGAACTATAGTAACCACCCCTCCATGATCGTTCCTCATTTTATGCATTTTTCGGCCAAACAACTAGAATTCCGCGCGATTCCCATATTTTTGTGTGTTATAGCCCACACCTTCCGAGTGGTCCCGGGACCTCAGGACCCCTATCGCCTAAAATTTTTCCGGACTATCAAATACGACCTAAGGAACCATAGTATCTGCTCCCCCCATGATCGTTCCTCATTTTTTGCGTTTTTCGGCCAAACAACTAGAATTCCGCACGATTCCCATGTTTTTGTGTGTTATAGCCCACGCCTTCCGAGTGGTCCCGGGACCTCCGGACCCCCATCGCCTAATATTTTTCCGGACAATCAAATAAGATCAAAGGAACCATAGTCACCGCCCTGCCAAGAACTTTCCACATTTTTTCCATGTTACTGAAAAAGACCTAGAATTTCGCCCGATTCCCATATTTTCGTGTGCTATACCCACGCATTCCGAGTGGTCCCAAGAGCCGCGGACCTCGATCGCCTAAACTTTTTCCGGGAAATCAAATACGACCTAAGGAACCATAGTATCCGCCCCGCCATGATCGTTCCTTATTTTTTGCGTTTTTAGGCCAAACAGCTAGAATTCCGCGCGATTCCCATATTTTTGTGTGTTATAGCCCACACCTTCCGAGTGGTCCCGGGACCTCCGGACCCCTATCTCCTAAAATTTTTCCGGACTATCAAATACGACCTAAGGAACCATAGTATCCGCCCCGCCATGATCATTCCTCATTTTTTGTGTTTTTCGGCCAAACAACTAGAATTCCGCGTGATCCCATATTTTTGTGTGTTATAGCCCACGCCTTCCGAGTGGTCCTGGGTCTCCAGACCCCTATCGCCTAATATTTTCCCGGACTATCAAATAAGACCAAAGGAACCATAGTCACCGCCCTGCCAAGATCTTTCCACATTTTTTGCATGTTACTAAAAAGACCTAGAATTTCGCCCGATTCCCATATTTTCGTGTGCTATACCCACGCATTCCGAGTGGTACCAAGAGCCGCGGACCCCGATCGCCTAAAATTTTTCCGGACTATCAAATAAGACCTAAGGAACCATAGTCACCACCTAGCCATGATCGTTCCTAGTTTTTTCCATTTTTCGGCCAAAAATCTAGAATTTCGCGCGATTCCCATATTTTTGTGTGTTATAGCCCACACCTTCCGAGTGGTCCCGGGACCTCCGGACCCCTATCGCCTAAAATTTTTCCGGACTATCAAATACGACCTAAGGAACCATAGTATCCGCCCCGCCATGATCATTCCTCATTTTTTGTGTTTTTCGGCCAAACAACTAGAATTCCGTGCGATCTCATATTTTTGTGTGTTATAGCCCACGCCTTCCGAGTGGTCCCGGGTCTCCAGACCCCTATCACCTAATATTTTCCCGGACTATCAAATAAGACCAAAGGAACCATAGTCACCGCCCTGCCAAGATCTTTCCACATTTTTTGCATGTTACTAAAAAAGACCTAGAATTTCGCCCGATTCCCATATTTTCGTGTGCTATACCCACACATTCCGAGTGGTCCCAAGAGCCGCGGACCCCGATCGCCTAAAATTTTTCCGGACTATCAAATAAGACCTAAGGAACCATAGTCACCGCCTAGCCATGATCGTTCCTAGTTTTTTTCGTTTTTCGGCCAAAAATCTAGAATTTCGTGCGATTCCCATATTTTTGTGTGTTATAGCCCACACCTTCCGAGTGGTCCCGGGACCTCCGGACCCCTATCGCCTAAAATTTTTCCGGACTATGAAATACGACCTAAGGAACCATAGTATCCGCCCAGCCATGATCGTTCCTAGTTTTTTCCGTTTTTCGGGCAAAAAACTAGAATTGCGCGCGATTCCCATATTTTTGTGTGTTATAGCCCACACCTTCCGAGTGGTCCCGGGACCTCCGGACCCCCATCGCCTAATATTTTTCTGGACTATCAAATAAGACCAAAGGAACCATAGTCAACTCCCAGCCATGATCTTTCCACATTTTTTGCGTTTTTCGGCCAAACAACTAGAATTCCGCGCGATCCCATATTTTTGTGTGTTATAGCCCACACCATCTGAGTAGTCCCGGGTCTCCGGACTCCTATCACCTAAAATTTTTCCGGACTATCAAATAAGACCTAAGGATCCATAGTCACCACCCAGCCATGATCGTTCCTAGTTTTTTCCGTTTTTCGGCCAAAAAACTAGAATTTCGCGCGATTCCCATATTTTCGTGTCCTATAGCCCACGCCTTTCAAGTGAACCCGGGAACTCCGGACCCCTATCGCCTAAAAATTTCCGGACTATCAAATACGACCTAAGGAACCATAGTCACCGCCCAGCCATGATCGTTCCTCATTTTTTGCGTTTTTCGGCCAAACAACTAGAATTCCACGCGATTCCCATATTTTTGTGTGTGATAGCCCACGCCTTCCGAGTGGTCCCGGGAGCTCCGGACCCCCATCGCCTAATATTTTTCCGGACAATCAAATAAGACCAAAGGAACCATAGTCACCGCCCTGCCAAGATCTTTCCACATTTTTTGCATGTTACTGAAAAAGACCTAGAATTTCGCCCGATTCACATATTTTCGTGTGCTATACCCACGCATTCCGAGTGGTCCCAAGAGCCGCGGACCCCGATCGCCTAAAATATTTTCGGGCAATCAAATACGACCTAAGGAACCATAGTATCCGCCCCGCCATGATCGTTCCTTATTTTTTGCGTTTTTCGGCCAAACAACTAGAATTCCGCGCGATTCCCATATTTTTGTGTGTTATAGCCCACACCTTCCGAGTGGTCCCAGGACCTCCGGACCCCTATCGCCTAAAATTTTTCCGGACTATGAAATACGACCTAAGGAACCATAGTATCCGCCCCGCCATGATCGTTCCTCATTTTTTGCATTTTTCGGCCAAACAACTAGAATTCCGCGTGATTCCCATATTTTTGTGTGTTATAGCCCACGCCTTCCGAGTGGTCCCGGGACCTCCGGACCCCTATCGCCTAATATTTTTCCGGACTATC
The DNA here is from genome assembly GCF_000390325.3 of Nicotiana tomentosiformis. Classification (NCBI taxonomy): domain Eukaryota; kingdom Viridiplantae; phylum Streptophyta; class Magnoliopsida; order Solanales; family Solanaceae; genus Nicotiana; species Nicotiana tomentosiformis. The sequence continues at coordinate 22,770 of NW_027174611.1, forward strand.
AAATAAGACCAAAGGAACCATAGTCACCGCCCTGCCAAGATCTTTCCACATTTTTTGCATGTTACTAAAAAAGACCTAGAATTTCGCCCGATTCCCATATTTTCGTGTGCTATACCCACGCATTCCGAGTGGTCCCAAGAGCCGCGGACCCCGATCGCCTAAAAATTTTCCGGGCAATCAAATACGACCTAAGGAACCATAGTATCCTCCCCGCCATGATCGTTCCTCATTTTTTGCGTTTTTCGGCCAAACAACTAGAATTCCGCGCGATCCCATATTTTTGTGTGTTATAGCCCACGCCTTCCGAGTGGTCCCGGGTCTCCGGACCCCTATCGCCTAAAATTTTTTCGGACTATCAAATAAGACCTAAGGAACCATAGTCACCGCCCAGCCATGATCGTTCCTAGGTTTTTCCATTTTTCGGCCAAAAAACTAGAATTCCGCGCGATTCCCATATTTTCGTGTCCAATAGCCCACGCCTTCCAAGTGAACCCGGGAACTCCGGACCCCTGTCGCCTAAAATTTTTACGGACTATCAAATACGACCTAAGGAACCATAGTCACCGCCCAGCCATGATCATTCCTCATTTGTTGCATTTTTCGTCAAAAAAACTAGAATTCCGCCCGATTACAATATTTTTGTGTGCTATTGCCCACCCTTCCAAGTGGTTCCGGGACCCCCGGACCCCGATCGCCTAAAATTTTTCCGGACTATCAAATAAGACCTAAGGATCCATAGTCACCACCCAGCCATGATCGTTCCTAGTTTTTTTCGTTTTTCGGCCAAAAAACTAGAATTCCGCACGATTCCCATATTTTCGTATCCTATAGCCCACGCCTTCCAAGTGAACCCGGGAACTCCGGACCCCTATCGCCTAAAAATTTTTGGACTATCAAATACAACCTAAGGAACCATAGTCACCGCCTAGCCATGATCGTTCCTCATTTTTTGTGTTTTTCGGCCAAACAACTAGAATTCCACGCGATTCCCATATTTTTGTGTGTTATAGCCCACGCCTTCCGAGTGGTCCCGGGACCTCCGGACCCCCATCGCCTAATATTTTTCCGGACAATCAAATAAGACCAAAGGAACCATAGTCACCGCCCTGCCAAGATCTTTCCACATTTTTTGCATGTTACTGAAAAAGACCTAGAATTTCGCCCGATTCCCATATTTTCGTGTGCTATACCCACGCATTCCGAGTGGTCCCAAGAGCCGCGGACCCCGATCGCCTAAAATTTTTTCGGGCAATCAAATACGTCCTAAGGAACCATAGTATCTGCCCCGCCATGATCGTTCCTTATTTTTTGCATTTTTCGGCCAAACAACTAGAATTCCGCGCGATTCCCATATTTTTGTGTGTTATAGCCCACACCTTCCGAGTGGTCCCGGGACCTCCGGACCCATATCGCCTAAAGTTTTTCCGGACTATGAAATACGACCTAAGCAACCATAGTATCCGCCCCGCCATGATCGTTCCTCATTTTTTGCATTTTTCGGCCAAACAACTAGAATTCCGCGCGATCCCATATTTTTGTGTGTTATAGCCCACGCTTTCCGAGTGGTCCCGGGTCTCCGGACCCCTATCGCCTAAAATTTTTCTGGACTATCAAATAAGACCTAAGGAACCATAGTCACCGCCCAGCCATGATCGTTCCTAGTTTTTTCCGTTTTTCGGCCAAAAAACTAGAATTTCGCGCGATTCCCATATTTTCGTGTCCTATAGCCCACGCCTTCCAAGTGAACCCGGGAACTCCGGACCCCTATCGCGTAAAATTTTTCCGGACTATCAAATACGACCTAAGGAACCATAGTCACCGCCCAACCATGATCATTCCTCATTTGTTGCGTTTTTCGGCCAAAAAACTAGAATTCCGCCCGATTACAATATTTTTGTGTGCTATTGCCCACCCTTCCAAGTGGTTCCGGAACCCCCGGACCACGATCGCCTAAAATTTTTCCGGGCCATCAAATACGACCTAAAGAACCATAGTAACAGCCCCGCGATCATCGTTTCTCATTTTTTGCATTTTTCGGCCAAAAAACTAGAATTCCGCGCGATTCCCATATTTTCGTGTCCTATAGCCCACGCCTTCCAAGTGAACCCAGGAACTCCAGACCCCTATCGCCTAAAATTTTCCGGACTATCAAATACGACCTAAGGAACCATAGTCACCGCCCAGCCATGATCGTTCCTCATTTTTTGCGTTTTTCGGCCAAACAACTAGAATTCCACGCTATTCCCATAATTTTGTGTGTTATAGCCCACGCTTTCCGAGTGGTCCCGGGACCTCCGGACCCCCATCGCCTAATATTTTTCTGGACAATCAAATAAGACCAAAGGAGCCATAATCACCGCCCTGCCAAGATCTTTCCACATTTTTTGCATGTTACTGAAAAAGACCTAGAATTTCGCCTGATTCCCATATTTTCGTGTGCTATACCCAAGCATTCCGAGTGGTCCCAAGAGCCGCGGATCCCGGTCGCCTAATATTTTTTCTGGCAATCAAATACGACCTAAGGAACGTAGTATCCGCCCCGCCATGATCGTTCCTTATTTTTTGCATTTTTCGGCCAAACACCTAGAATTCCGCGCGATTCCCATTTTTTTGTGTGTTATAGCCCACACCTTCCGAGTGGTCCCGGGACCTCCGGACCCCTATCGCCTAAAATTTTTCCGGACTATGAAATACGACCTAAGGAACCATAGTATCCGCCCCGCCATGATCGTTCCTCATTTTTTGCATTTTTCGGCCAAACAACTAGTATTCCGCGCGATTCCCATATTTTTGTGTTATAGCCCACGCCTTCCGAGTGGTCCCGGGACCTCCGGACGCCTATGGCCTAATATTTTTCCGGACTATTAAATAAGACCAAAGGAACCATAGTCACCGCCATGCCAAGATCTTTCCACATTTTTTGCATGTTACTGAAAAAGACATAGAATTTCGCCCGATTCCCACATTTTCGTGTGCTATACCCACGTATTCCGAGTGGTCCCAAGAGCCGCGGACCCCGTTCGCCTAAAAATTTTCCGGGCAATCAAATACGACCTAAGGAACCATAGTATCCGCCCCGCCATGATCGTTCCTTATTTTTTTGCGTTTTTCGGCCAAACAACTAGAATTCCGCGCGATCCCATATTTTTGTGTGTTATAGCCCACGCCTTTCGAGTGGTCCCGGGTCTCCAGACCCCTATCGCCTAAAATTTTTCCGGACTATCAAATAAGAACTAAGGAACCATAGTCACCGCCCAGCCATGATCGTTCCTAGTTTTTTCCGTTTTTCGGCCAAAACACTAGAATTCCGCGCGATTCCCATATTTTCGTGTCCTATAGCCCACGCCTTCCAAGTGAACCCGGGAACTCCGGACCCCTATCGCCTAAAATTTTACGGACTATCAAATACGACCTAAGGAACCATAGTCACCGCCCAGCCATGGTCATTCCTCATTTTTTGCGTTTTTCGGCAAAAAAACTAGAATTTCGCCCGATTACAATATTTTTTTTTGTGCTATTGCCCACCCTTCCAAGTGGTTCCGGGACCCCCGGACCCCGATCGCCTAAAATTTTTCCGGGCCATCAAATACGACCTAAGGAACCATAGTAACAGCCCCGCCATCATCGTTTCTCATTTTTTGCATTTTTCGGCCAAAAAACTAGAATTACGCCCGATTCCCATATTTTCGTGTGCTATACCCACGCCTTCCAAGTGGTCTGGGGAGCCGCGGACCCCGATCGCCTAAAAATGTTTTGGACTATCAAATACGACCTAAGGTACCATAGTCACCGCCCCACCATGATCGTACCAAATGCTTTGCATTTTTCGGCCAAAAAACTAGAACTCCGCGCGATTTGCATATTATACTGTGCTATAGCTTACGCCTTCCGAGTGGTCCCGGGAGCCGTGGACCCCGATCGCCTAAAATTTTCCGGGCCATCAAATACGACCTAAGGAACCATAGTCACCGCCCCGCCATGATCGTTCCTCATTTATTGCATTTTTTGGCCAAAAAACTAGAATTCCGCTCGATTACCATATTTTTGTGTGCTATTGCCCACGCCTTCCGAGTGGGCAGGGCCGCCGGACTCGGATCGCCTAAAAACTTTTCGGGCCATCAATTAGGACGTAAGGAACCATAGTCACCACCTCGCCATGATCGTTCCTCATTTTTGCATTTTTTGGCCAAAAAATAGAATTCCGCTCGATTACCATATTTTTGTGTGCTATTGCCCACGCCTTCCGAGTGGGCCGGGCCGCCGGACTCGGATCGCCTAAAAAATTTTCGGCCAATCAATTAGGACCTAAGGAACCACAGTCACCGCCTCGCCATGATCGTTCCTCATTTTTTGCATTTTTGGGCCAAAAAACTAGAATTCTGCCCGATTCCCATATTTTTGTGTGCTATCGCCCACGCCTTCCGAGTGGGTCGGGCCCCCGGAGCCGGATCGCCTAAAAATTTTCCGGACTATCAAATACGACCTAAGGAACCATAGTCACCGCCCCGCCATGATCGTTCCTAGTCTTTTGCGTTATTCAGCCAAAAAATTAGAATTCCGCGCGATTTCCATATTTTCGTGTGCTTTAGCCCACGCCTTCCAAGGGGTCCCGGGAACCCCGATCGCCTAAAAATTTTCCGGGCCATCAAATACGACCTAAGGAACTATAGTAACCACCCCGCCAAGCTCGTTCCTCATTTTATGCATTTTTCGGCCAAACAACTAGAATTTCGCGCGATTCCCATATTTTTGTGTGTTATAGCCCACGCCTTACGAGTGTTCCCGGGACCTCCTGACCCCTATCGCCTAAATTTTTTCCAGACTATCAAATATGACCTAAGGAACCATAGTATCTGCCCCACCATGATCGTTCCTCATTTTTTGCATTTTTTGGCCAAACAACTAGAATTCCGCGCGATTCCCATGTTTTGTGTGTTATAGCCCACGCCTTCCGAGTGGTCCCGGGACCTCCGGATCCCTATCGCCTAATATTTTTCCGGACTATCAAATAAGACCAAAGGAACCATAGTCACCGCCCTACCAAGATCTTTCCACATTTTTTGCATGTTACTGAAAAAGACCAAGAATTTCGCCCGATTCCCATATTTTTGTGTGCTATACCCACGCATTCTGAGTGGTCCCAAGAGCCGCGGACCCCGATCGCCTAAAATTTTCCTGGAAATCAAATATGACCTAAGGAACCATAGTATCCGCCCCGCCATGATCGTTCCTTATTTTTTGCATTTTTCGGCCAAACAACTAGAATTTCGCGCGATTCCCTTATTTTTGTGTGTTATAGCCCACACCTTCCGAGTGGTCCCGGGACCTCCGGACACCTATTGCCTAAAATTTTTCCGGACTATCAAATATGACCTAAGGAACCATAGTATCCGCCCCACCATGATCATTCCTCATTTTTTGCGTTTTTCGGCCAAACGACTAGAATTCCGCGCGATCCCATATTTTTGTGTGTTATAGCCCACGCCTTCCGAGTGGTCCCGGGTCTCCGGACCCCTATCGCCTAAAATATTTCTGGACTATCAAATAAGACTTAAGGAACCATAGTCACCGCCCAGCCATGATCGTTCCTAGTTTTTTCCGTTTTTCGGCCAAAAAACTAGAATTCCGCGTGATTCCCATATTTTCGTGTACTATAGCCCACGCCTTCCAAGTGAACCCGGGAACTCCGGACCCCGATCGCCTAAAATTTTTCCGGACTATCAAATACGACCAGAGGAACCATAGTCACCGCCCAGCCATGATCATTCCTCATTTGTAGCGTTTTTCGGCAAAAAAACTAGAATTTCGCCCGATTATAATATTTTTGTGTGCTATTACCCACCCTTCCAAGTGGTTCCCGGACCCCCGGACCCCGATCGCCTAAAATTTTTCCGGGCCATCAAATACGACCTATGGAACCAAAGTAACCGCCCCACCATCATCGTTTCTCATATTTTGCATTTTTCGGCCAAAAAACTAGAATTACGCCCGATTCCCATATTTTCGTGTGCTATACCCGATCGCCTAAAATTTTTCCGAACAATCAAATACGACCTAAGGTACCATAGTCACCACCCCACCATGATCGTTCCAAATGCTTTGCATTTTTCGGCCAAAAAACTAGAACTCCGCGCGATTTGCATATTTTTGTGTGCTATAGCTTACGCCTTCCGAGTGGTCCCGGGATCCGTGGACCCCAATCGCCTAAAATATTCCGGGCCATCAAATACGAGCTAAGAAATCATAGTCACCGCCTCGCCATGATTGTTCCTCATTTTTTGCATTTTTTGGCCAAAAAACTAGAATTTCGCCTGATTCCCATATTTTTGTGTGCTATCGCCCACGCCTTCCGAGTGGGTCGGGCCCCCCGGAGCCGGATCGCCTAAAAATTTTCTGGACTATCAAATACGACCTAAGGAACCATAGTCACCGCCCCGCCATGATCGTTCCTAGTCTTTTGCATTTTTCAGCCAAAAAACTAGAATTCCGCGAGATTTCCATATTTTCGTGTGCTTTAGCCCACGCCTTCCAAGGGGTCCCGGGAACCCCGATCGCCTAAAAAATTTCCGGGCCATCAAATATGACCTAAGCAACCATAGTAACCACCCCGCCATGATTGTTCCTCATTTTTTGCGTTTTTCGGCCAAACAACTAGAATTCCGCGCGATTCCCATATTTTTGTGTGCCCACACCTTCCGAGTGGTCCCGGGACCTCCGGACCCCTATCGCCTAGAATTTTTCCAGACTATCAAATACGACCTAAGGAACCATAGTATCCGCCCTGCCATGATTGTTCCTCATTTTTTGCGTTTTTCGGCCAAACAACTAGAATTCCGCGCGATCCCATATTTTTGTGTGTTACCTTCCGAGTGGTCCCGGGTCTCCAGACCCCTATCGCCTAAAATTTTTCCGAACTATTAAATAAGACCTAAGGAACCATAGTCACCGCCCATCCATGATCGTTCCTAGTTTTTTCCGTTTTTCGGCCAAAAAACAAGAATTCCGCGCAATTCCCATATTTTCGTGTCCTATAGCCCACGCCTTCCAAGTGAACCCGGGAACTCCGGACCCCTATCGCCTAAAGTTTTTCCGGACTATCAAATACGACCTAAGGAACCATAGTCACTGCCCAGCCATAATTATTCCTCATTTGTTGCATTTTTCGGCAAAAAAACTAGAATTCCGCCCGATTACAATATTTTTGTGTGCTATTGCCCACCCTTCCAAGTGGTTCCGGGATCCCCGGACCCCGATCGCCTAAAATTTTTCCGGGCCGTCAAATACGACCTAAGGAACCATAGTAACAGCCCCGCCATCATCGTTTCTCATTTTTTGCATTTTCGGCCAAAAAACTAGAATTACGCCCGATTCCCATATTTTCGTGTGCTATACCCACGCCTTCCAAGTGGTCCGGGGAGCCGCGGACCCCGATCGCCTAAAAATTTTCTGGACTATCAAATACGACCTAAGGTACCATAGTCTCCGCCCCACCATGATCGTTCCAAATGCTTTGCATTTTTCGGCCAAAACACTAGAACTCCGCGCGATTTGCATATTTTCGTGTGCTATAGCTTACGCCGTCCGAGTGGTCCTGGGAACCGTGGACCCCGATCGCCTAAAATTTTCCGGGCCATCAAATACGAGCTAAGGAACCATAGTCACCGCCCCGCCATGATCGTTCCTCATTTATTGCGTTTTTCGGCCAAAAAACTAGAATTCCGCTCGATTACCATATTTTTGTGTGCTATTGCCCACGCCTTTCGAATGGGCCGGGCCGCCGGACTCGGATTGCCTAAAAAAATTTCGGGCCATCAATTAGGACCTAAGGAACCATAGTCACCACCTCGCCATGATCGTTCCTCATTTTTTGCATTTTTTGGCCAAAAAACTAAAATTCTGCCTGATTCCCATATTTTTGTGTGCTATCGCCCACGCCTTCCGAGCGGGTCGGGCCCCCCGGAGCCGGATCGCCTACAAATTTTTCGGACTATCAAATACGACCTAAGGAACCATAGTCACCACCCCGCCATGATCGTTCCTAGTCTTTTGCGTTTTTCAGCCAAAAACTAGAATTCCGCGCGATTTCCATATTTTCGTGTGCTAAATTTAGCCCACGCCTTCCAAGGGGTCTCGGGAACCCCGAACCCCAATCGCCTAAAAGTTTTCCGGGCAATCAAATACGACCTAAGGAACCATAGTATCCGCCCCGCCATGATTGTTCCTCATTTTTTGCATTTTTTGGCAAAACAACTAGAATTCCGCACGATCCCATATTTTTGTGTGTTATAGCCTACGCCTTCCGAGTGGTCCCGGGTCTTCGGACCCCTATTGCCTAAAATTTTTCCGGACTATCAAATAAGACCTAAGGAACCATAGTCACCGCCCAGCCATGATCGTTCCTAGTTTTTTCCGTTTTTAAGCCAAAAAACTAGAATTCCACGCGATTCCCATATTTTCTTGTCCTAAAGCCCACGCCTTCCAAGTGAACCCGGGAACTCCGAACCCCTATCGCCTAAAATTTTTCCGAACTATCAAATACGACCAAAAAACTAGAATTCCGCTCGATTACCATATTTTTGTGTGCTATTGCCCACGCCTTCCGAGTGGGCCAGGCCGCCGGACTCGGATCGCGTAAAAATTTTTTGGGCCATCAATTAGGACCTAAGGAACCATAGTCACTGCCTCGCCATGATCGTTCCTCATTTTTTTAATTTTTTGGCCAAAAAACTAGAATTCCGCCCGATTCCCATATTTTTGTGTGTTATAGCCCACGCCTTCCGAGTGGTCCCGGGACCTCCGGACCCCTATCGCCTAATATTTTTCCGGACTATCAAATAAAACCAAAGCAACCATAGTCACCGCCCTGCCAAGATGTTTCCACATTTTTTGCATGTTACTGAAAAAGACCTAGAATTTCGCTCGATTCCATATTTTCGTGTGCTATACCCACGCATTCCGAGTGGTCCCAAGAGCCGCGGACCCCGATCGCCTAAAATTTTTACGGGAAATAAAATACAACCTAAGGAACCATAGTATCCGCCCCGCCATGATCGTTCTTTATTTCTTTGCGTTTTTCGGCCAAACAAATAGAATTCCGCGCGATTCCCATATTTTTGTGTGTCCCACACCTTCCGAGTGGTCCCGGGTCTCCGAACCCCTATCGCCTAAAATTTTTCCGGACTATCAAATAAGACCTAAGGAACCATAGTCACCGCCCAGCCATGATCGTTCCTAGTTTTTTTCCGTTTTTCGGCCAAAAAATTAGAATTCCGCGCGATTCCCATATTTTCGTGTCCTATAGCCCACGCCTTCCAAGTGAACCCGGGAACTCCGGACCCCTATCGCCTAAAATTTTTCCAGACTATCAAATACGACCTAAGGAACCATAGTCATCTCCCAACCATGATCGTTCTTCATTTTTTGCGTTTTTCGGCCAAACAACTAGAATTCTGCGCGATTCCCATATTTTTGTGTGTTATAGCCCACGCCTTCCGAGTGGTCCCGGGACCTCCGGACCCCCATCGCCTAATATTTTTCCGGACAATCAAATAAGACCAAAGTAACCATAGTCACTGCCCTGCCAAGATCTTTCCATAATTTTTGCATGTTACTGAAAAAGACCTAGAATTTCGCTTGATTCCCATATTTTCGTGTGCTATACCCCCGCATTCCGAGTGGCCCCAAGAGTCGCGAACCCCGATCGCCTAAAATTTTTCTGGGCAATCAAATACGACCTAAGGAACCATAGTATCCGCCCCGCCATGATCGTTCCTTATTTTTTGAGTTTTTCGGCCAAACAACTAGAATTCCGCGCGATTCCTATATTTTTGTGTGTTATAGCCCACACCTTCCGAGTGGTCCCGGGACCTCCGGACCCCTATCGCCTAAAATTTTTCCGGACTACCAAATACGACCTAAGGAACCATAGTATCCGCCCTGCCATGATCGTTCCTCATTTTTTGCGTTTTTCGGCCAAACAAATAGAATTCCGCGCGATCCCATATTTTTTTGTGTTATAACCCACGCCTTCCGAGTGGTCCCGGGTCTCCGGACCCCTATAGCCTAAAATTTTTCCGGACTATCAAATAAGACCTAAGGAACCATAGTCACCGCCCATCCATGATCGTTCCAAGTTTTTTTCGTTTTTCGGCAAAAAACTAAAATTCCGCGCAATTCCCATCTTTTCATGTCCTATAGCCCACGCCTTCCAAGTGAACCCGGGAACTCCGGACCCCTATCGCCTAAAATTTTTTCGGACTATCAAATACGACCTAAGGAACCATAGTCACCGCCCAGCCATTATCGTTCCTCATTTTTTGCGTTTTTCGGCCAAACAACTAGAATTCCGCGCGATTCCCATATTTTTGTGTGTTATAGCCCACGCCTTCCGAGTGGTCCCGAGACCTCTGGACCCCCATCGCCTAATATTTTTCCGGACAATCAAATAAGACCAAAGGAACCATAGTCAACGCCCTGCCAAGATCTTTCCACATTTTTTGCATGTTACTGAAAAAGACTTAGAATTTCTCTTGATTCCTATATTTTCGTATGCTATACCCATGCATTCCGAGTGGTCCCAAGAGCCGCGGACCCCGATCGCCTAAAAATTTTTCGGGCAATCAAATACGACCTAAGGAACCATAGTATCCGCCCCGCCATGATTGTTCCTTATTTGTTTGCGTTTTTTGGCCAAACAACTAGAATTCCGCAAGATTCCCATATTTTTGTGTGTTATAGCCCACACCTTCCGAGTGGTCCCGGGTCTCCGGAACCCTATCGCCTAAAATTTTTCCGGACTATCAAATAAGACCTAAGGAACCATACTCACCGCCCAGCCATGATCGTTCCTAGTTTGTTCTGCTTTTCGGCCAAAAAACTAGATTTCCGCGCGGTTGCCATATTTTCGTGTCCTATAGCCCACGCCTTCCTAGTTAAACCGGGACCTCCGGACCCCTATCGCCTAAAATTTTTCCGGACTATCAAATACGACCTAAGGAACCATAGTATCCGCCCCGCCATGATTGTTCCTCATTTTTTGCGTTTTTCGGCCAAACAACTAGAATTCCGCGCGATCCCATATTTTTGTGTGTTATAGCCCACGCCTTCCGAGTGGTCCCGGGACCTCCGGACCCCCATCTCCTAATATGTTTCCGGACAATCAAATAAGACCAAAGGAACCATAGTAACCGCCCCGCCATCATTGTTTCTCATTTTTTGCATTTTTCGGCCAAAAACCTAGAATTACACCCGATTCCCATATTTTTGTTTGCTATACCCACGCCTTCCAAGTGGTCCGGGGTACCGAGGACCCCGATTGCCTAAAAGTTTTCCGGACTATCAAATACGACCTAAGGTACCATAGTCATTGCCCCACCATGATCGTTCCAAATGCTTTGCTTTTTTCGGCCAAAAAACTAGAACTCCGCGCGATTTGCATACTTTCGTGTGCTATAGCTTACGCCTTCCGAGTGGTCACGGGAGCCGTGGACCCCGATCGCCTAAAATTTTCCGGTCCATCAAATACGACCTAAGGAACCATAGTCACCGCCCCGCCATGATCGTTCCTCATTTATTGCATTTTTCGGCCAAAAAACTAGAATTCCGCAAGATTACCATATTTTTGTGTGCTATTGCCCACACCTTCCGAGTGGGCCGGGCCGCCGGACTCGGATCGCCTAAAATATTTTCGGGCCATCAATAAGGACCTAAGGAACCACAGTCATCGCCTCGCCATGATCGTTGCTCATTTTTGCATTTTTTGGCCAAAAAACTAGAATTCCGCCCGATTCCCATATTTTTGTGTGCTATCTCCCACGCCTTCCGAGTGTGTCGGGCCCCCCGGAGCCGGATCGTCTAAAAATTTTCCGGACCATCAAATACGACCTAAGGAACCATAGTAACCACCCCGCCATGATCGTTCCTCAATTTTTGCGTTTTTCAGCCAAACAACTAGAATTCCGCGATTTCCATATTTTCGTGTGCTTTAGCCCACGCCTTCCAAGGTGTCCCGGGACCTCCTGACCCCTATCGCCTAAAATTTTTCCGGTCTATAAAATACGACCTAAGGAACCATAATATCCGCCCCGCCATGATCGTTCCTCATTTTTTGCATTTTTCGGCCAAACAACTAGAATTCCGTACGATTCCCATATTTTTGTGTGTTATAGCCCACGCCTTCCGAGTGGTCCCGGGACCTCCTAACCCCTATCGCCTAAAATTTTTCCGGACTATCAAATACGACCTAAGGAACCATAGTATCCGCCCCGCCATGATCGTTCCTCATTTTTTGCATTTTTCGGCCAAACAACTAGAATTCCGTGCGATTTCCATATTTTTGTGTGTTATAGCCCACGCCTTCCGAGTGGTCCCGGGACCTCCTGACCCCTATCGCCTAAAATTTTTCCAGACTATCAAATACGACCTAAGGAACCATAGTATCCGCCCCACCATGATCGTTCCTCATTTTTTGCGTTTTTCGGCCAAACAACTAGAATTCCGCGCGATTCCCATATTTTTGTGTGTTATAGCCCACGCCTTCCGAGTGGTCCCGGGACCTCCGGACCCCTATCGCCTAATATTTTTCCAGACTATCAAAGTGGTTCCGGGACCCCCCGACCCCGATCGCCTAAAAATTTTCCGGGCCGTCAAATACGGCCTAAGGAACCATAGTAACCGCCCCACCATCATCGTTTCTCATTTTTTGCATTTTTCGGCCAAAAAACTAGAATGACGCCAGATTCCCATATTTTCGTGTGCTATACCCACGCCTTCCAAATGGTCCGGGTGGCCGCGGACCCCGATCGCCTAAAATTTTTCCGAACTATCAAATACGACCTAAGGTACCATAGTCACCGCTCCACCAAGATCGTTCCAAATGCTTTGCATTTTTCGGCCAAAAAACTAGAACTCCGCGCGATTTGCATATTTTCGTGTGCTATAGCTTACGCCTTCCGAGTGGTCCCGGGAGCTGTGGACCCCGATCGCCTAAATTTTTCCGGGCCATCAAATACGACCTAAGGAACCATAGTCACCGCCCGCCATGATCGTTCCTCATTTATTGCGTTTTTCGGCCAAAAAACTAGAATTCCGCTCGATTACCATATTTTTGTGTGCTATTGCCCGCGCCTTCCGAGTGGGCCGGGCCGCCGGACTCGGATCGCCTAAAAAATTTTTGGGCCATCAATAAGGACCTAAGGAACCATAGTCACTGCCTCGCCATGATCGTTCCTCATTTTTTGGCCAAAAAACTAGAATTCCGCCCGATTCCCATATTTTTGTGTGCTATCGCCCACGCCTTCCGAGTGGGTCGAGCCCCCGGAGCCGGATCACCTAAAAATTTTCCGAACTATCAAATACGACCTAAGGAACCATAGTCACCGCCCCGCCATGATCATTCCTAGTCTTTTGCGTTTTTCACCCAAAAAACTAGAATTCCGTGCGATTTCTATATTTTATTGTGCTTTAGCCCACGCCTTCCAAGGGGTCTCGGGAACCCCGAACCCCGATCGCCTAAAATTCCGTACGATTCCCATATTTTTGTGTGTTATAGCCCGACCCACTCCGCGATTCCCATATTTTTGTATGTTATAGCCCACACCTTCCGAGTGGTCCCGGGACCTCCGGACCCCTATCGCCTAATATTTTTTCGGACTATCAAATAAGACCAAAGGAACCATAGTCACCGCCCAGCCACGATCATTCCTCATTCTTTGCGTGTTTCGGCCAAAAAACTAGAATTCAGCCCGATTACAATATTTTTGTGTGCTATTGCCCACCCTTCCAAGTGGTTCCAGGACCCCCGGACCCCGATCGCCTAAAAATATTCAGGGCAATCAAATACGACCTAAGGAACCATAGTCACTGCCCTGCCATGATCGTTCCTCATTTATTGCGGTTTTCGGCCAAAAAACTAGAATTCCGCAAGATTACCATATTTTATTGCCCACGCCTTCCGAGTGGGCCGGGCCGCCGGACTCGGATCGCCTAAAATATTTTCAGGCTATCAATAAGGACCTAAGGAACCACAGTCACCGCCTCGCCATGATCGTTCCTCATTTTTTGCATTTTTTGGCCAAAAAACTAGAATTCCGCCCGATTCCCATATTTTTGTGTGCTATCGCCCACGCCTTCCGAGTGGGTCGGGCCCCCTGGAGCCGGATCGCCTAAAAATTTTTCGGGCCATCAAATACGACCTAAGGAACCATAGTAACCACCCCGCCGTGATCGTTCCTCATTTTTTGCGTTTTTCAGCCAAACAACTAGAATTTCGCGATTTCCATATTTTCGTGTGCTTTAGCCCACGCCTTCCAAGGGGTCCCGGGACCTCCTGACGCCTATCGCCTAAAATTTTTCCGGACTATAAAATACGACCTAAGGAACCATAGTATCCGCCCTGCCATGATCGTTCCTCATTTTTTGCATTTTTCGGCCAAACAACTAGAATTCCGCGCGATTCCCATATTTTTGTATGTTATAGCCCACGCCTTCCGAGTGGTCCCGGGACCTCCTAACCCCTATCGCCTAACATTTTTCCGGACTATCAAATACGACCTAAGGAACCATAGTATCCGCCCCGCCATGATCGTTCCTCATTTTTTGCATTTTTCGGCCAAAACACTAGAACTCCGCGCGATTTGCATATTTTCGTGTGCTATAGCTTACGCCTTCCGAGTGGTCCCGGGAGCTGTGGACCCCGATCGCCTAAATTTTTCCGGGCCATCAAATACGACCTAAGGAACCATAGTCACCGCCCGCCATGATCGTTCCTCATTTATTGCGTTTTTCGGCAAAAAAATTAGAATTCCGCTCGATTACCATATTTTTGTGTGCTATTGCCCGCGCCTTCCGAGTGGGCAGGGCCGCCGGCCTCGGATCACCTAAAAACTTTTCGGGCCATCAATTAGGACCTAAGGAACCATAGTCACTGCCTCGCCATGATCGTTCCTCATTTTTTGCATTTTTTGGCCAAAAAAACTAGAATTCCGCCCGATTCCCATATTTTTGTATGCTATCGCCCACGCCTTCCGAGTGGGTGGAGCCCCCCGGAGCCGGATCACCTAAAAATTTTCCGAACTATCAAATACGACCTAAGGAACCATTGTCACTACCCCTCCATGATTGTTCCTCGTTTTTTGTGTTTTTCGACCAAACAACTAGAATTCCGTGCGATTCCCATATTTTTGTGTGTTATAGCCCACGCCTTCCGAGTGATCCCGGGACCTTCGGAACCCTATCGCCTAATATATTTCCGGACTATCAAATAAGACCAAAGGAACCATAGTCACCGCCCAGCCATGATCATTCCTCATTTGTTGCGTTTTTCGGCCAAAAAACTAGAATTCTGCCCGATTACAATATTTTGTGTGCTATTGCCCACCCTTCCAAGTGGTTCCGGGACCCCCGGACCCCGATCGCCTAAAATTTTTCCGGGCCGTCAAATACGACCTAAGGAACCATAGTAACCGCCCCGCCATCATCGTTTCTCATTTTTTACATTTTTCGGCCAAAAAACTAGAATTACGCCCGATTCCCATATTTTCGTGTGCTACACCCACGCCTTCCAAGTTGTCCGGGGAGCCGCGGACCCCGATCGCCTAAAAATTTTCCGGATTATCAAATACGACCTAAGGTACCATAGTTACCGCCCCACCATGATCGTTCCAAATGCTTTGCATTGTTCGGCCAAAAAACTAGAACTCCGTGCGATTTGCATATTTTCGTGTGCTATAGCTTACGCCTTCCGAGTGGTCCCGGGAGCCGTGGACCCCGATCGCCTAAAATTTTCCGGGCCATCAAATACGACCTAAGGAACCATAATCACCGCCCCTCCATGTTCGTTCCTCATTTATTGCGTTTTTCGGCCAAAAAACTAGAATTTCGCTCGATTACCATATTTTTGTGTGCTATTGCCCATGCCTTCGGAGTAGGCCGGGCCGCCGGACTCGGATCGCCTAAAAAATTTTCGGGCCATCAATTAGGACCTAAGGAACCATAGTCCCCGCCTCGCCATGATCGTTCCTCATTCTTTGCATTTCTTGGCCAAAAAACTAGAATTCCGCCCGTTTCCCATATTTTTGTGTGCTATCGCCCACGCCTTCCGAGTGGGTCGGGCCCCCCGGAGCCGGATCGCCTAAAAATTTTTCGGACGATCAAATACGACCTAAGGAACCATAGTCACCGCCTCGCCATGATCGTTCCTAGTCTTTTGCGTTATTCAGCCAAAAAACTAGAATTCCGCGCGATTCCCATATTTTTGTGTGTTATAGCCCACGCCTTCCGAGTGGTCCCGGGACCTCCTGACCCCTATCGCCTAAAATTTTTCCGGACTATCAAATACGACCTAAGAAACCATATTATCCGCCACGCCATGATCGTTCCTCATTTTTTGCGTTTTTCGGCCAAACAACTAGAATTCTACGCGATTCCCATATTTTTATGTGTTATAGCCCACACCTTCCGAGTGGTCCCGGGACCTCCGGACCCCTATCGCCTAATATTTTTCCGGACTATCAAATAAGACCAAAGGAACCATAGTCACCGCCCAGCCACGATCATTCCTCATACTTTGCGTTTTTCGGCCAAAAAATTAGAATTCAGCCCGATTACAATATTTTTGTGTGCTATTGCCCACCCTTCCAAGTGGTTCCGGGACCCCCGGACCCCGATCGCCTAAAAATATTCAGGGCAGTCAAATACGACCTAAGGAACCATAGTCACTGCCCCGCCATGATCGTTCCTCATTTATTGCGGTTTTCGGCCAAAAAACTAGAATTCCGCTAGATTACCATATTTTTGTGTGCTATTGCCCACGCCTTCCGAGTGGGCCGGGCCGCCGGACTCGGATCGCCTAAAATATTTTCAGGCTATCAATAAGGACCTAAGGAACCACAGTCACCACCTCTCCATGATCGTTCCTCATTTTTTGCATTTTTTGGCCAAAAAACTAGAATTCCGCCCGATTCCCATATTTTTGTGTGCTATCGCCCACGCCTTCCGAGTGGGTCGGGGCCCCCGGAGCCGGATCGCCTAAAATTTTTTCGGGCCATCAAATACGACCTAAGGAACCATAGTAACCACCCCGCTGTGATCGTTCCTCATTTTTTGCGTTTTTCAGCCAAACAACTAGAATTTCGCGATTTCCATATTTTCGTGTGCTTTAGCCCACGCCTTCCAAGGGGTCCCGGGACCTCCTGATGCCTATCGCCTAAAATTTTTCCGGACTATAAAATACGACCTAAGGAACCATAGTATCCGCCCCGCCATGATCGTTCCTCATTTTTTGCGTTTTTCGGCCAAACAACTAGAATTCCGCGCGATTCCCATATTTTTGTATGTTATAGCCCACGCCTTCCGAGTGGTCCCGGGACCTCCTAACCCCTATCGCCTAACATTTTTCCGGACTATCAAATACGACCTAAGGAACCATAGTCACCGCCCGCCATGATCGTTCCTCATTTATTGCGTTTTTCGGCAAAAAAATTAGAATTCCGCTCGATTACCATATTTTTGTGTGCTATTGCCCGCGCCTTCCGAGTGGGCCGGGCCGCCGGACTCGGATCACATAAAAAATTTTCGGGCCATCAAATACGACCTAAGGAACCATAGTAACCACCCCGCCATGATCGTTCCTCATTTTTTGCGTTTTTCAGCCAAACAACTAGAATTTCGCGATTTTCATATTTTCGTGTGCTTTAGCCCACGCCTTCCAAGGGGTCCCGGGACCTCCTGACGCCTATCGCCTAAAATTTTTCCGGACTATAAAATACGACCTAAGGAACCATAGTATCTGCCCCGCCATGATCGTTCCTCATTTTTTGCGTTTTTCGGCCAAACAACTAGAATTCCGCGCGATTCCCATATTTTTGTATGTTATAGCCCACGCCTTCCGAGTGGTCCCGGGACCTCCTAACCCCTATCGCCTAACATTTTTCCGGACTATCAAATACGACCTAAGGAACCATAGTCACCGCCCGCCATGATCGTTCCTCATTTATTGCGTTTTTCGGCAAAAAAATTAGAATTCCGCTCGATTACCATATTTTTGTGTGCTATTGCCCGCGCCTTCCGAGTGGGCCGGGCCGCCGGACTCGGATCACATAAAAAATTTTCGGGCCATCATATACGACCTAAGGAACCATAGTAACCACCCCGCCATGATCGTTCCTCATTTTTTGCGTTTTTCAGCCAAACAACTAGAATTTCGCGATTTCCATATTTTCGTGTGCTTTAGCCCACGCCTTCCAAGGGGTCCCGGGACCTCCTGACGCCTATCGCCTAAAATTTTTCCGGACTATAAAATACGACCTAAGGAACCATAGTATCTGCCCCGCCATGATCGTTCCTCATTTTTTGCGTTTTTCGGCCAAACAACTAGAATTCTACGCGATTCCCATATTTTTATGTGTTATAGCCCACACCTTCCGAGTGGTCCCGGGACCTCCGGACCCCTATCGCCTAATATTTTTCCGGAC
Organism: Nicotiana tomentosiformis; assembly: GCF_000390325.3. Lineage (NCBI taxonomy): Eukaryota > Viridiplantae > Streptophyta > Magnoliopsida > Solanales > Solanaceae > Nicotiana > Nicotiana tomentosiformis. Next base: position 41,240 of record NW_027174611.1, read on the forward strand.
TATCAAATAAGACCAAAGGAACCATAGTCACCGCCCAGCCACGATCATTCCTCATACTTTGCGTTTTTCGGCCAAAAAATTAGAATTCAGCCCGATTACAATATTTTTGTGTGCTATTGCCCACCCTTCCAAGTGGTTCCGGGACCCCCGGACCCCGATCGCCTAAAAATATTCAGGGCAGTCAAATACGACCTAAGGAACCATAGTCACTGCCCCGCCATGATCGTTCCTCATTTATTGCGGTTTTCGGCCAAAAAACTAGAATTCCGCTAGATTACCATATTTTTGTGTGCTATTGCCCACGCCTTCCGAGTGGGCCGGGCCGCCGGACTCGGATCGCCTAAAATATTTTCAGGCTATCAATAAGGACCTAAGGAACCACAGTCACCGCCTCTCCATGATCGTTCCTCATTTTTTGCATTTTTTGGCCAAAAAACTAGAATTCCGCCCGATTCCCATATTTTTGTGTGCTATCGCCCACGCCTTCCGAGTGGGTCGGGGCCCCCGGAGCCGGATCGCCTAAAATTTTTTCGGGCCATCAAATACGACCTAAGGAACCATAGTAACCACCCCGCTGTGATCGTTCCTCATTTTTTGCGTTTTTCAGCCAAACAACTAGAATTTCGCGATTTCCATATTTTCGTGTGCTTTAGCCCACGCCTTCCAAGGGGTCCCGGGACCTCCTGATGCCTATCGCCTAAAATTTTTCCGGACTATAAAATACGACCTAAGGAACCATAGTATCCGCCCCGCCATGATCGTTCCTCATTTTTTGCGTTTTTCGGCCAAACAACTAGAATTCCGCGCGATTCCCATATTTTTGTATGTTATAGCCCACGCCTTCCGAGTGGTCCCGGGACCTCCTAACCCCTATCGCCTAACATTTTTCCGGACTATCAAATACGACCTAAGGAACCATAGTCACCGCCCGCCATGATCGTTCCTCATTTATTGCGTTTTTCGGCAAAAAAATTAGAATTCCGCTCGATTACCATATTTTTGTGTGCTATTGCCCGCGCCTTCCGAGTGGGCCGGGCCGCCGGACTCGGATCACATAAAAAATTTTCGGGCCATCAAATACGACCTAAGGAACCATAGTAACCACCCCGCCATGATCGTTCCTCATTTTTTGCGTTTTTCAGCCAAACAACTAGAATTTCGCGATTTCCATATTTTCGTGTGCTTTAGCCCACGCCTTCCAAGGGGTCCCGGGACCTCCTGACGCCTATCGCCTAAAATTTTTCCGGACTATAAAATACGACCTAAGGAACCATAGTATCTGCCCCGCCATGATCGTTCCTCATTTTTTGCGTTTTTCGGCCAAACAACTAGAATTCCGCGCGATTCCCATATTTTTGTATGTTATAGCCCACGCCTTCCGAGTGGTCCCGGGACCTCCTAACCCCTATCGCCTAACATTTTTCCGGACTATCAAATACGACCTAAGGAACCATAGTCACCGCCCGCCATGATCGTTCCTCATTTATTGCGTTTTTCGGCAAAAAAATTAGAATTCCGCTCGATTACCATATTTTTGTGTGCTATTGCCCGCGCCTTCCGAGTGGGCCGGGCCGCCGGACTCGGATCACATAAAAAATTTTCGGGCCATCAATTAGGACCTAAGGAACCATAGTCACTGCCTCGCCATGATCGTTCCTCATTTTTTGCATTTTTTGGCCAAAAAACTAGAATTCCGCCCGATTCCCATATTTTTGTATGCTATCGCCCACGCCTTCCGAGTGGGTGGAGCCCCCCGGAGCCGGATCACCTAAAAATTTTCCGAACTATCAAATACGACCTAAGGAACCATAGTCACCACCCCGCCATGATCGTTCCTAGTTTTTGCATTTTTTAGCCAAAAAACTAGAATTCCGCGCGATTTCCATATTTTAGTGTGCTTTAGCCTACGCCTTCCAAGGGGTCTCGGCAACCCCGAACCCCGATCGCCTAAAAATTTTCTGGACTATCAAATACGACCTAAGGAACCATAGTCACCGCCCCGCCATGATCGTTCCTAGTCTTTTGCATTTTTCAGCCAAAAATCTAGAATTTCGCGCGATTTGCATATTTTCGTGTGCTTTAGCCCACGCCTTCCAAGGGGTCCCAGGAACCCCGAACCCCGATCGCCTAAAAATTTTCCGGGCCATCAAATACGACCTAAGGAACCATACTAACCACCCAGCCATGATCGTTCCTCATATTTTGCATTTTACGACCAAACAACTGAATTCCGCGCGATTCCCATATTTTTGTGTGTTATAGCCCACGCCTTCCGAGTGGTCTCGGGACCTCCGGACCCCTATCGCCTAATATTTTTTCGGACTATCAAATAAGACCAAAGGAACCATAGTCACCGCCCAGCCATGATCATTCCTCATTTGTTGCGTTTTTCGACCAAAAAACTAGAATTCCGCCCGATTACAATATTTTTGTGTGCTATTGCCCACCCTTCCAAGTGGTTCCGGGACCCCCGGACAACGATCGCCTAAAATTTTTCCGGACCGTCAAATACGACCTAAGGAACCGTAGTAACCGCCCCGCCATCATCGTTTCTCATTTTTTACATTTTTCGGCCAAAAAACTAGAATTACGCCCGATTCCCATATTTTTGTGTGCTATACCCACGCCTTCCAAGTTGTCCGGGGAGCCGCGGACCCCGATCGCCTAAAATTTTTTCGGACTATCAAATACGACCTAAGGTACCATAGTCACCGCCCCACCATGATCGTTCCAAATGCTTTGCATTTTTCGGCCAAAAGACTAGAACTTCGCGCGATTTGTATATTTTCGTGTGCTATAGCTTACGCCTTTCGAGTGGTCCCGGGAGCCGTGGACCCCGATTGCCTAAAATTTTCCGGGCCATCAAATACGACCTAAGGAACCATAGTCACCGCCCCGCCATGATCGTTCCTCATTTATTGCAATTTTCGGCCAAAAAACTAGAATTCCGCACGATTACCATATTTTTGTGTGCAGCCCACGCCTTCCGAGTGGGCCGGGCCACCGGACTCGGATCGCCTAAAAAATTTTAGGGCCATCAATTAGGACCTAAGGAACCATAGTCCCCGCCTCGCCATGATCGTTCCTCATTTTTTGTATTTTTTGGCCAAAAAACTAGAATTCCGCCCGATTCCCATATTTTTGTGTGCTATCACCCACGCCTTCCGAGTGGGTCGGGCCCCCCGGAGCCGGATCGCCTAAAAATTTTCCGGACTATCAAATACGACCTAAGGAACCATAGTCACCGCCCCGCCATGATCGTTCCTAGTCTTTTACGTTTTTCATCCAAAAAACTAGAATTCCGCGCGATTTCCATATTTTCGTGTGCTTTAGCCCACGCCTTCTAAGGGGTCCCGGGAACCCCGAACCCCGATCGCCTAAAAATTTTCCGGACTATCAAATATGACCTAAGGATCCATACTCACCGCCCCGCCATGATCGTTCCTAGTCTTTTGCGTTTTTCAGCCAAAAAACTAGAATTCCGCGCGCTTTCCATATTTTCGTGTGCTTTAGCCCATGCTTTCCAAGGGGTCCCGGGAACCCCGAACCCCGATCGCCTAAAAATTTTCCGGGCTATCAAATACGACCTAAGGAACCATAGTCACCGCCCAGCCATGATCATTCCTCATTTGTTGCGTTTTTCGGCCAAAAAACTAGAATTCCGCCCGATTACAATATTTTTGTGTGCTATTGCCCACCCTTCCAAGTGGTTCCGGGACCCCCGGACCCCGATCGCCTAAAATTTTTCCGGGCCGTCAAATACGACCTAAGGAACCATAGTAACCGCCCCGCCATCATCGTTTCTCATTTTTTGCATTTTTCGGCCAAAAAACTAGAATTACGCCCGATTCCCATATTTTCGTGTGCTATACCCACGCCTTCCAAGTGGTCCGGGGAGCCGCGGACCCCGATCACCTAAAATTTTTCCGGACTATCAAATACGACCTAAGGTACCATAGTCACCGCCCCACCATGATCGTTCCAAATGCTTTGCATTTTTCGGCCGAAAAACTAGAACTCCGCCTGATTTGCATATTTTCGTGTGCTATAGCTTATGCCTTCCGAGTGGTCCCGGGAGCTGTGGACCCCGATCGCCTAAAATTTTCCGGGCCATCAAATACGACCTAAGGAACCATAGTCACCGCCCAGCCATGATCATTCCTCATTTGTTGCGTTTTTCGGCCAAAAAACTAGAATTCCGCCCGATTACAATATTTTTGTGTGCTATTGCCCACCCTTCCAAGTGGTTCCGGGACCCCCGGACCCCGATCGCCTAAAATTTTTCCGGGCCATCAAATACGACCTAAGGAACCATAGTAACCGCCCCGCCATCATCGTTTCTCATTTTTTGCATTTTTCGGCCAAAAAACTATAATTACGCCCGATTCCCATATTTTCGTGTGCTATACCCATGCCTTCCAAGTGGTCTGGGGAGCCGCGGACCCCGATCGCCTAAAATTTTTCTGGACTATCAAATACGACCTAAGGTACCATAGTCACCGCCGCACCATGACCGTTCCAAATGCTTTTCAATTTTCGGCCAAAAAACTAAAACACCGCGCGATTTGCATATTTTCGTGTGCTATAGCTTACGCCTTCCGAGTGGTCCCGGGAGCTGTGGACCCCGATCGCCTAAAATTTTCCGGGCCATCAAATACGACCTAAGGAACCATAGTCACCGCCCCTCCATGATCGTTCCTCATTTATTGCGTTTTTCGACAAAAAACTAGAATTCCGCTCGATTACCATATTTTTGTGTGCTATTGCCCACGCCTTCCGAGTGGGCCGGGCCGCCGGACTCGGATCGCCTAAAAATATTTCGGGCGATCAATTAGGACCTAAGGAACCATAGTCACTGCCTCGCCATGATCGTTCCTCATTTTTTGCATTTTATGGTCAAAAAACTAGAATTCCGCCCGATTCCCATATTTTTGTGTGCTCCCATGCCTTGCGAGTGGGTCGGGCCCCCGGAGCCGGATCGCCTAAAAATTTTTCGGACTATCAAATACGACCTAAGGAACCATAGTCACCGCCCCGCCATGATCGTTCCTAGTCTTTTGCGTTTTTCAACCAAAAAACTAGAATTCCGCAGGATTTCCATATTTTTTTGTGTAATAGCCCACGCCTTCCGAGTGGTCCCGGGACCTCCTGACCCCTATCGCCTAAAATTTTTCCGTATAATCAAATACGACCTAAGAAACCATAGTATCCGGCCCGCCATGATCGTTCCTCATATTTTGCATTTTTCGGCCAAACAACTAGAATTCCGCGCGATTCCCATATTTTTGTGTGTTATAGCCCACGCCTTCCGAGTGGTCCCGGGACCTCCGGACCCCTATCGCCTAATATTTTTCCGGACAATCAGATAAGACCAAAGGAACCATAGTCACCGCCCAGCCATGATCATTCCTCATTTGTTGCGTTTTTCGGCCAAAAAACTAGAATTTCGCCCGATTACAATATTTTTGTGTGCTATTGCCCACCCTTCCAAGTGGTTCCGGGACCCCCGGACCCCGATCGCCTAAAATTTTTCCGGGCCGTCAAATACGACCTAAGGAACCATAGTAACCGCCCCGCCATCATCGTTTCTCATTTTTTGCATTTTTCGGCCAAAAAACTAGAATTATGCCTGATTCCCATATTTTCGTGTGCTATACCCACGCCTTCCAAGTGGTCCGGGGAGCCGCGGACCCTGTTTGCCTAAAATTTTTCCGGACTATCAAATACGACCTAAGGTACCATAGTCACCGCCCCACCATGATCGTTCCAAATGCTTTGCATTTTTCGGCCAAAAACTCCGCGCGATTTGCATATTTTCATGTGCTATAGCTTACGCCTTCGGAGTGGTCGCGGGAGCCGTGGACCCCGATCGCCTAAAATTTTCCGGGCCATCAAATACGACCTAAGGAACCATAGTCACCGCCCCGCCATGATCATTCCTCATTTATTGCGTTTTTCGGCCATAAAACTAGAATTCCGCTCGATTACCATATTTTTGTGTTCTATTGCCCACGCCTTCCGAGTGGGCCGGGCCACCGGACTCGGATCGCCTAAAAGTTTTCGGGCCATCAATTAGGACCTAAGGAACCATAGTCACCACCTCGCCATGATCGATCCTCATTTGTTTGCATTTTTTGGCCAAAAAACTAGAATTCCGCCCGATTCCCATATTTTTGTGTGCTATCGCCCACGCCTTCCGAGTGGGTCAGGCCCCCGGAGCCGGATCGCCTAAAAATTTTCCGGACTATCAAATACGACCTAAGGAACCATAGTCACTGCCCCGCCATGATCGTTTCTAGTCTTTTGCATTTTTCAGCCAAAAAACTAGAATTCCGTGCGATTCCTATATTTTTGTGTGTTATAGCCCACGCCTACCGAGTGGTCCCGGGACCTCCTGACCCCTATCGCCTAAAATTTTTCCGAACTATCAAATACGACCTAAGGAACCATAGTATCCGGCCCGCCATGATCGTTCCTCATTTTTTGCATTTTTCGGCCAAACAACTAGAATTCTGTGCGATTCCCATATTTTTGTGTGTTATAGCCCACGCCTTCCGAGGGGTCCCGGGACCTCCGGACCCCTATCGCCTAATATTTTTCCGGACTATCAAATAAGACCAAAGGAACCATAGTCACCGCCCAGCCAAGATCATTCCTCATTTGTTACGTTTTTCGGCCAAAAAACTAGAATTCCGCCCGATTACAATATTTTTGTGTGCATAGCCCACCCTTCCAAGTGGTTCCGGGACCCCCGGACCCCGATCGCCTAAAAATTTTTCGGGCCGTCAAATACGACCTAAAGAACTATAGTAACCGCCCCGCCATCATCGTTTCTCATTTTTTGCATTTTTCGACCAAAAAACTAGAATTACGCCCGATTCCCATATTTTCGTGTGCTATACCCACGCCTTCCAAGTGGTCCGGGGAGCCGCGGACCCCGTTTGCCTAAAATTTTTCCGGACTATCAAATACGACCTAAGGTACCATGGTCACCGCCCCACCATGATCGTTCCAAATGCTTTGCATTTTTCGGCCAAAAAACTAGAACTCCGCGCGATTTGCATATTTTCATGTGCTATAGCTTACGCCTTCGGAGTGGTCCCGGGAGCCGTGGACCCCGATCGCCTAAAATTTTCCGGGCCATCAAATACGACCTAAGGAACCATAGTCACCGCCCCGCCATGATCGTTCCTCATTTATTGCGTTTTTCGGCCAAAAAACTAGAATTCCGCTCGATTACCATATTTTTGTGTGCTATTGCCCACGCCTTCCGAGTGGCCCGGGCCACCGGACTCGGATCGCCTAAAAAATTTACGGGCCATCAATTAGGACCTAAGGAACCATAGTCACCGCCTCGCCATGATCGTTCCTCATTTTTTGCATTTTTTGGCCAAAAAACTAGAATTTCGCCCGATTCCCATATTTTTGTGTGCTATAGCCCACGCCTTCCGAGTGGATCGGGCCCCCGGAGCCGGATCGCCTAAAAATTTTCCGGACTATCAAATACGACCTAAGGAACCATAGTCACCGCCCCGCCATGATCGTTTCTACTCTTTTGCGTTTTTCAGCCAAAAAACTAGAATTCCGCGCGATTTCCATATTTTCGTGTGCTTTAGCCCACGCCTTCCAAGGGGTCCCGGGAACCCCGAACCCCGATCGCCTAAAAATTTTCCGGGCCATCAAATACGACCTAAGGAACCATAGTAACCACCCCGCCATGATCGTTCCTCATTTTTTGCGTTTTTCGACCAAACAACTAGAATTCCGCGCGATTCCCATATTTTTGTGTGTTATAGCCCACGCCTTCCGAGTGGTCTCGGGACCTTCGGACCCCTATCGCCTAATATTTTACCGGACTATCAAATAAGACCAAAGGAACCATAGTCACCGTCCAGCCATGATCATTCCTCATTTGTTGCATTTTTCGGCCAAAAACCTAGAATTCCGCCCGATTACAATATGTTTGTGTGCTATTGCCCACCCTTCCAAGTGGTTCCGGGACCCCCGGACCCCGATCGCCTAAAATTTTTCCGGGCCGTCAAATACGACCTAAGGAACCATAGTAACCGCCCCGCCATCATCGGATCTCATTTTTTGCAATTTTCGGCCAAAAAACTAGAATTACGCCCGATTCCCATATTTTCGTGTGTTATACCCACGCCTTCCAAGCGGTCCGGGGAGCCGCAGACCCCGATCGCCTAAACTTTTTCCGGACTATCAAATACGACCTAAGGAACCATAGTCACCGCCCCGCCATGATCGTTCCTCATTTATTGCATTTTTCGGCCAAAAAACTAGAATTCCGCTCGATTACCATATTTTTGTGTGCTATTGCCCACGCCTTCCGAGTGGGCCGGGCCACCGGACTCGGATCGCCTAAAAAATTTTTGGGCCATCAATTAGGACCTAAGGAACCATAGTCACTGCCTCGCCATGATCGTTCCTCATTTTTTGTAATTTTTGGCCAAAAAACTAGAATTCCGCCCGATTCCCATAATTTTGTGTGCTATCGCCCACGCCTTCCGAGTGGGTCAGGCCCCCCGGAGCCGGATCGCCTAAAAATTTTCCGGACTATCAAATACTACCTAAGGAACCATAGTCACCGCCCCGCCATGATCGTTTCTAGTCTTTTGTGTTTTTCAGCCAAAAAACTAGAATTCCGTGCGATTCCTATATTTTTGTGTGTTATAGCCCACGCCTACCGAGTGGTCCCGGGAACTCCTGACCCCTATTGCCTAAAATTTTTCCGAACTATCAAATACGACCTAAGGAACCATAGTATCCGGCCCGCCATGATCGTTCCTCATTTTTTGCGTTTTTCGGCCAAACAACTAGAATTCCGCGCGATTCCCATATTTTTGTGTGTTGTAGCCCACGCCTTCCGAGGGGTCCCGGGACCTCCGGACCCCTATCGCCTAATATTTTTCCGGACTATCAAATAAGACCAAAGGAACCATAGTCACCGCCCAGCCATGATCATTCCTCATTTGTTGCGTTTTTCGGCCAAAAAACTAGAATTCCGCCCGATTACAATATTTTTGTGTGCATAGCCCACCCTTCCAAGTGGTTCCGGGACCCCCGGACCTCGATCGCCTAAAAAATTTTCGGGCCGTCAAATACGACCTAAGGAACCATAGTAACCACCCCGCCATCATCATTTCTCATTTTTTGCATTTTTCGGCCAAAAAACTAGAACTACGCCCGATTCCCATATTTTCGTGTGCTATACCCACGCCTTCCAAGTGGTCCGGGGAGCCGCGGACCCCGTTTGCCTAAAATTTTTCCGGACTATCAAATACGACCTAAGGTACCATAGTCACCGCCCCACCATGATCGTTCCAAATTCTTTGCATTTTTTGGCCAAAAATCTAGAACTCCGCGCGATTTGCATATTTTCGTGTGCTATAGCTTACGCCTTCCGAGTGGTCCCGGGAGCCGTGGACCCCGATCGCCTAAAATTTTTCGGGCCATCAAATACGACCTAAGGAACCATAGTCACCGCCCCGCCATGATCGTTCCTCATTTATTGCGTTTTTCGGCCAAAAAACTAGAATTCCGTTCGATTACCATATTTTTGTGTGCTATTGCCCACGCCTTCCGAGTGGCCCGGGCCACCGGACTCGGATCGCCTAAAAAATTTACGGGCCATCAATTAGGACCTAAGGAACCATAGTCACCGCCTCGCCATGATCGTTCCTCATTTTTTGCATTTTTTGGCCATAAAACTAGAATTTCGCCCGATTCCCATATTTTTGTGTGCTATAGCCCACGCCTTCCGAGTGGGTCGGGCCCCCCGGAGCCGGATCGCCTACAAATTTTCCGGACTATCAAATACGACCTAAGAAACAATAGTCACCGCCCCGCCATGATCGTTTCTAGTCTTTTGCGTTTTTCAGCCAAAAAACTAGAATTCCGCGCGATTTCCATATTTTCGTGTGCTTTAGCCCACGCCTTCCAAGGGGTCCCGGGAACCCCGAACCCCGATCGCCTAAAAATTTTCCGGGCCATCAAATACGACCTAAGGAACCATAGTAACCACCCCGCCATGATCGTTCCTCATTTTTTGCGTTTTTCGACCAAACAACTAGAATTCCGCGCGATTCCCATATTTTTGTGTGTTATAGCCCACGCCTTCCGAGTGGTCTCGGGACCTCCGGACCCCTATCGCCTAATATTTTTCCGGACTATCAAATAAGACGAAAGGAACCATAGTCACCTTCCAGCCATGATCATTCCTCATTTGTTGCGTTTTTCGGCCAAAAAACTAGAATTTCGCCCGATTACAATATGTTTGTGTGCTATTGCCCACCCTTCCAAGTGGTTCCGGGACACCCGGACCCCGATCGCCTAAAATTTTTCCGGGCCGTCAAATACGACCTAAGGAACCATAGTAACAGCCCCGCCATCATCGTTTCTCATTTTTTGCATTTTTCAACCAAAAAACTAGAATTACGCCCGATTCCCATATTTTCGTGTGCTATACCCACGCCTTCCAAGCGGTCCGGGAAGCCGCAGACCCCGATCGCCTAAAATTTTTCCGGACTATCAACATAGTCAACGCCCCACCATGATCGTTCCAAATGCTTTGCATTTTTCGGCCAAAAAACTAGAACTCCGCGCGATTTGCATATTTTCGTGTGCTATAGCTTACGCCTTCGGAGTGGTCCCGGGAGTCGTGGACCCCGATCGCGTAAAATTTTCCGGGCCATCAAATACGACCTAAGGAACCATAGTCACCGCCCCGCCATGATCGTTCCTCATTTATTGCTTTTTTCGGCCAAAAAATTAGAATTCTGCTCGATTACCATATTTTTGTGTGCTTTGCCCACGCCTTCCGAGTGGGCCGGGCCGCCGGACTCGGATCGCCTAAAAAAATTTCGGGCCATCAATTAGGACCTAAGGAACCATAGTCACCGCCTCACCGTGATCATTCCTCATTTTTTGCATTTTTTGGCCAAAAAACTAGAATTCCGCCCGATTCCCATATTTTTGTGTGCTATCGCCCACGCCTTCCGACTGGGTCAGGCCCCCAGGAGCCGGATCGCCTAAAATTTTTCCGGACTATCAAATACGACCTAAGGAACCATAGTCACCGCCCCGCCATGATCGTTCCTAGTCTTTTGCGTTTTTCAGCCAAAAAACTAGAATTCCGCACGATTTCCATATTTTCGTGTGCTTTAGCCCACGCCTTCCAAGGGGTCCCGGGACCTCCGGACCCCTATCGCCTAATATTTTTCCGGACTATCAAATAAGACCAAAGGAACCATAGTCACCGCCCAGCCATGATCATTCCTCATTTGTTGCGTTTTTCGGCCAAAAAACTAGAATTCCGCCCGATTACAATATTTTTGTGTGCATAGCCCACCCTTCCAAGTGGTTCCGGGACCCCCGGACCCCGATCGCCTAAAAATTTTTCGGGCCGTCAAATACGACCTAAGGAACCATAGTAACCGCCCCGCCATCATCGTTTCTCATTTTTTGCATTTTTCGGCCAAAAAACTAGAATTACGCCCGATTCCCATATTTTCTTGTGCTATACCCACGCCTTCCAAGTGGTCCGGGGAGCCGCGGACCCCGTTTGCCTAAAATTTTTCCGGACTATCAAATACGACCTAAGGTACCATAGTCACCGCCCCACCATGATCGTTCCAAATTCTTTGCATTTTTTGGCCAAAAAACTAGAAATCCGCGCGATTTGCATATTTTCGTGTGCTATAGCTTACGCCTTCCGAGTGGTCCCGGGAGCCGTGGACCCCGATCGCCTAAAATTTTCCGGGCCATCAAATACGACCTAAGGAACCATAGTCACCGCCCCGCCATGATCGTTCCTCATTTATTGCGTTTTTCGGCCAAAAAACTAGAATTCCGTTCGATTACCATATTTTTGTGTGCTATTGCCCACGCCTTCCGAGTGGCCCGGGCCACCGGACTCGGATCGCCTAAAAAATTTACGGGCCATCAATTAGGACCTAAGGAACCATAGTCACCGCCTCGCCATGATCGTTCCTCATTTTTTGCATTTTTTGGCCATAAAACTAGAATTTCGCCCGATTCCCATATTTTTGTGTGCTATAGCCCACGCCTTCCGAGTGGGTCGGGCCCCCCGGAGCCGGATCGCCTACAAATTTTCCGGACTATCAAATACGACCTAAGAAACAATAGTCACCGCCCCGCCATGATCGTTTCTAGTCTTTTGCGTTTTTCAGCCAAAAAACTAGAATTCCGCGCGATTTCCATATTTTCGTGTGCTTTAGCCCACGCCTTCCAAGGGGTCCCGGGAACCCCGAACCCCGATCGCCTAAAAATTTTCCGGGCCATCAAATACGACCTAAGGAACCATAGTAACCACCCCGCCATGATCGTTCCTAATTTTTTGCGTTTTTCGACCAAACAACTAGAATTCCGCGCGATTCCCATATTTTTGTGTGTTATAGCCCACGCCTTCCGAGTGGTCTCGGAACCTCCGGACCCCTATCGCCTAATATTTTTCCGGACTATCAAATAAGACCAAAGGAACCATAGTCACCTCCTAGCCATGATCATTCCTCATTTGTTGCGTTTTTCGGCCAAAAAACTAGAATTTCGCCCGATTACAATATGTTTGTGTGCTATTGCCCACCCTTCCAAGTGGTTCCGGGACACCCGGACCCCGATCGCCTAAAATTTTTCCGGGCCATCAAATACGACCTAAGGAACCATAGTAACAGCCCCGCCATCATCGTTTCTCATTTTTTGCATTTTTCAGCCAAAAAACTAGAATTACGCCCGATTCCCATATTTTCGTGTGCTATACCCACGCCTTCCAAGCGGTCCGGGGAGCCGCAGACCCCGATCGCCTAAAATTTTTCCGGACTATCAACATAGTCAACGCCCCACCATGATCGTTCCAAATGCTTTGCATTTTTCGGCCAAAAAACTAGAACTCCGCGCGATTTGCATATTTTCGTGTGCTATAGCTTACGCCTTCGGAGTGGTCCCGGGAGCCGTGGACCCCGATCGCGTAAAATTTTCCGGGCCATCAAATACGACCTAAGGAACCATAGTCACCGCCCCGCCATGATCGTTCCTCATTTATTGCTTTTTTCGGCCAAAAAATTAGAATTCTGCTCGATTACCATATTTTTGTGTGCTTTGCCCACGCCTTCCGAGTGGGCCGGGCCGCCGGACTCGGATCGCCTAAAAAAATTTCGGGCCATCAATTAGGACCTAAGGAACCATAGTCACCGCCTCGCCGTGATCATTCCTCATTTTTTGCATTTTTTGGCCAAAAAACTAGAATTCCGCCCGATTCCCATATTTTTGTGTGCTATCGCCCACGCCTTCCGACTGGGTCAGGCCCCCAGGAGCCGGATCGCCTAAAATTTTTCCGGACTATCAAATACGACCTAAGGAACCATAGTCACCGCCCCGCCATGATCGTTCCTAGTCTTTTGCGTTTTTCAGCCAAAAAACTAGAATTCCGCACGATTTCCATATTTTCGTGTGCTTTAGCCCACGCCTTCCAAGGGGTCCCGGGACCTCCGGACCCCTATCGCCTAATATTTTTCCGGACTATCAAATAAGACCAAAGGAACCATAGTCACCGCCCAGCCATGATCATTCCTCATTTGTTGCGTTTTTCGGCCAAAAAACTAGAATTCCGCCCGATTACAATATTTTTGTGTGCATAGCCCACCCTTCCAAGTGGTTCCGGGACCCCCGGACCCCGATCGCCTAAAAATTTTTTGGGCCGTCAAATACGACCTAAGGAACCATAGTAACCGCCCCGCCATCATCGTTTCTCATTTTTTGCATTTTTCGGCCAAAAAACTAGAATTACGCCCGATTCCCATATTTTCTTGTGCTATACCCACGCCTTCCAAGTGGTCCGGGGAGCCGCGGACCCCGTTTGCCTAAAATTTTTCCGGACTATCAAATACGACCTAAGGTACCATAGTCACCGCCCCACCATGATCGTTCCAAATTCTTTGCATTTTTTGGCCAAAAAACTAGAAATCCGCGCGATTTGCATATTTTCGTGTGCTATAGCTTACGCCTTCCGAGTGGTCCCGGGAGCCGTGGACCCCGATCGCCTAAAATTTTCCGGGCCATCAAATACGACCTAAGGAACCATAGTCACCACCCCGCCATGATCGTTCCTTATTTATTGCGTTTTTCGGCCAAAAAACTAGAATTCCGTTCGATTACCATATTTTTGTGTGCTATTGCCCACGCCTTCCGAGTGGCCCGGGCCACCGGACTCGGATCGCCTGAAAAATTTACGGGCCATCAATTAGGACCTAAGGAACCATAGTCACCGCCTCGCCATGATCGTTCCTCATTTTTTGCATTTTTTGGCCATAAAACTAGAATTTCACCCGATTCCCATATTTTTGTGTGCTATAGCCCATGCCTTCCGAGTGGGTCGGGCCCCCCGGAGCCGGATCGCCTACAAATTTTCCGGACTATCAAATACGACCTAAGGAACAATAGTCACCGCCCCGCCATGATCGTTTCTAGTCTTTTGCGTTTTTCAGCCAAAAAACTAGAATTCCGCGCGATTTCCATATTTTCGTGTGCTTTAGCCCACGCCTTCCAAGGGGTCCCGGGAACCCCGAACCCCGATCGCCTAAAAATTTTCCGGGCCATCAAATACGACCTATGGAACCATAGTAACCACCCCGCCATGATCGTTCCTCATTTTTTGCGTTTTTCGACCAAACAACTAGAATTCCGCGCGATTCCCATATTTTTGTGTGTTATAGCCCACGCCTTCCGAGTGGTCTCGGGACCTCCGGACCCCTATCGCCTAATATTTTTCCGGACTATCAAATAAGACCAAAGGAACCATAGTCACCTCCCAGCCATGATCATTCCTCATTTGCTGCGTTTTTCGGCCAAAAAACTAGAATTCCGCCCGATTACAATATGTTTGTGTGCTATTGCCCACCCTTCCAAGTGGTTCCGGGACACCCGGACCCCGATCGCCTAAAATTTTTCTGGGCCGTCAAATACGACCTAAGGAGCCATAGTAACAGCCCCGCCATCATCGTTTCTCATTTTTTGCATTTTTCGGCCAAAAAACTAGAATTACGCCCGATTCCCATATTTTCGTGTGCTATACCCATGCCTTCCAAGCGGTCCGGGGAGCCGCAGACCCCGATCGCCTAAAATATTTCCGGACTATCAACATAGTCAACGCCCCACCATGATCGTTCCAAATGCTTTGCATTTTTCGGCCAAAAAACTAGAACTCCGCGCGATTTGCATATTTTCGTGTGCTATAGCTTACGCCTTCCGAGTGGTCCCGGGAGCCGTGGACCCCGATCGCCTAAAATTTTTCGGGCCATCAAATACGACCTAAGGAACCATAGTCACCGCCCCGCCATGATCGTTCCTCATTTATTGCATTTTTCGGCCAAAAAACTAGAATTCCGCTCGATTACCATATTTTTGTGTGCTATTGCCCACGCCTTCCGAGTGGGCCGGGCCGCCGGACTCGGATCGCCTAAAAAAATTTCGGGCCATCAATTAGGACCTAAGGAACCATAGTTACCGCCTCGCCGTGATCGTTCCTCATTTTTTGCATTTTTTGGCCAAAAAACTAGAATTCCGCCCGATTCCCATATTTTTGTGTGCTATCGCCCACGCCTTCCGACTGGGTCGGGGCCCCCGGAGCCGGATCGCCTAAAATTTTTCCGGACTATCAAATACGAACTAAGGAACCATAGTCACCGCCCCGCCATGATCGTTCCTAGTCTTTTGCATTTTTCAGCCAAAAAACTAGAATTCCGCACGATTTCCATATTTTCGTGTGCTTTAGCCCACGCCTTCCAAGGGGTCCCGGGAATCCCGAACCCCGATCGCGTAAAAAATTTTCGGGCCATCAAATATGACCTAAGGAACCATAGTAACCACCCCGCCATGATCGTTCCTCATTTTTTGCGTTTTTCGGCCAAACAACTAGAATTCCGCGCGATTCCCATATTTTTCTGTGTTATAGCCCACGCCTTCCGAGTGGTCCCGGGACCTCCGGACCCCTATCGCCTAATATTTTTCCGGACTATCAAATAAGACCAAAGGAACCATAGTCACCGCCCAGCCATGATCATTCCTCATTTGTTGCATTTTTCGGCCAAAAAACTAGAATTCCACCCGATTACAATATTTTTGTGTGCTATTGCCCACCCTTCCAAGTGGTTCCGGGACCCCCGGACCCCGATCGCCTAAAATTTTTCCGGACTATAAAATACGACCTAAGGAACCATAGTCACCGCCCCGCCATGATCGTTTCTCATTTGTTGCATTTTTCGGCCAAAAAACTAGAATTACGCCCGATTCCCATATTTTCGTGTGATATACCCACGCCTTGCAAGTGGTCCGGGGAGCCGCGGACCCCGTTTGCCTAAAATTTTTCGGGACTGTCAAATACGACCTAAGGAACCATAGTCACCGCCCCGCCATGATCGTTCCTAGTCTTTTGCGTTTTTCAGCCAAAAAACTAGAATTCCGCACGATTTCCATATTTTCGTGTGCTTTAGCCCACGCCTTCCAAGGGGTCCCGGGAATCCCGAACCCCGATCGCGTAAAAAATTTCCGGGCCATCAAATATGACCTAAGGAACCATAGTAACCACCCCGCCATGATCGTTCCTCATTTTTTGCGTTTTTCGGCCAAACAACTAGAATCCGCGCGATTCCCATATTTTTCTGTGTTATAGCCCACGCCTTCCGAGTGGTCCCGGGACCTCCGGACCCCTATCGCCTAATATTTTTCCGGACTATCAAATAAGACCAAAGGAACCATAGTCACCGCCCAGCCATGATTATTCCTCATTTGTTGCGTTTTTCGGCCAAAAAACTAGAATTCCGCCCGGTTACAATATTTTTGTGTGCTATTGCTCACCCATCCAAGTGGTTCCGGGACCCCGATCGCCTAAAATTTTTTCGGGCCATCAAATACGACCTAAGGAACCATAGTAACCGCCCCGCCATCATCGTTTCTCATTTTTTGCATTTTTCGGCCAAAAAACTAGAATTACGCCTGATTCCCATATTTTCGTGTGCTATACCCACGCCTTCCAAGTGGTCCGGGGAGCCGCGGACCTCGTTTGCCTAAAATTTTTCCGGACTATCAAATACGACCTAAGGTACCATAGTCACCGCCCCACCATGATCGTTCCAAATGCTTTGCATTTTTCAGCCAAAAAACTAGAATTCCGGGAGATTCCCATATTTTTGTGTGTTATAGCCCACGCCTTCCAAGGGGTCCCGGGAACCCCGAACCCCGATCGCCTAAAAATTTTCCGGGCCATCAAATACGACCTAAGGAACCATATTAACCACCCCGCCATGATCGTTCCTCATTTTTTGCATTTTTCGGCCAAACAACTAGAATTCCGCGCGATCCCATATTTTTGTGTGTTATAGCCCACGCCTTCCGAGTGGTCCCGGGTCTCCGGACCCCTATCGCCTAAAATTTTTCCGGACTATCAAATAAGACCTAAGGAACCATAGTCACCGCCCAGCCATGATCGTTTCTCATTTTTTGCATTTTTCGGCCAACAAACTAGAATTAAGCCCGATTTCCATATTTTCGTGTGCTATACCCACGCCTTCCAAGTGGTCCGGGAAGCCGCGGACACCGATCGCCTAAAATTTTTCCGGAATATGAAATACGACCTAAGGTACCATAGTCACCGCCCCACCATGATCGTTCCAAATGCTTTGCATTTTTCGGCCAAAAAACTAGAACTCCGCGCGATTTGCATATGTTCGTGTGCTATAGCTTACCTCTTCCGAGTGGTCCCGGGTGCCGTGGACCCCGATCGCCTAAAATTTTTCGGGCCATCAAATACGACCTAAGGAACCATAGTCACCGCCCCGCCATGATCGTTCCTCATTTATTGCGTTTTCGGCCAAAAAACTAGAATTCCGCTCGATTACCATATTTTTGTGTGCAATTGCCCACGCCTTCCGAGCGGGCCGGGCCGCCGGACTCGGATCGCCTAAAAAATTTTCGGGCCATCAATTAGGACCTAAGGAACCATAGTCACCGCCTCGCTATGATCGTTCCTCATTTTTTGGCAGAAAAACTAGAATTCCGCCCGATTCCCATATATTTGTGTGCTATCGCCCACGCCTTCCGAGTGGGTCGGGCCCCCCGGAGCCGGATCGCCTAAAAATTTTCTGGACTATCAAATACGACCTAAGGAACCATAGTCACCGCCCCGCCATGATAGTTCCTAGTCTTTTGCGTTTTTCAGCCAAAAAACTAGAATTCCGCCCGATTTCCATATTTTCGTGTGCTTTAGCCCACGCCTTCCAAGGGGTCCCGGGAACCCCGAACCCCGATCGCTTAAAAAGTTTTTCGGGCCATCAAATATGACCTAAGAAACCATAGTAACCACCCCGCCATGATCGTTCCTCATTTTTTGCATTTTTCGGCCAAACAACTAGAATTTCGCGGGATTCCCATATTTTTTGTGTGTTATAGCCCACGCCTTCCTAGTGGTCCCGGGACCTCCGGGACCTCCGGACCCCTACCGCCTAATATTTTACCGGACTATCAAATAAGACCAAAGGAAACATAGTCACCGACCAGCCATGATCATTCCTCATTTGTTGCGTTTTTTGGCCAAAAAACTAGAATTCCGCCCGATTACAATTTTTTTGGGTGCTATTGCCCACCCTTCCAAGTGGTTCCGGGACCCCCGGACCCCGATCGCCTAAAATTTTTCCGGGTCGTCAAATACGACCTAAGGAACCATAGTAACCGCCCCTCCATCATCGTTTCTCATTTTTTGCATTTTTCGGCCAAAAAACTAGAATTACGCCCGATTCCCATATTTTCGTGTGCTATACCCACGCCTTCCAAGTGTTCCGGGGAGCCGCGGATCCCGATCGCCTAAAATTTTTCTGGACTATCAAATACGACCTAAGATACCATAGTCACCGCCCAATCATGATCATTCCAAATGCTTTGCATTTTTCGGCCAAAAAACTAGAACTCCGCGCGATTTGCATATTTTCGTGTGCTATAGCTTACGCCTTCCGAGTGGTCCCGGGAGCCGTGGACCCCGATTGCCTAAAATTTTCTGGGCAATCAAATATGACCTAAGGAACCATAGTCACCGCCCCTCCATGATCGATTCTCATTTATTACATTTTTCGGCCAAAAAACTAGAATTTCGCTCGATTACCATAATTTTGTGTGCTATTGCCCACGCCTTCCGAGTGGGCCGGGCTGCCGCACTCGGATCACCTAAAAAATTTTCGGGCCATCAATTAGGACCTATGGAACCATAGTCACCGCCTTGCCATGATCGTTCCTCATTTTTTGCATTTTTTGGCCAAAAAACTAGAATTTCGCCCGATTCCCATATGTTTGTGTGTTATCGCCTACGCCTTCCAAGTGGGTCGGGCCCCCTGAGCCGGATCGCCTAAAAATTTTCCGGACTATCAAATACGACCTAAGGAACCATAGTCACCTCCCCGCCATGATCGTTCCTAGTCTTTTGCGATTTTGAGCCAAAAAACTAGAATTCAGCGCGATTTCCATATTTTCGTGTGCTTTAGCCCACGCCTTCCAAGGGGTCCCGGGAACCCCGAACCCCGATCGCCTAAAAATTTTCTGGGTCATCAAATACGACCTAAGGAACCATAGTAACCACCCCACCATGATCGTTCCTCATTTTTTGCGTTTTTCGGCCAAACAACTAGAATTCCGCGCGATTCCCATATTTTTGTGTGTTATAGCCCACGCCTTCCGAGTGGTCCCGGGACCTCCTGACCCCTATCGCCTAAAAATTTTCCGGACTATAAAATACGACCTAAGGAACCATAGTCACCGCCCCGCCAGGATCGTTCCTAGTCTTTTGCGTTTTTCAGCCAAAAAACAAGAATTCCGCACGATTTCCATATTTTCGTGTGCTTTAGCCCACGCCTTCCAAGGGGTCCCGGGAACCCCGAACCCCGATCGCCTAAAAATTTTCCGGGCCATCAAATACGACCTAAGGAACAATAGTAACAACCCCACCATGATCGTTCCTTATTTTTTGCGTTTTTCGGCCAAACAACTAGAATTACGCGTGATTCCCATATTTTTGTGTGTTATAGCCTACACCTTCCGAGTGGTCCCGGGACCTCCGGACCCCTAACGCCTAAAATTTTTCCGGACTATCAAATACGACCTAAGGAACCATAGTATCCTCCCTTCCATGATCGTTCCTCATTTTTTGCATTTTTCGGCAAAACAACTAGAATTCCGCGCGATTCCCATATTTTTGTGTGTTATAGCCCACGCCTTCCGAGTGGTCCCGGGACCTCCTGACCCCTATTGCCTAAAAATTTTCCGGACTATAAAATACGACCTAAGGAACCATAGTCACCGCCCCGCCATGATCGTTCCTAGTCTTTTGCGTTTTTCAGCCAAAAAACTAGAATTCCGCACGATTTCCATATTTTCGTGTGCTTTAGCCCACGCCTTCCAAGGGGTCCCGGGAACCCCGAACCCCGATCGCCTAAAAATTTTCCGGGCCATCAAATACGACCTAAGGAACAATAGTAACCACCCACCATGATCGTTCCTTATTTTTTGCATTTTTCGGCCAAACAACTAGAATGACGCGTGATTCCCATATTTTTGTGTGTTATAGCCTACACCTTCCGAGTGGTCCCGGGACCTCCGGACCCCTAACGCCTAAAATTTTTCCGGACTATCAAATACGACCTAAGGAACCATAGTATCCTTCCCTCCATGATCGTTCCTCATTTTTTGCGTTTTTCGGCAAAACAGCTAGAATTCCGCGCGATCCCATATTTTTGTGTGTTATAGCCCACGCCTTCCGAGTGGTCCCGGGTCTCCGGAACCCTATCGCCTAAAATTTTTCCGGACTATCAAATAAGACCTAAGGAACCATAGTCACCGCCCAGCCATGATCGTTCCTAGTTTTTTCCGTTTTTCGGCGAAAAAACTAGAATTCCGCGCGATTCCCATATTTTTGTGTGTTATAGCCCACGCCTTCCGAGTGGTCCCGGGACCTCCTGACCCCTATCGCCTAAAATTTTTCCGGACTATCAAATAAAAACAAAGGAACCATAGTCACCGCCCAGCCATGATCATTCCTCATTTGTTGCGGTTTTCGGCCAAAAAACTAGAATTCTGCCCGATTACAATATTTTTGTGTGCTATTGCCCACCCTTCCAAGTGGTTCCGGGACCCCCGGACCCCGATCGCCTAAAATTTTTTCGGGTCATCAAATACAACCTAAGGAACCATAGTAACCGCCCTGCCATCATCGTTTCTCATTTTTTGCATTTTTCGGCCAAAAAACTAGAATTACGCCCGATTCCCATATTTTCGTGTGCTATACCCACGCCTTCCAAGTGTTCCGGGGAGCCGCGGACCCCGATCGCCTAAAATTTATCCGGACTATCAAATACGACCTAAGGTACCATATTCACCGCCCCACCATGATCGTTCCTAGTCTTTTGCGTTTTTCAGCCAAAAAACTAGAATTCCGCGCGATTCCCATATTTTTGTGTGCTTTAGCCCACGCCTTCCAAGGGGTCCCGGGAACCCCGAACCCCGATTGCCTAAAAATTTTCTGGGCCATCAAATACGACCTAAGGAACCATAGTAACTACCCCGCCATGATCGTTCCTCATTTTTGGCGTTTTTCGGCCAAACAACTAGAATTCCGCGCGATCCCATATTTTTGTGTGTTATAGCCCACGCCTTCCGAGTGGTCCCGGGTCTCCGGACCCCTATCGCCTAAATTTTTTCCGGACTATCAAATAAGACCTAAGGAACCATAGTCACCGCCCAGCCATGATCGTTTCTCATTTTTTGCATTTTTCGGCCAACAAACTAGAATTACGCCCGATTCCCATATTTTCGTGTGCTATACCCACGCCTTCCAAGTGGTCCGGGGAGCCGCGGACCCCGATCGCCTAAAAATTTTCCAGACAATCAAATACGACCTAAGGTACCATAGTCACCGCCCACCATGATCGTTCCAAATGCTTTGCATTTTTCGGCCAAAAAACTAGAACTCCGCGCGATTTGCATATTTTCGTGTGCTATAGCTTACGCCTTCCGAGTGGTCCCGGGAGCCGTGGACCCCGATCGCCTAAAATTTTCCGGGCCATCAAATACGACCTAAGGAACCATAGTCACCGCCCCGCCATGATCGTTCCTCATTTATTGCGTTTTCGGCCAAAAAACTAGAATTTCGCTCGATTACCATATTTTTGTGTGCTATTGCCCACGCCTTCCGAGTGGGCCGGGCCGCCGGACTCGGATCGCCTAAAAAATTCCCGGGCTATCAATTAGGACCTAAGGAACCATAGTCACCGCCTCGCCATGATCGTTCCTCATTTTTTGCATTTTTTGCCCAAAAAAATAGAATTCCGCCCGATTCCCATATTTTTGTGTGCTATCGCCCACGCCTTCCGAGTGGGTCGGGCCCCCCGGAGCCGGATCGCCTAAAATTTTTCCAGACTATCAAATACGACCTAAGGAACCATAGTCACCGCCCCGCCATGATCGTTCCTAGTCTTTTGCGTTTTTCAGCCAAAAACTAGAATTCCGCGCGATTTCCATATTTTCGTGTGCTTTAGCCCACGCCTTCCAAGGGTTCCCGGGAACCCCAAACCCCGATCGCCTAAAAAATTTTTGGGCCATCAAATACGACCTAAGCAACCATAGTAACCACCCCGCCATGATCGTTCCTCATTTTTTGCATTTTTCGGCCAAACAACTAGAATTCCGCGCGATTCCCATATTTTTGTGTGTTATAGCCCACGCCTTCCTAGACGTCCCGGGACCTCCGGGACCTCCGAACCCCTATCGCCTAATATTTTTCCGGACTATCAAATAAGACCAAAGGAACCATAGTCACCGCCCAGCCATGACCATTCCTCATTTGTTGCGTTTTTTGGCCAAAAAACTAGAATTCCGCCCGATTACAATATTTTTGTGTGCTATTGCCCACCCTTCCAAGTGGTTCCGGGACCCCCGATCGCCTAAAATTTTTCCGGGTCATCAAATATGACCTAAGGAACCATAGTAACCGCCCCGCCATCATCGTTTCTCATTTTCTGCATTTTTCGGCCAAAAAACTAGAATTACGCCCGATTCCCATATTTTCGTGTGCTATACCCACGCTTTCCAAGTGTTCCGGGGAGCCGCGGACCCCGATCGCCTAAAATTTTTTCGGACTATCAAATACGACCTAAGGTACCATATTCACCGCCCCACCATGATCGTTCCAAATTCTTTGCATTTTTCGGCCAAAAAACTAGAACTCCGCGCGATTTGCATATTTTCGTGTGCTGTCGCTTACGCCTTCCGAGTGGTCCCGGGTGCCGTGGACCCCGATCGCCTAAAATTTTCCGGGCCATCAAATACGACCTAAAGAACCATAGTCACTGCCCCGCCATGATCGTTCATCAATTATTGCATTTTTCAGCCAAAAAATAGAATTTCGCTCGATTACCATATTTTTGTGTGGTATTGCCCACACCTTCCGAGTGGGCCGGGCCGCCGGAATCGGATCGCCTAAAACGTTTTTGTGCCATCAATTAGGACCTAAGTAACCATAGTCACCGCCTTGCCATGATCGTTCCTCATATTTTGGATTTTTTGGCCAAAACACTAGAATTCCGCCCGATTCCTATATTTTTGTGTGTTATCGCCCACGCCTTCCGAGTGGTCCCGGGACCTCCTGACCCCTATCGCCTAAAATTTTTCCGGACTATCAAATAAGACCAAAGGAACCATAGTCACCGCCCATCCATGACCATTCCTCATTTGTTGCATTTTTTGGCCAAAAAACTAGAATTCCGCCCGATTACAATATTTTTGTGTGCTATTGCCCACCCTTCCAAGTGGTTCCGGGACCCCCGATCGCCTAAAATTTTTCCGGGTCGTCAAATATGACCTAAGGAACCATAGTAACCGCCCCGCCATCATCGTTTCTCATTTTTTGCATTTTTCGGCCAAAAAACTAGAATTACGCCCGATTCCCATATTTTCGTGTGCTATACCCACGCTTTCCAAGTGTTCCGGGGAGCCGCGGACCCCGATCGCCTAAAATTTTTCCGGACTATCAAATACGACCTAAGGTACCATATTCACCGCCCCACCATGATCGTTCCAAATTCTTTGCATTTTTCGGCCAAAAAACTAGAACTCCGCGCGATTTGCATATTTTCGTGTGCTATAGCTTACGCCTTCCGAGTGGTCCCGGGTGCCGTGGACCCCGATCGCCTAAAATTTTCCGGGCCATCAAATACGACCTAAAGAACCATAGTCACTGCCCCGCCATGATCGTTCATCATTTATTGCATTTTTCAGCCAAAAAATAGAATTTCGCTCGATTACCATATTTTTGTGTGGTATTGCCCACACCTTCCGAGTGGGCCGGGCCGCCGGAATCGGATCGCCTAAAACGTTTTTGTGCCATCAATTAGGACCTAAGTAACCATAGTCACCGCCTTGCCATGATCGTTCCTCATTTTTTGCATTTTTTGGCCAAAACACTAGAATTCCGCCCGATTCCTATATTTTTGTGTGTTATCGCCCACGCCTTCCGAGTGGTCCCGGGACCTCCTGACCCCTATCGCCTAAAATTATTCCGGACTATCAAATAAGACCAAAGGAACCATAGTCACCGCCCAGCCATGACCATTCCTCCTTTGTTGCGTTTTTTGGCCAAAAAACTAGAATTCCGCCCGATTACAATATTTTTGTGTGCTATTGCCCACCCTTCCAAGTGGTTCCGGGACCCCCGATCGCCTAAAATTTTTCCGGGTCGTCAAATATGACCTAAGGAACCATAGTAACCGCCCCGCCATCATCGTTTCTCATTTTTTGCATTTTTCGGCCAAAAAACTAGAATTACGCCCGATTCCCATATTTTCGTGTGCTATACCCACGCTTTCCAAGTGTTCCGGGGAGCCGCGGACCCCGATCGCCTAAAATTTTTCCGGACTATCAAATACGACCTAAGGTACATATTCACCGCCCCACCATGATCGTTCCAAATGCTTTGCATTTTTCGGCCAAAAAACTAGAACTCCGCGCGATTTGCATATTTTCGTGTGCTATAGCTTACGCCTTCCGAGTGGTCCCGGGTGCTGTGGACCCCGATCGCCTAAAATTTTCTGGGCCATCAAATACGACCTAAAGAACCATAGTCACCGCCCCGCCATGATCGTTCATCATTTATTGCGTTTTTCAGCCAAAAAATAGAATTTCGCTCGATTACCATATTTTTGTGTGGTATTGCCCACACCTTCCGAGTGGGCCGGGCCGCCGGAATCGGATCGCCTAAAACGTTTTTGTGCCATCAATTAGGACCTAAGGAACCATAGTCACCGCCTTGCCATGATCGTTCCTCATTTTTTGCATTTTTGGCCAAAAAACTAGAATTCCGCCCTATTCCTATATTTTTGTGTGCTATCGCCCACGCCTTCCAAGTGGTCCCGGGACCTCCTGACCCCTATCGCCTAATATTTTTCCGGACTATCAAATAAGACCAAAGGAACCATAGTCACCGCCCAGCCATGACCATTCCTCATTTGTTGCGTTTTTGGCCAAAAAACTAGAATTCCGCCCGATTACAATATTTTTGTGTGCTATTGCCCACCCTTCCAAGTGGTTTCGGGACCTTCGATCGCCTAAAATTTTTCCGGGTCGTCAAATATGACCTAAGGAACCATAGTAACCGCCCCGCCATCATCGTTTCTCATTTTTTGCATTTTTCGGCCAAAAACCTAGAATTACGCCTGATTCCCATATTTTCGTGTGCTATACCCACGCTTTCCAAGTGTTCCGGGGAGCCGCGGACCCCGATCGCCTAAAATTTTTCCGGACTATCAAATACGACCTAAGGTACCATATTCACCGCCCCACCATGATCGTTCCAAATGCTTTGCATTTTTCGGCCAAAAAACTAGAACTCCGCGCGATTTGCATATTTTCGTGTGCTATAGCTTACGCCTTCCGAGTGGTCTCGGGTGCCGTGGACCCCGATCGCCTAAAATTTTCCGGGCCATCAAATACGACCTAAAGAACCATAGTCACCGCCCCGCCATGATCGTTCATCATTTATTGCGTTTTTCAGCCAAAAAATAGAATTTCGCTCGATTACCATATTTTTGTGTGGTATTACCCACACCTTCCGAGTGGGCCGGGTCGCCGGAATCGGATCGCCTAAAACGTTTTTGTGCCATCAATTAGGACCTAAGGAACCATAGTCACCGCCTTGCCATGATCGTTCCTCATTTTTTGCATTTTTGGCCAAAAAACTAGAATTCCGCCCGATTCCTATATTTTTGTGTGCTATCGCCCACGCCTTCCGAGTGGTCCCGGGACCTCCTGACCCCTATCGCCTAATATTTTTCCGGACTATCAAATAAGACCAAAGGAACCATAGTCACCGCCCAGCCATGACCATTCCTCATTTGTTGCGTTTTTTGGCCAAAAAACTAGAATTCCGCCCGATTACAATATTTTTGTGTGCTATTGCCCACCCTTCCAAGTGGTTTCGGGACCCCCGATCGCCTAAAATTTTTCCGGGTCGTCAAATATGACCTAAGGAACCATAGTAACCGCCCCGCCATCATCGTTTCTCATTTTTTGCATTTTTCGGCCAAAAAACTAGAATTACGCCCGATTCCCATATTTTCGTGTGCTATACCCACGCTTTCCAAGTGTTCCGGGGAGCCGCGGACCCCGATCGCCTAAAATTTTTCTGGACTATCAAATACGACCTAAGGTACCATATTCACCGCCCCACCATGATCGTTCCAAATGCTTTGCATTTTTCGGCCAAAAAACTAGAACTCCGCGTGATTTGCATATTTTCGTGTGCTATAGCTTACGCCTTCCGAGTGGTCTCGGGTGCCGTGGACCCCGATCGCCTAAAATTTTCCGGGCCATCAAATACGACCTAAAGAACCATAGTCACCGCCCCGCCATGATCGTTCATCATTTATTGCATTTTTCAGCCAAAAAATAGAATTTCGCTCGATTACCATATTTTTGTGTGGTATTGCCCACACCTTCCGAGTGGGCTGGGCCGCCGGAATCGGATCGCCTAAAACATTTTTGTGCCATCAATTAGGACCTAAGGAACCATAGTCACCGCCTTGCCATGATCGTTCCTCAGTTTTTGCATATTTTGGCCAAAAAACTAAAATTCCGCCCGATTCCTATATTTTTGTGTGCTATCGCCCACGCCTTCCGAGTGGTCCCGGGACCTCCTGACCCCTATCGCCTAAAATTTTTCCGGACTATCAAATACGACCTAAGGTACCATATTCACCGCCCCACCATGATCATTCCAAATGCTTTGCATTTTTCGGCCAAAAAACCAAAACTCCGCGCGATTTGCATATTTTCGTGTGCTATAGCTTACGCCTTCCGAGAGGACCCGGGTGCCGTGGACCCCGATCGCCTAAAATTTTCCGAGCCATCAAATACGACCTAAGGAACCATAGTCACCGCCCCGCCATGATCGTTCCTCATTTATTGCATTTTTCAGAACCATAGAATTCCGCTCGATTACCATATATGTGTGTGCTATTGCCCACGCCTTCAGAGTGGGCCGGGCCGCCGGTATCGGATCGCCTAAAACGTTTTTGTGCCATCAATTAGGACCTAAGAAACCATAGTAACCACTCCGCCATGATCGTACCTCATTTTTTGCATTTTTCGGCCAAACAACTAGAATTCCGCGCGATCCCATATTTTTGTGTGTTATAGCCCACGCCTTCCGAGTGGTCCTGGGTCTCCGGACCCCTATCGCCTAAAATTATTCCGGACTATCAAATAAGACCTAAGGAACTATAGTCACCGCCCAGCCATGATCGTTTCTCATTATTTGCATTTTTCTGCCAACAAACTAGAATTACGCCCGATTCCCATATTTTCGTGTGCTATACCCACGCCTTCCAAGTGGTCCGGGGAGCCGCGGACCCCGATCGCCTAAAATTTTTCTAGACTATCAAATACGACCTAAGGTACCATAGTCACCTCCCCACTATGATTGTTCCAAATGCTTTGCATTTTTCGGCCAAAAAACTAGAACTCCGCGCAATTTGCATATTTTTGTGTGCTATAGCTTACGCCTTCCGAGTGGTCCCGGGAGCCGTGGATCCCGATCGCCTAAAATTTTCCGGGCCATCAAATACGACCTAAGGAACCATAGTCACCGCCCCGCCATGATCATTCCTCATTTATTGCATTTTCGGCCAAAAAACTAGAATTCCGCTCAATTACCATATTTTTGTGTGCTATTGCCCACGCCTTCCGAGTGGGCTGGGCCGCCGGACTCGGATCGCCTAAAAAATTTTCGGCCCATCAATTAGGACCTAAGGAACCATAGTCACCGCCTCGCCATGATCGTTCCTCTTTTTGAATTTTTTGGCCAAAAAACTAGAATTCCGCCCGATTCCCATATTTTTGTGTGCTATCGCCCACGCCTTCCGAGTGGGTCGGGCTCCCTGGAGCCGGATCGCCTAAAAATTTTCCGGACTATCAAATACGACCTAAGGAACCAAAGTCACCGCCCCGCCATGATCGTTCCTAGTCTTTTGCGTTTTTCAGCCAAAAAACTAGAATTCCGCGCTATTTCTATATTTTCGTGTGCTTTAGCCCACGCCTTCCAAGGGGTCCCGGGAACCCCGAACCCCGATCGCCTAAAAATTTAAGGAACAATATTAACCACCCCGCCATGATCGATCGTCATTTTTTGCATTTTTCGGCCAAACAACTAGAATTCCGCGCGATTCCCATATTTTTGTGTGTAATAGCCCAAACCTTCCTAGTGGTCCCGGGACCTCCGGACCCTTATCGCCTAATATTTTTCCGGACAATCAAATAAGACCAAAGGAACCATAGTCACCGCCCAGCCATGATCATTCCTCATTTGTTGCATTTTTTGGCCAAAACACTAGAATTCTGCCCGATTACAATATTTTTGTGTGCTATTGCCCACCCTTCCAAGTGGTTCCGGGACCCCCAGACCCCGATCGCCTAAAATTTTTCCGGGCCGTCAAATACGACCTAAGGAACCATAGTAACCGCCCCGCCATCATCGTTTCTCATTTTTTGCATTTTTCGGCCAAAAAACTAGAATTACGCCCGATTCCCATATTTTCGTGTGCAATACCCACGCCTTCCAAGTGTTCCGGGGAGCCGCGGACCCCGATCGCCTAAAATTTTTCCGGACTATCAAATACGACCTAAGGTACCTTAGTCACCGCCCCATCATGATCGTTCCAAATGCTTTGCATTTTTCGGCCAAAAAACTAGAACTCCGCGCGATTTGCATATTTTCGTGTGCTATAGCTTACGCCTTCCAAGTGGTCCTGGGAGCCGTGGACCCCGATCGCCTAAAATTTTCCGGGCCATCAAATATGACCTAAGGAACCATAGTCACCGCCCCGCCATGATCGTTCCTCATTTATTGCGTTTTTCGGCCAAAAAACTAGAATTCCGCTAGATTACCATATTTTTGTGTGCTATTGCCCACGCCTTCCGAGTGGGCCGGGCCGCCGGACTCGGATCGCCTAAAAAATTTCCGGGCCATCAATTAGGACCAAAGGAACCATAGTCACCGCCTCGCCATGATCGTTCCTCATTTTTTGCATTTTTTGGCCAAAAAACTAGAATTCCGCCCGATTCCCATATTTTTGTATGCTATCGCCCACGCCTTCCGAGTGGTCCCGGGACCTCCTGACCCCTATCGCCTAAAAATTTTTCGGACTATAAAATACGACCTAAGGAACCATAGTCACCGCCCCGCCATGATCGTTCCTCATGTTTTGCGTTTTTCGGCCAAACAACTAGAATTCCGCGCGATCCCATATTTTTGTGTGTTATAGCCCACGCCTTCCGAGTGGTCCCGGGTCTCCCGACCCCTATCGCCTAAAATTTTTCCGGACTATCAAATAAGACCTAAGGAACCATAGTGACCGCCCAGCCATGATCGTTTCTCATTTTTTGCATTTTTCGGCCAAAAAACTAGAATTACGCCCGATTCCCATATTTTCGTGTGCTATACCCACACCTTCCAAGTGGTCTGGGGAGCCGCGGAGTCCGATCGCCTAAAATTTTCCCGGACTATCAAATATGACCTAAGGTACCATAGTCACCGCCCCACCATGATCGTTCCAAATGCTTTGCATTTTTCGGCCAAAAAACTAGAACTCCGCGCGATTTGCTTATTTTCGTGTGCTATAGCTTACGCCTTCCGAGTGGTCCCGGGAGCCGTGGACCCCGATCGCCTAAAATTTTCCGGGCCATCAAATATGACCTAAGGAACCATAGTCACCGCCCCGCCATGATCGTTCCTCATTTATTGCGTTTTTCGGCCAAAAAACTAGAATTCCGCTCGATTACCATATTTTTGTGTGCTATTGCCCACGCCTTCCGAGTGGGCCGGGCCGCCGGACTCGGATCGCCTAAAAAATTTTCGGGCCATCAATTAGGACCTAAGGAACCATAGTCACCGCCTCGCCATGATCGTTCCTTATTTTGTGCATTTTTTGGCCAAAAAACTAGAATTCCGCCCGATTCCCATATTTTTGTATGCTATCGCCCACGCCTTCCGAGTGGTCCCGGGACCTCCTGACCCCTATCGCCTAAAAATTTTCCGGACTATAAAATACGACCTAAGGAACCATAGTCACCGCCCCGCCATGATCGTTCCTAGTCTTTTGCGTTTTTCAGCCAAAAAACTAGAATTCCGCGCGATTTCCATATTTTCGTGTGCTTTAGCCCACGCCTTCCAAGGGGTCCCGGGAACCCCGAACCCCATTGCCTAAAAATTTTTCGGGCCATCAAATACGACCTAAGGAACCATAGTTACCATCCCGCCATGATCGTTCCTCATGTTTTGCGTTTTTCGGCCAAACAACTAGAATTCCGCGCGATCCCATATATTTGTGTGTTATAGCCCACGCCTTCCGAGTGGTCCCGGGTCTCCCAACCCCTATCGCCTAAAATTTTTTCGGACTATCAAATAAGACCTAAGGAACCATAGTCACCGCCCAGCCATAATCGTTTCTCATTTTTTGCATTTTTCGGCCAAAAAACTGGAATTACGCCCGATTCCCATATTTTCGTGTGCTATACCCACGCCTTCCAAGTGGTCTGGGGAGCCGCGGAGTCCGATCGCCTAAAATTTTCCCGGACTATCAAATATGACCTAAGGTACCATAGTCACCGCCCCACCATGATCGTTCCAAATGCTTAGCATTTTTCGGCCAAAAAACTAGAACTCCGCGCGATTTGCTTATTTTCGTGTGCTATAGCTTACGCCTTCCGAGTGGTCTCGGGAGCCGTGGACCCCGATCGCCTAAAATTTTTCGGGCCATCAAATATGACCTAAGGAACCATAGTCACCGCCCCGCCATGATCGTTCCTCATTTATTGCGTTTTTCGGCCAAAAAACTAGAATTCCGCTCGATTACCATATTTTTGTGTGCTATTGCCCATGCCTTCCGAGTGGGCCGGGCCGCTGGACTCGGATCGCCTAAAAAATTTTCGGGCCATCAATTAGGACCTAAGGAACCATAGTCACCGCCTCGCCATGATCGTTCCTCATTTTTTGCATTTTTTAGCCTAAAAACTTGAATTCCGCCCGATTCCCATATTTTTGTGTGCTATCGCCCACGCCTTCCGAGTGGTCCCGAGACCTCCTGACCCCTATCGCCTAAAAATTTTCCGGACAATAAAATACGACCTAAGGAACTATAGTCACCGCCCCGCCATGATCGTTCCTAGTCTTTTGCGTTTTTCAGCCAAAAAACTAGAATTCCGCGCGATTTCCATATTTTCGTGTGCTTTAGCCCACGCCTTCCAAGGGGTCCCGGGAACCCCGAACCCCATCGCCTAAAAATTTTTCGGGCCATCAAATACGACCTAAGGAACCATAGTAACCACCCCGCCATGATCGTTCCTCATGTTTTGCGTTTTCGGCCAAACAACTAGAATTCCGCGCGATCCCATATTTTTGTGTGTTATAGCCCACGCCTTCCGAGTGGTCTCGGGTCTCCCGACCCCTATCGCCTAAAATTTTTCCGGACTATCAAATAATACCTAAGGAACCATAGTCACCGCCCAGCCATGATCGTTTCTCGTTTTTTGCATTTTTCGGCCAAAAAACTAGAATTACGCCCGATTCCCATATTTTCGTGTGCTATACCCACGCCTTCCGAGTGGTCCCGGGAGCCGTGGACCCAGATCGCCTAAAATTTTCCGGGCCATCAAATATGACCTAAGGAACCATAGTCACCGCCCCGCCATGATCGTTCCTCATTTATTGCATTTTTCGGCCAAAAAACTAGAATTCCGCTCGATTACCATCTTTTTGTGTGCTATTGCCCACGCCTTCCGAGTGGGCCGGGCCGCCGGACTCGGATCGCCTAAAAAATTTTCGGGCCATCAATTAGGACCTAAGGAACCATAGTCACCGCCTCGCCATGATCGTTCCTCATTTTTTGCATTTTTTGGCCAAAAAACTAGAATTTCGCCCGATTCCCATATTTTTGTGTGCTATCGCCCACGCCTTCCGAGTGGGTCGGGCCCCCCTGATCCGGATCGCCTAAAAATTTTTCGGACTATCAAATACGACCTAAGGAACCATAGTCACCTCCCCGCCATGATCGTTCCTAGTCTTTTACGTTTTTCAGCCAGAAAACTAGAATTCCGCGCGATTTCCATATTTTCGTGTGCTTTAGCCCACGCCTTCCAAGGGGTCTCGGGAACTCCGGACCCCTATCGCCTAAAATTTTTCCGGACTATCAAATACGACCTAAGGAACCATAGTCACCGCCCAGCCATGATCATTCCTCATTTGTTGCGTTTTTCGGCCAAAAAATTAGAGTTCCGCCCGATTACAATATTTTTGTGTGCTATTGCACACCCTTTCAAGTGGTTCCGGGACCCCCGGAACCCCGATCGCCTAAAATTTTTCCGGGCCGTCAGATACGACCTAAGGAACCATAGTATCCGCCCCGCCATGATCATTCCTCATTTTTTGCATTTTTCGGCCAAACAACTAGAATTCTGCGCGATCCCATATTTTTGTGTGTTATAGCCCACGCCTTCCGAGTGGTCCCGGGTCTCCGGACCCCTATCGCCTAAAATTTTTCCGGACTATCAAATAAGACCTAAGGAACCATAGTCACCGCCAAGCCATGATCGTTCCTAGTTTTTTCCGTTTTTCGGCCAAAAAACTAGAATTCCGCGCGATTCCCATATTTTCGTGTCCTATAGCCCACGCCTTCCAAGTGAACCCGGGAACTCCGGACCCCTATCGCCTAAAATTTTTCCGGACTATCAAATACGACCTAAGGAACCATAGTCACCGCCCAGCCATGATCATTCCTCATTTGTTGCGTTTTTCGGCCAAAAAACTAGAATTTCGCCCGATTACAATATTTTTGTGTGCTATTGCCCACCCTTCCAAGTGGTTCCGGGACCCCCGGAACCCCGATCGCCTAAAATTTTTCCGGGCCGTCAGATACGACCTAAGGAACCATAGTCACCGCCCAGCCATGATTGTTTCTCGTTTTTTGCATTTTTCGGCCAAAATAAAAGAATTACGCCCGATTCCCATATTTTCGTGTGCTATACCCACGCCTTCCGAGTGGTCCCGGGAGCCGTGGACCCCGATCGCCTAAAATTTTCCGGGCTATCAAATATGACCTAAGGAACCATAGTCACCGCCCCGCCATGATCGTTCCTCATTTATTGCGTTTTTTGGCCAAAAAACTAGAATTCCGCTCGATTACCATATTTTTGTGTGCTATTGCCCACGCCTTCCGAGTGGGCCCGGCCGCCGGACTCGGATCGCCCTAAAAATTTTCGGGCCATCAATTAGGACCTAAGGAACCATAGTCACCGCCTTGCCATGATCGTTCCTCATTTTTGGCCAAAAAACTAGAATTTCGCCCGATTCCCATATTTTTGTGTGCTATCGCCCACGCCTTCCGAGTGGGTCGGGCCCCCTGAGCCGGATCGCCTAAAAATTTTCCGGACTATCAAATACGACCTAAGGAACCATAGTAACATCCCCGCCATGATCGTTCCTAGTCTTTTGCGTTTTTCAGCCATAAACTAGAATTTTGCGCGATTTCTATATTTTCGTGTGCTTTAGCCCACGCCTTCCAAGGGGTCCCGGGAACCCCGAACCCCGATCGCCTAAACATTTTTCGGGTCATCAAATACGACCTAAGGAACCATAGTAACCACCCCACCATGATCGTTCCTCATTTTTTGCATTTTTCGGCCAAACAACTAGAATTCCGCGCGATTCCCATATTTTTGTGTGTTATAGCCCACGCCTTCCGAGTGGTCCCGGGACCTCCTGACCCCTATCGCCTAAAAATTTTCCGGACTATAAAATATGACCTAAGGAACAATAGTCACCGCCCCGCCATGATCGTTCCTAGTCTTTTGCGTTTTTCAGCCAAAAAACTAGAATTCCGCGCGATTTCCATATTTTCGTGTGCTTTAGCCCACGCCTTCCAAGGGGTCCCGGGAACCCCGAACCCCGATCGCCTAAAAATTTTCTGGGCCATCAAATAAGACCTAAGGAACCATAGTAACCACCCCACCATGATCGTTCCTTATTTTTTGCTTTTTTCGGCCAAACAACTAGAATTACGCGTGATTCCCATATTTTTGTGTGTTATAGCCCACACCTTCCGAGTGGTCCCGGGACCTCCGGACCCCTATCGCTTAAAATTTTTCCGGACTATCAAATACGACCTAAGGAACCATAGTATCCGCCCCGCCATTATCGTTCCTCATTTTTTGCATATTTCGGCAAAGCAACTAGAATTCTGCGCGATCCCATATTTTTGTGTGTTATAGCCCACGCCTTCCGAGTGGTCCCGGGTCTCCGGACCCCTATCGCCTAAAATTTTTCCGGACTATCAAATAAGACCTAAGGAACCATAGTCACCGCCAAGCCATGATCGTTCCTAGTTTTTTCTGTTTTACGGCCAAAAAACTAGAATTCCGCGCGATTCCCATATTTTCGTGTCCTATAGCCCACGCCTTCCAAGTGAACCCGGGAACTCCGGACCCCTATCGCCTAAAATTTTTCGGGACTATCAAATACGACCTAAGGAACCATAGTCACCGCCCAGCCATGATCATTCCTCATTTGTTGCGTTTTTCGGCCAAAAAACTCGAATTCCGCCCGATTACAATATTTTTGTGTGCTATTGCCCACCCTTCCAAGTGGTTCCGGGACCCCCGGAACCCCGATCGCCTAAAATTTTTCCGGGCCGTCAAATACGACCTAAGGAACCATAGTAACCGCCCCGCCATCATCGTTTCTCATTTTTCGGCCAAAAAACTAAAATTACGCCCGATTTCCATATTTTCGTGTGCTATACCCACGCCTTCCAAGTGGTCCGGGGAGCCGCGGACCCCGATCGCCTAAAAATTTTTCGGTCTATCAAATACGACCTAAGGTACCATAGTCAACTCCCCGCCATGATCTTTCTTCATTTATTGCGTTTTTTGGCCAAAAAACTAGAATTCCACTCGATTACCATATTTTTGTGTGCTACTGCCCACGCCTTCCAAGTGGGCCGGGCCGCCGGACTCGGATCGCCTAAAACATTTTCAGGCCATCAATTAGGACTTAAGGAACCATAGTTACCGCCTCGCCATGATCGTTCCTCATGTTTTGCATTTTTTGGCCAAAAAACTAGAATTTCGCCCGATTCCCATATTTTTGTGTGCTATCGCCCACGCCTTCCGAGTGGGTCGGGCCCCCTGAGCCGGATCGCCTAAAGATTTTCCGGACTATCAAATACAACCTAAGGAACCATAGTCACATCCCCGCCATGATCGTTCCTAGTCTTTTGCGTTTTTCAGCCAAAAAACTAGAATTTTGCGCGATTTCCATATTTTCATGTGCTTTAGCCCACGCCTTCCAAGGGGTCCCGGGAACCCCGAACCCCGATCGCCTAAACATTTTTCGGGTCATCAAATATGACCTAAGGAACCATAGTAACCACCCCACCATGATTGTTCCTCATTTTTTGCGTTTTTCGGCCAAACAACTAGAATTCCGCGTGATTCCCATATTTTTGTGTGTTATAGCCCACGCCTTCCGAGTGGTCCCGGGACCTCCTGACCCCTATCGCCTAAAAATTTTCCGGACTATAAAATATGACCTAAGGAACAATAGTCACCGCCCCGCCATGATCGTTCCTAGTCTTTTGCGTTTTTCAGCCAAAAAACTAGAATTCCGCGCGATTTCCATATTTTCGTGTGCTTTAGCCCACGCCTTCCAAGGGGTCCCGGGAACGCCGAACCCCGATCGCCTAAAAATTTTCTGGGCCATCAAATACGACCTAAGGAACCATAGTAACCACCCCACCATGATCGTTCCTTATTTTTTGCTTTTTTCGGCCAAACAACTAGAATTACGCGTGATTCCCATATTTTTGTGTGTTATAGCCCACACCTTCCGAGTGGTCCCGGGACCTCCAGACCCTTATCGCCTAAAATTTTTCCGGACTATCAAATACGACCTAAGGAACCATAGTATCTGCCCCGCCATGATCGTTCCTCATATTTTGTATTTTTCGGCCAAACAACTAGAATTCCGCGCGATCCCATATTTTTGTGTGTTATAGCCCACGCCTTTCGAGTGGTCCCGGGTCTCCGGACCCCTATCGCCTAAAATTTTTTCGGACTATCAAATAAGACCTAAGGAACCATAGTCACCGCCCAGCCATGATCGTTACTAGTTTTTTCCGTTTTTCGGCAAAAAAACTAGAATTCCGCGCGATTCCCATATTTTCGTGTCCTATAGCCCACGCCTTCCAAGTGAACCCGGGAACTCCGGACCCCTATCGCCTAAAATTTTTCCGGACTATCAAATACGACCTAAGGAACCATAGTCACTGCCCAGCTATGATCATTCCTCATTTGTTGCGTTTTTCGGCCAAAAAACTAGAATTACGCCCGATTACAATATTTTTGTGTGCTATTGCCCACCCTTCCAAGTGGTTCCGGGACCCCCGGACCCCGATCGCCTAAAAATTTTTCGGGCCGTCAAATATGACCTAAGGAACCATAGTAACCGCCCCGCCATCATCGTTTCTCATGTTTTGCATTATCGGCAAAAAAACTAGAATTACGCCCGATTCCCATTTTTTCGTGTGCTATACCCACGCCTTCCAAGTGGTTCGGGGAGCCGCGGACCCCGATCGCCTAAAATTTTTCCGGACTATCAAATACGACCTAAGGTACCATAGTCACCGCCCCGCCATGATCGTTCCTCATTTATTGCATTTTTCGGCCAAAAAACTAGAATTCCGCTCGATTACCATATTTTTGTGTGCTACTGCCCACGCCTTCCGAGTGGGCTGGGTCGCCGGACTCGGATCGCCTAAAAAGTTTTCGGGCCATCAATTAGGACCTAAGGAACCATAGTCACCGCCTCGCCATGATCGTTCCTCATTTTTTGCATTTTTGGCCAAAAAACTAGAATTCCACGCGATTCATATATTTTTGTGTGCTATCGCCCACGCCTTCCGAGTGGGTCGGGGCCCACGGAGCCGGATCGCCTAAAAATTTTCCGGACTATAAAATACGACCTAAGGAACCATAGTCACCGCCCCGCCATGATCGTTCCTAGTCTTTTGCGTTTTTCTGCCAAAAAACTATAATTTCGCGCGATTTCCATATTTTCGTGTGCTTTAGCCCACGCCTTCCAAGGGGTCCCGGGAACCCCGAACCCTGATCGCCTAAAAATTTTCAAGGCCATCAAATACGACCTAAGGAAGCACAGTAACCACCCCACCATGATCGTTCCTTATTTTTTGCGTTTTTCGGCCAAACAAATAGAATTATGCGTGATTCCCAAATTTTTGTGTGTTATAGCCCACACCTTCCGAGTGGTCCCGGGACCTCCGGACCCCTATCGCCTAAAATTTTTCCGGACTATCAAATACGACCTAAGGAACCATAGTATCCGCCCCGCCATGATCGTTCCTCATTTTTTGCGTTTTTCGGCCAAACAACTAGAATTCCGCGCGATCCCATATTTTTGTGTGTTATAGCCCACGCCTTCCGAGTGGTCCCGGGTCTCCGGACCCCTATCGCCTAAAATTTTTCCGGACTATCAAATAAGACCTAAGGAACCATAGTCACCGCCCAGCCATGATCGTTCCTAGTTTTTTCCGTTTTTCGGCCAAAAAACTAGAATTCCGCGCGATTCCCATATTTTCGTGTCCTATAGCCCACGCCTTCCAAGTGAACCCGGGAACTCCGGACCCCTATCGCCTAAAATTTTTCCGGACTATCAAATACGACCTAAGGAACCATAGTCACCGCCCAGCCATGATCATTCCTCATTTGTTGCGTTTTTCGGCCAAAAAACTAGAATTCCGCCCGATTACAATATTTTTGTGTGCTATTGCCCACCCTTCCAAGTGGTTCCGGGACCCCCGGACCCCGATCGCCTAAAATTTTTCCGGGCCGTCAAATACGACCTAAGGAACCATAGTAACCGCCCCGCCATCATCGTTTCTCATTTTTTGCATTTTTCGGCCAAAAAACTAGAATTACGCCCGATTCCCATATTTTCGTGTGCTATACCCACGCCTTCCAAGTGGTCCGGGGAGCCGCCGAACCCCGATCGTCTAAAAATTTACCGGGCCATCAAATACGACCTAAGGAACCATAGTAACCACCCCGCCATGACCGTTCCTCATTTTTTGCATTTTTCGGCCAAACAACTAGAATTCCGCGCGATTCCCATATTATTGTGTGTTATAGCCCACGCCTTCCGAGTGGTCCCGGGACCTCCTGACCCATATCGCCTAAAATTTTTCCGGACTATCAAATACGACCTAAGGAACCATAGTATCCGCCCCACCATGATCGTTCCTCATTTTTTGCGTTTTTCGGCCAAACAACTAGAATTCCGCGCGATTCCCATATATTTGTGTGTTATAGCCCACGCCTTCCGAGTGGTCCCGGGACCTCCTGACCCCTATCGCCTAAAAATTTTCCGGACTATAAAATATGACCTAAGGAACAATAGTCACCGCCCCGCCATGATCGTTCCTAGTCTTTTGCGTTTTTCAGCCAAAAAACTAGAATTCCGCGCGATTTCCATATTTTCGTGTGCTTTAGCCCACGCCTTCCAAGGGGTCCCGGGAACGCCGAACCCCGATCGCCTAAAAATTTTCTGGGCCATCAAATACGACCTAAGGAACCATAGTAACCACCCCACCATGATCGTTCCTTATTTTTTGCTTTTTTCGGCCAAACAACTAGAATTACGCGTGATTCCCATATTTTTGTGTGTTATAGCCCACACCTTCCGAGTGGTCCCGGGACCTCCGGACCCCTATCGCCTAAAATTTTTTCGGACTATCAAATACGACCTAAGGAACCATAGTATCCGCCCCGCCATGATCGTTCCTCATTTTTTGCATTTTTCGGCAAAACAACTAGAATTCTGCGCGATCCCATATTTTTGTGTGTTATAGCCCACGCCTTCCGAGTGGTCCCGGGTCTCCGGACCCCTATCGCCTAAAATTTTTTCGGACTATCAAATAAGACCTAAGGAACCATAGTCACCGCCAAGCCATGATCGTTCCTAGTTTTTTCCATTTTTCGGCCAAAAAACTAGAATTCCGCGCGATTCCCATATTTTATTGTCCTATAGCCCATGCCTTCCAAGTGAACCCGGGAACTCCGGACCCCTATCGCCTAAAATTTTTCGGGACTATCAAATACGACCTAAGGAACCAAAGTCACCGCCCAGCCATGATCATTCCTCATTTGTTGCGTTTTTCGGCCAAAAAACTAGAATTCCGCCCGATTACAATATTTTTGTGTGCTATTGCCCACCCTTCCAAGTGGTTCCGGGACCCCCGGAACCCCGATCGCCTAAAATTTTCCGGGCCGTCAGATACGACCTAAGGAACCATAGTCACCGCCCAGCCATGATCGTTTCTCGTTTTTTGCATTTTTCGGCCAAAAAACTAGAATTACGCCCGATTCCCATATTTTCGTGTGCTATACCCACGCCTTCCAAGTGGTTCGGGGAGCCGCGGACCCCGATCGCCTAAACTTTTTCCGGACTATCAAATACGACCTAAGGTACCATAGTCACTGCCCCGCCATGATCGTTCCTCATTTATTGCATTTTTCGGCTAAAAAACTAGAATTCCGCTCGATTACCATATTTTTGTGTGCTATTGCCCACGCCTTCCGAGTGGGCCAGGCCGCCGGTCTCGGATCGCCTAAAAAGTTTTCGGGCCATCAATTAGGACCTAAGGAACCATAGTCACCGCCTCGCCATGATCGTTCCTCATTTTTTGCATTTTTTGGCCAAAGCACTAGAATTCCGCGCGATTCATATATTTTTGTGTGCTATCGCCCACGCCTTCCTAGTGGGTCGGGGCCCCCGAAGCCGGATCGCCTAAAAATTTTTCGAACCATAAAATACAACCTAAGTAACCATAGTCACCGCCCCGCCATGATCGTTCCTAGCCTTTTGCGTTTTTCAGCCAAAAAATTAGAATTCCGCGCGATTTCCATATTTTCGTGTGCTTTAGCCCACGCCTTCCAAGGGGTCCCGGGAACCCCGAACCCCGATCGTCTAAAAATTTTCCGGGCCATCAAATACGACCTAAGGAACCATAGTAACCACCCCGCCATGACCGTTCCTCATTTTTTGCGTTTTTCGGTCAAACAACTAGAATTCCGCGCGATTCCCATATTTTTGTGTGTTATAGCCCACGCCTTCCGAGTGGTCCCGGGACCTCCTGACCCATATCGCCTAAAATTTTTCCGGACTATCAAATATGACCTAAGGAACCATAGTATCCGCCCCGCCATGATCATTCCTCTTTTTTTGCGTTTTTCGGCCAAACAACTAGAATTCCGTGCGATTCCCATATATTTGTGTGTTATAGCCCACGCCTTCCGAGTGGTCCCGGGACCTCCGGACCCCTATCGCCTAATATTTTTCCAAACTATCAAATAAGACCAAAGGAACCATACTCACCGCCCTGCCAAGATCTTTCCACATTTTTTGCATGTTACTGAAAAACACCAAGAATTTCGCCCGATTCCCATATTTTCGTGTGCTATACCCACGCATTCCGAGTGGTCCCAAGAGCCGCGGACCCCGATCGCCTAAAAATTTTCAGGGCAATCAAATACGACCTAAGGAACCATAGTATCCGCCCCGCCATGATCGTTCCTTATTTTTTGCATTTTTTGGCCAAACAACAAGAATTCCGCGCGATTCCCATATTTTTGTGTGTTATAGCCCACACCTTCCGAGTGGTCCCGGGACCTCCGGACCCCTATCACCTAAAATTTTTCCAGACTACCAAATACAACCTAAGGAACCATAGTATCCGCCCCGCCATGATCGTTCCTCATTTTTTGCGTTTTTCGGCCAAACAACTAGAATTCCGCGCGATCCCATATTTTTGTGTGTATAGCCCACACCTTCCGAGTGGTCCCGGGTCTCCGGACCCCAATCGCCTAAAATTTTTCCAGACTATCAAATACAACCTAAGGAACCATAGTCACCGCCCAGCCATGATCGTTCCTAGTTTTTTCCGTTTTTCGGTCAAAAAACTAGAATTCCGCACGATTCCCATATTTTCGTGTCCTATAGCCCATGCCTTCCAAGTGAACCCGGGAACTCCGGACCCCTATCGCCTAAAAATTTTCCGGACTATCAAATACGACCTAAGGAACCATAGTCACCGCCCATCCATGATCATTCCTCATTTGTTGCGTTTTTCAGCCAAAAAACTAGAATTCCGCCCGATTACAATATTTTTGTGTGCTATTGCCCAACCTTCCAAGTGGTTCCGGGACCCCCGGACAACGATCGCCTAAAATTTTTCCGGGCCATCAAATACGACCTAAGGAACCATAGTCACCGCCTCGCCATGATCGTTCCTCATTTTTTGCGTTTTTTGGCCAAAGCACTAGAATTCCGCGCGATTCATATATTTTTGTGTGCTATCGCCTACGCCTTCCTAGTGGGTCGGGGCCCCCGAAGCCGGATCGCCTAAAAATTTTCCGGACTATAAAATACGACCTAAGTAACCATAGTCACAGCCCCGCCATGATCGTTCCTAGCCTTTTGCGTTTTTCAGCCAAAAAATTAGAAATCCGCGAGATTTCCATATTTTCGTGTGCTTTAGCCCACGCCTTCCAAGGGGTCCCGGGAACCCCGAACCCCGATCGTCTAAAAATTTTCCGGGCCATCAAATACGACCTAAGGAACCATAGTCACCACCCCACCATGACCGTTCCTCATTTTTTGCATTTTTCGGCCAAACAACTAGAATTCCGCGCGATTCCCATATTTTTGTGTGTTATAGCCCACGCCTTCCGAGTGTTCCCGGGACCTCCTGACCCATATCGCCTAAAATTTTTCCGGACTATCAAATACGACCTAAGGAACCATAGTATCCGCCCCACCATGATCGTTCCTCATTTTTTGCGTTTTTCGGCCAAACAACTAGAATTCCGCGCGATTCCCATATATTTGTGTGTTATAGCCCACGCCTTCCGAGTGGTCCCAGGACCTCCGGACCCCTATCGCCTAATATTTTTCCAGACTATGAAATAAGACCAAAAGAACCATAGTCACCGCCCTGCCAAGATCTTTCCACATTTTTTGCATGTTACTGAAAAACACCTAGAATTTCGCCCGATTCCCATATTTTCGTGTGCTATACCCACGCATTTCGAGTGGTCCCAAGAGCCGCGGACCACGATCGCCAAAAAATTTTCAGGGCAATCAAATACGACCTAAGGAACCATAGTATCCGCCCCGCCATGATCGTTCCTTATTTTTTGCGTTTTTTGGCCAAACAACAAGAATTCCGCGCGATTCCCATATTTTTGTGTGTTATAGCCCACACCTTCCGAGTGGTCCCGGGACCTCCGGACCCCTATCGCCTAAAATTTTTCCAGACTACCAAATACAACCTAAGGAACCATAGTATTCGCCCCGCAATGATCGTTCCTCATTTTTTGCGTTTTTCGGCCAAACAACTAGAATTCCGCGCGATCCCATATTTTTGTGTGTATAGCCCACGCCTTTCGAGTGGTCCCGGGTCTCCGGACCCCTATCGCCTAAAATTTTTCCGGAC
The DNA here is from genome assembly GCF_000390325.3 of Nicotiana tomentosiformis. NCBI lineage: Eukaryota > Viridiplantae > Streptophyta > Magnoliopsida > Solanales > Solanaceae > Nicotiana > Nicotiana tomentosiformis. The sequence goes on from NW_027174611.1 coordinate 84,412, forward strand.
TATCAAATACAACCTAAGGAACCATAGTCACCGCCCAGCCATGATCGTTCCTAGTTTTTTCCGTTTTTCGGTCAAAAAACTAGAATTCCGCACGATTCCCATATTTTCGTGTCCTATCGCCCACGCCTTCCAAGTGAACCCGGGAACTCCGGACCCCTATCGCCTAAAAATTTTCCGGACTATCAAATACGACCTAAGGAACCATAGTCACCGCCCAGCCATGATCATTCCTCATTTGTTGCGTTTTTCGGCCAAAAAACTAGAATTCCGCCCGATTACAATATTTTTGTGTGCTATTGCCCACCCTTCCAAGTGGTTCCGGGACCCCCGGACCCCGATCGCCTAAAATTTTTCCGGGCCGTCAAATACGACCTAAGGAACCATAGTAACCGCCCCGCCATCATCGTTTTTCATTTTTTGCATTTTGCAGCCAAAAAACTAGAATTACGCCTGATTCCCATATTTTCGTGTGCTATACCCACGCCTTCCAAGTGGTCCGGGGAGCCGCAGACCCCGATCGCCTAAAATTTTTCCGGACTATCAAATACGACCTAAGGTACCATAGTCACCGCCCCACCATGATCGTTCCAAATGCTTTGCATTTTTCGGCCAAAAAACTAGAACTCCGCGAGATTTGCATATTTTAGTGTGCTATAGCTTACGCCTTCCGAGTGGTCCCGGGAGCCGTGGACCCCGATCGCTTAAAATTTTCCGGGCTATCAAATACGACCTAAGGAACCATAGTCACCGCCCCACCATGATCGTTCCTCATTTATTGCGTTTTTCGGCCAAACAACTAGAATTCCACGCGATTCCCATATTTTTGTGTGTTATAGCCCATGCCTTCCGAGTGGTCCCGGGACCTCCTGACCCATATGGCCTAAAATTTTTCCGGACTATCAAATACGACCTAAGGAACCATAGTATCCGCCCCGCCATGATCGTTCCTCATTTTTTGCGTTTTTCGGCCAAACAACTAGAATTCCGCGCGATTCCCATATATTTGTGTGTTATAGCCCACGCCTTCCGATTGGTCCCGGGACCTCCGGACCCCTATCGCCTAATATTTTTCCAGACTATCAAATAAGACCAAAGGAACCATAGTCACCGCCCTGCCAAGATCTTTCCATATTTTTTGCATGTTACTGAAAAACACCTAGAATTTCGCCCGATTCCCATATTTTCGTGTGCTATACCCACGCATTCCGAGTGGTCCCAAGAGCCGCGGACCCCGATCGCCTAAAAATTTTCAGGGCAATCAAATACGACCTAAGGAACCATAGTATCCGCCCCGCCATGATCGTTCCTTATTTTTTGCGTTTTTTGGCCAAACAACAAGAATTCCGCGCGATTCCCATATTTTTGTGTGTTATAGCCCACACCTTCCGAGTGGTCCCGGGACCTCCGGACCCCTATCGCCTAAAATTTTTCCAGACTACCAAATACAACCTAAGGAACCATAGTATCCGCCCCGCCATGATCATTCCTCATTTTTTGCGTTTTTCGGCCAAACAGTTAGAATTCCGCGCGATCCCATATTTTTGTGTGTATAGCCCACGCCTTCCGAGTGGTCCCGGGTCTCCGGACCCCTATCGCCTAAAATTTTTCCGGACTATCAAATATAACCTAAGGAACCATAGTCACCGCCCAGCCATGATCGTTCCTAGTTTTTTCCGTTTTTCGGTCAAAAAACTAGAATTCCGCACGATTCCCATATTTGGTCCTATCGCCTACAATTTTTCCGGACTATCCTATACGAACTAAGGAACCATAGTCACCGCCCAGCCATGATCGTTCCTAGTTTTTTCCGTTTTTCGGCCAAAAAATTAGAATTCCGCGCGATTCCCATATTTTCGTGTCCTATAGCCCACGCCTTCCAAGTGAACCCGGGAACTCCGGACCCCTATCGCCTAAAATTTTTCCGGACTGTCAAATATGACCTAAGGAACCATAGTCACCGCCCAGCCATGATCATTCCTCATTTGTTGCGTTTTTCGGCCAAAAAACTAGAATTCCGCCTGATTACAATATTTTTATGTGCTATTGCCCACCCTTCCAAGTGGTTCCGGGACCCCCGGACCCCGATCGCCTAAAATTTTTCCGGGCCGTCAAATACGACCTAAGGAACCATAGTAACCGCCCCGCCATCATCATTTCTCATTGTTTGCATTTTTCAGCCAAAAAACTAGAATTCCGCGCGATTTCCATATTTTCGTGTGCTATACCCACGCCTTCCAAGTGGTCCGGGGAGCCGCGGACCCCGATCGCCTAAAGTTTTCCGGGCCATCAAATACGACCTAAGGAACCATAGTCACCGCCCCGCCATGATCGTTCCTCATTTATTGCATTTTTTGGCCAAACAACTAGAATTCCGCGCGATTCCCATATTTTTGTGTGTTATAGCCCACGCCTTCCGAGTGGTCCCGGGACCGCCTGACCCCTATCGCCTAAAATTTTTCCGGACTATCAAATAAGACCTAAGGAACCATAGTATCCGCCCCGCCATGATCGTTCCTCAGTTTTTGCGTTTTTCGGCCAAACAACTAGAATTCCGCGCGATTCCCATATTTTTGTGTGTTATAGCCCACGCCTTCCGAGTGGTCCCGGGGACCTCCGGACCCCTATCGCCTAATATTTTTCCGGACTATCAAATTAGAACAAAGGAACCATAGTCACCGCCCTTCCAAGATCTTTCCACAATTTTTGCATGTTACTGAAAAAGACATAGAATTTCGCCCGATTCCCATATTTTCGTATGCTATACCCACGCATTCCGAGTGGTCCCAAGAGCCGCGGACCCCGATCGCCTAAAATTTTTCCGGGCATTCAAATACGACCTAAGGAACCATAGTATCTGCCCCGCCATGATCGTTCCTCATTTATTGCGTATTTCGGCCAAACAACTAGAATTCCGCGCGATTCCCATATTTTTGTGTGTTATAGCCCACACCTTCCGAGTGGTCCCGGGACCTCCGGACCCCTATCGCCTAAAATTTTTCCGGACTATCAAATACGACCTAAGGAACCATAGTCACCGCCCTGCCAAGTTCTTTCCACATTTTTTGCATGTTACTGAAAAAGACTTAGAATTTCGCCCGATTCCCATATTTTCGTGTGCTATACCCACGCATTCCGAGTGGTCCCAAGAGCCGCGGACCCCGATCGCCTAAAATTGTTTCGGGCAATCAAATATGACCTAAGGAACCATAGTATCCGCCCCGCCATGATCGTTCCTTATTTTATGCGTTTTTCGGCCAAACAACTAGAATTCCGCGCGATTCCAATTTTTTTGTGTGTTATAGCCCACACCTTCCGAGTGGTCCCGGGACCTCCGTACCCCTATCGCCTAAAATTTTTCCAGACAATCAAATACGACCTAAAGAACCATACTATCCGCCCCGCCATGATCGTTCCTCATTTTTTGCGTTTTTCGGCCAAACAACTAGAATCCGCGCGATCCTATATTTTTGTGTGTTATAGCCCACGCCTTCCGAGTGGTCCCGGGTCTCCGGACCCCTATCGCCTAAAAATTTTCCGGACTATCAAATAAGACCTAAGGAACCATAGTCACCACCCAGCCATGATCATTCCTAATTTTTTCCGTTTTTCGGCCAAAAAACTAGAATTCCGCGCGATTCCCATATTTTCGTGTCCTATAGCCCACGCCTTCCAAGTGAACCCGGGAACTCCAGACCCCTATCGCCTAAAATTTTTCTGGACTATCAAATACGACATAAGGAACCATAGTCACCGCCCAGCCAAGATCATTCCTCATTTGTTGCGTTTTTCGGCCAAAACACTAGAATTCCGCCCGATTACAATATTTTTGTGTGCTATTGCCCACCCTTCCAAGTGGTTCCGGGACCCCCAGACCCCGATCGCCTAAAATTTTTCCGGGCCATCAAATACGACCTAAGGAACCATAATAACCGCCCCGCCATCATCGTTTCTCATTTTTTGCATTTTTCGGCCAAAAAACTAGAATTACGCCAAATTCCCATATTTTCGTGTTATACCCACGCCTTCCAAGTGGTCCAGGGAGCCGCGGACCCCGATCGCCTAAAATTTTTCCTGACTATCAAATACGACCTAAGGTACCATAGTCACCGCCCCACCATGATCGTTCCAAATGCTTTGCATTTTTCGGCCAAAAAACTAGAACTCCGCGCCATTTGCATATTTTCGTGTGCTATAGCTTACGCCTTCCGAGTGGTCCCGCGAGCCGTGGACCCCGATCGCCTAAAATTTTCTGGGCCATCAAATATGACCTAAGGAACCATAGTCACCGCCCCGCCATGATCGTTCCTCATTTATTGCGTTTTTCGGCTAAAACACTAGAATTCCGCTCGATTACCATATTTTTGTGTGCTATTGCCCACGCCTTTCGAGTGGGCCGGGCCGCCGGACTCGGATCGCCTAAAATATTTTTGGGCCATCAATTAGGACCTAAGGAACCATAGTTACCGCTCCGCCATGATCGTTCCTAATCTTTTGTGTTTTTCAGCCAAAAAACTAGAATTCCGCGCGATTTCCATATTTTCGTGTGCTTTAGCCCACGCCTTCCAAGGGGTCCCGGGAACCCCGAACCCCGATTGCCTAAAAATTTTCCACCCATCAAATACGACCTAAGAAACCATAGTAACCACCCCGCCATGATCGTTCCTCATTTTTTGCATTTTTCGGCCAAACAACAAGAATTCCGCGCGATTCCCATATTTTTGTGTGTAGCCCACGCCTTCCGAGTGGTCCCGGGACCTCTCCTGACCCCTATCGCCTAAAATTTTTCCGGTCTATAAAATACGACCTAAGGAACCATAGTATCCACCCCGCCATGATCATTCCTCATTTTTTGCATTTTTCGGCCAAACAACTAGAATTCCGCGCGATTCCCATATTTTTGTGTGTTATAGCCCACGCCTTCCGAGTGGTCCCGGGACCTTCGGACCCCTATCGCCTAAAATTTTTCCGGACTATCAAATACGACCTAAGGAACCATAGTATCCGCCCTGCCATGATCGTTCCTCATTTTTCGCGTTTTTCGGCCAAACAACTAGAATTCCGCGCTATCCCATATTTTTGTGTGTTATAGCCCACACCTTCCGAGTGGGCCCGGGCCTCCGGACCCCTATCGCCTAAAATTTTCCAGACTATCAAATAAGACCTAAGGAACCATAGTTACCGCCCAGCCATGATCGTTCCTAGTTTTTTCCGTTTTTCGGCCAAAAAACTAGAATTCCGCGCGATTCCCATATTTTCGTGTCCTATAGCCCACGCCTTCCAAGTGAACCCAGGAACTCCGAACCCCTATCGCCTAAAATTTTTCGGGCCATCAAATACGACCTAAGGAACCATAGTCACCGCCCCGCCATGATCGTTCCTCATTTATTGCGTTTTTCGGCCAAAAAACTAGAATTCCGCTCGATTACCTTTTTTGTGTGCTATTGCCCTCGCCTTCCGAGTGGGCCGGGCCGCCAGACTCGGATCGCCTAAAAAATTTTCGGGCCATCAATAAGGACCTAAGGAACCATAGTCACCGCCTCCCCATGATCGTTCCTCATTTTTTGCATTTTTTGGCCAAAAAACTAGAATTCCGCATGATTCCCATATTTTTGTGTGCTATCGCCCACGCCTTCCGAGTGGGTCGGGCCCCCCGGAGCCGGATCGCCTAAAAATTTTCCGGACTATCAAATAGGACCTAAGGAACAATAGTCACCGCCCCGCCATGATCGTTCCTAGTCTTTTGCATTTTTCAGCCAAAAAACTAGAATTTCATGAGATTTCCATATTTCCGTGTGCTTTAGCCCACGCCTTCCAAGGGGTCCTGGGAACCCCGAACCCCTCTCGCCTAAAAATTTTCCGGGCCATCAAATACGACCTAAGGAACCATAGTAACCACCCCGCCATGATCGTTCCTCATTTTTTGCGTTTTTCGGCTGAACAACTAGAATTCCGCGCGATTCCCATATTTTTGTGTTTTATAGCCCACGCCTTCCGAGTGGTCCCGGGACCTTCTCACCCCTATCGCCTATTATTTTTCTGGACTATCAAATATGACCTAAGGAACCATAGTATCCGCCCCGCAATGATCGTTCCTCATTTTTTGAGTTTTTCGGCCAAACAACTAGAATTTCGCGCGATTCCCATATTTTTGTGTGTTATAGCCCACACCTTCCGAGTGGTCCCGGGACCTCCGGACCCCTATCGCCTAAAATTTTTCCGGACTATCAAATACGACCTAAGGAACCATAGTATCCGCCCCGCCATGATCGTTCCTCATTTTTTGCATTTTTCGGCCAGATAACTAGAATTCCGCGCTATCCCATATTTTTGTGTGTTATAGTCCACGCCTTCCGAGTGGTCCCGGGACCTCCGGACCCCTGTCGCCTAAAATTTTTCCGGACTATCAAATACGATCTAAGGAACTATAGTATCCACCCCACCATGATCGTTCCTCATTTTTCGCGTTTTTCGGCCAAACAACTAGAATTTCGCGCTATCCCATATTTTTGTGTGTTATAGCCCACACCTTCCGAGTGGTCCCGGGTCTCCCGACCCCTATCGCCTAAAATTTTCCGGACTATCAAATAAGACCTAAGGAACCATAGTTACCGCCCAGCCATGATCGTTCCTAGTTTTTTCCGTTTTTCGGCCAAAAAACTAGAATTCCGCGCGATTCCCATATTTTCGTATCCTATAGCCCACGCATTCCAAGTGAACCCAGGAACTCCGAACCCCTATCGCCTAAAATTTTTCCGGACTATCAAATACGACCTAAGGAACCATAGTCACCGCCCAGCCATGATCATTCCTCATTTGTTGCGTTTTTCGGCCAAAAAACTAGAATTTCGCCCGATTACAATATTTTTGTGTGCTATTGCCCACCCTTCCAAGTGGTTCCGGGACCCCCGGACCCCGATCGCCTAAAATTTTTCCGGGTCGTCAAATACGACCTAAGGAACCATAGTAACCGCCCCGCCATCATCGTTTCTCATTTTTTGTATTTTTCGGCCAACAAACTAGAATTACGCCCGATTCCCATATTTTCGTGTGCTATACCCACGCCTTCCATGTGGTCCGGGGAGCCGCGGACCCCGATCGCCTAAAACTTTTCCGGACTATCAAATACGACCTAAGGTACCATAGTCACCGCCTCACCATGATCGTTCCAAATGCTTTGCATTTTTTGGCAAAAAAACTAGAATTCCGCGCGATTTGCATATTTTAGTATGCTATAGCTTACGCCTTCCGAGTGGTCCCGGGAGCCGTGGACCCCGATCGCCTAAAATTTTCCGGGCCATCAAATACGACCTAAGGAACCATAGTCACCGCCCCGCCATGATCGTTCCTCATTTATTGCATTTTTCGGCCAAAAAACTAGAATTCCGCTCGATTACCATATTTTTGTGTGCTATTGCCCTCGCCTTCCGAGTGGGTCGGGCCGCCGGACTCGGATCGCCTAAAAATTTTCGGGCCATCAATAAGGACCTAAGGAACCATAGTCACCGCCTCGCCATGATCGTTCCTCATTTTTTGCATTTTTTGGCCAAAAAACTAGAATTCCGCATGATTCCCATATTTTTGTGTGCTATCGCCCACGCCTTCCGAGTGGGTCGGGCCCCCCGGAGCCGGATCGCCTAAAAATTTTCCGGACTATCAAATAGGACCTAAGGAACAATAGTCACCGCCCCGCCATGATCGTTCCTAGTCTTTTGCGTTTTTCAGCCAAAAAACTAGAATTCCGTGACATTTCCATATTTCCGTGTGCTTTAGCCCATGCCTTCCAAGGGGTCCTGGGAACCCCGAACCCCTATCGCCTAAAAATTTTCCGGGCCATCAAATACGACCTAAGGAACCATAGTAACCACCCCGCCATGATCGTTCCTCATTTTTTGCGTTTTTCGGCTGAACAACTAGAATTCCGCGCGATTCCCATATTTTTGTGTTTTATAGCCCACGCCTTCCGAGTGGTCCCGGGACCTTCTCACCCCTATCGCCTATTATTTTTCTGGACTATCAAATATGACCTAAGGAACCATAGTATCCGCCCCGCAATGATCGTTCCTCATTTTTTGAGTTTTTCGGCCAAACAACTAGAATTTCGCGCGATTCCCATATTTTTGTATGTTATAGCCCACACCTTCCGAGTGGTCCCGGGACCTCCGGACCCCTATCGCCTAAAATTTTTCCGGACTATCAAATACGACCTAAGGAACCATAGTATCCGCCCCGCCATGATCGTTCCTCATTTTTTGCGTTTTTCGGCCAGACAACTAGAATTCCACGCTATCCCATATTTTTGTGTGTTATAGTCCACGCCTTCCGAGTGGTCCCGGGACCTCCGGACCCCTGTCGCCTAAAATTTTTCCGGACTATCAAATACGACCTAAGGAACCATAGTATCCACCCCGCCATGATCGTTCCTCATTTTTCGCGTTTTTCGGCCAAACAACTAGAATTCCGCGCTATCCCATATTTTTGTGTGTTATAGCCCACACCTTCCGAGTGGTCCCGGGTCTCCCGACCCCTATCGCCTAAAATTTTCCGGACTATCAAATAAGACCTAAGGAACCATAGTTACCGCCCAGCCATGAACGTTCCTAGTTTTTTTCGTTTTTCGGCCAAAAAACTAGAATTCCGCGCGATTCCCATATTTTCGTATCCTATAGCCCACGCATTCCAAGTGAACCCAGGAACTCCGAACCCCTATCGCCTAAAATTTTTTCGGACTATCAAATACGACCTAAGGAACCATAGTCACCGCCCAGCCATGATCATTCCTCATTTGTTGCGTTTTTCGGCCAAAAAACTAGAATTCCGCCCGATTACAATATTTTTGTGTGCTATTGCCCACCCTTCCAAGTGGTTCCGGGACCCCCGGACCCCGATCGCCTAAAAATTTTTCCGGGCCGTCAAATACGACCTAAGGAACCATAGTAACCGCCCCGCCATCATCGTTTCTCATTTTTTGCATTTTTCGGCCAACAAACTAGAATTACGCCCGATTCCCATATTTTCGTGTGCTATACCCACGCCTTCCATGTGGTCCGGGGAGCCGCGGACCCCGATCGCCTAAAACTTTTCCGGACTATCAAATACGACCTAAGGTACCATAGTCACCGCCTCACCATGATCGTTCCAAATGCTTTGCATTTTTTGGCCAAAAAACTAGAACTCCGCGCGATTTGCATATTTTAGTGTGCTATAGCTTACGCCTTCCGAGTGGTCCCGGGAGCCGTGGACCCCGATCGCCTAAAATTTTTCGGGCCATCAAATACGACCTAAGGAACCATAGTCACCGCCCCGCCATGATCGTTCCTCATTTATTGCGTTTTTCGGCCAAAAAACTAGAATTCCGCTCGATTACCTTTTTTTGTGTGCTATTGCCCTCGCCTTCCGAGTGGGCCAGGCCGCCGAACTCGGATCGCCTAAAAAATATTCGGGCCATCAATAAGGACCTAAGGAACCATAGTCACCGCCTCGCCATGATCGTTCCTCATTTTTTGCATTTTTTGGCAAAAAAACTAGAATTCCGCATGATTCCCATATTTTTGTGTGCTATCGCCCACGCCTTCCGAGTGGGTCGGGCCCCCCGGAGCCGGATCGCCTAAAAATTTTCCGGACTATCAAATAGGACCTAAGGAACAATAGTCACCACCCCGCCATGATCGTTCCTAGTCTTTTGCGTTTTTCAGCCAAAAAACTAGAATTCCGTGACATTTCCATATTTCCGTATGCTTTAGCCCACGCCTTCCAAGGGGTCCTGGGAACCCCGAACCCCGATCGCCTAAAAATTTTCTGGGCCATCAAATACGACCTAAGAAACCATAGTAACCACCCCGCCATGATCGTTCCTCATTTTTTGCATTTTTCGGCCGAACAACTAGAATTCCGCGCGATTCCCATATTTTTGTGTTTTATAGCCCACGCCTTCCGAGTGGTCCCGGGACCTCCTCACCCCTATCGCCTATTATTTTTCCGGACTATCAAATACGACCTAAGGAACCATAGTATCCGCCCCGCAATGATCGTTCCTCATTTTTTGCGTTTTTCGGCCAAACAACTAGAATTTCGCGCGATTCCCATATTTTTGTGTGTTATAGCCCACACCTTCCGAGTGGTCCCGGGACCTCCGGACCCCTATCGCCTAAAATTTTTCCGGACTATCAAATACGACCTAAGGAACCATAGTATCCGCCCCGCCATGATCGTTCCTCATTTTTTGCGTTTTTCGGCCAGACAACTAGAATTCCGCGCTATCCCATATTTTTGTGTGTTATAGTCCACGCCTTCCGAGTGGTCCCGGGACCTTCGGACCCCTATCGCCTTAAATTTTTCCGGACTATCAAATACGACCTAAGGAACCATAGTATCCGCCCCGCCATGATCGTTCCTCATTTTTCGCATTTTTCGGCCAAACAACTAGAATTCCGCGCTATCCCATATTTTTGTGTGTTATAGCCCACACCTTCCGAGTGGTCCCGGGTCTCCGGACCCCTATCGCCTAAAATTTTCCGGACAATCAAATAAGTCCTAAGGAACCATAGTTACCGCCCAGCCATGATCGTTCCTAGTTTTTTCCGTTTTTCGGCCAAAAAACTAGAATTCCGCGCGATTCCCATATTTTCGTGTCCTATAGCCCACGCATTCCAAGTGAACCCAGGAACTCCGAACCCCTATCGCCTAAAATTTTTCCGGAATATCAAATACGACCTAAGGAACCATAGTCACCGCCCAGCCATGATCATTCCTCATTTGTTGCGTTTTTCGGCCAAAAAACTAGAATTCCGCCCGATTACAATATTTTTGTGTGCTATTGCCCACCCTTCCAAGTGGTTCCAGGACCCCCGGACCCCGATCGCCTAAAATTTTTCCGGGCCGTCAAATACGACCTAAGGAACCATAGTAACCGCCCCGCCATCATCGTTTCTCATTTTTTGCATTTTTCGGCCAACAAACTAGAATTACGCCCGATTCCCATATTTTCGTGTGCTATACCCACGCCTTCCATGTGGTCCGGGGAGCCGCGGACCCCGATCGCCTAAAACTTTTCCGGACTATCAAATACGACCTAAGGTACCATAGTCACCGCCTCACCATGATCGTTCCAAATGCTTTGCATGTTTTGGCCAAAAAACTAGAATTCCGCGTGATTTGCATATTTTACTGTGCTATAGCTTACGCCTTCCGAGTGGTCCCGGGAGCCGTGGACCCCAATCGCCTAAAATTTTCCGGGCCATCAAATACGACCTAAGGAACCATAGTCACCGCCCCGCCATGATCGTTCCTCATTTATTGCGTTTTTCGGCCAAAAAACTAGAATTCCGCTCGATTACCTTTTTTTGTGTGCTATTGCCCTCGCCTTCCGAGTGGGCCGGGCCGCCGAACTCGGATCGCCTAAAAAATTTTCGGGCCATCAATAAGGACCTAAGGAACCATAGTCACCGCCTCGCCATGATCGTTCCTCATTTTTTGCATTTTTTGGCCAAAAAACTAGAATTCCGCATGATTCCCATATTTTTGTGTGCTATCGCCCACGCCTTCCGAGTGGGTCGGGCCCCCGGAGCCGGATCGCCTAAAAATTTTCTGGACTATCAAATAGGACCTAAGGAACAATAGTCACCGCCCCGCCATGATCGTTCCTAGTCTTTTTCGTTTTTCAGCCAAAAAACTAGAATTCCGTGACATTTCCATATTTCCGTATGCTTTAGCCCACGCCTTCCAAGGGGTCCTGGGAACCCCGAACCCCGATCGCCTAAAAATTTTCTGGGCCATCAAATACGACCTAAGGAACCATAGTAACCACCCCGCCATGATCGTTCCTCATTTTTTGCATTTTTCGGCCGAACAACTAGAATTCCGCGCGATTCCCATATTTTTGTGTTTTATAGCCCACGCCTTCCGAGTGGTCCCGGGACCTCCTCACCCCTATCGCCTATTATTTTTCCGGACTATCAAATACGACCTAAGGAACCATAGTATCCGCCCCGCCATGATCGTTCCTCATTTTTTGCGTTTTTCGGCCAAACAACTAGAATTTCGCGCGATTCCCATATTTTTGTGTGTTATAGCCCACACCTTCCGAGTGGTCCCGGGACCTCCGGACCCCTATCGCCTAAAATTTTTCCGGACTATCAAATACGACCTAAGGAACCATAGTATCCGCCCCGCCATGATCGTTCCTCATTTTTTGCGTTTTTCGGCCAGACAACTAGAATTCCGCGCTATCCCATATTTTTGTGTGTTATAGTCCACGCCTTCCGAGTGGTCCCGGGACCTTCGGACCCCTATCGCCTAAAATTTTTCCGGACTATCAAATACGACCTAAGGAACCATAGTATCTGCCCCGCCATGATCGTTCCTCATTTTTCGCATTTTTCGGCCAAACAACTAGAATTCCGCGCTAATCCATATTTTTGTGTGTTATAGCCCACACCTTCCGAGTGGTCCCGGGTCTCCGGACCCCTATCGCCTAAAATTTTTCGGACTATCAAATAAGTCCTAAGGAACCATAGTTACCGCCCAGACATGATCGTTCCTAGTTTTTTCCGTTTTTCGGCCAAAAAACTAGAATTCCGCGCGATTCCCATACTTTCGTGTCCTATAGCCCACGCATTCCAAGTGAACCCAGGAACTCCGAACCCCTATCGCCTAAAATTTTTCCGGACTATCAAATACGACCTAAGGAACCATAGTCACCGCCCAGCCATGATCATTCCTCATTTGTTGCGTTTTTTGGCCAAAAACTAGAATTCCGCCCGATTACAATATTTTTGTGTGCTATTGCCCACCCTTCCAAGTGGTTCCAGGACCCCCGGACCCCGATCGCCTAAAATTTTTCCGGGCCGTCAAATACGACCTAAGGAACCATAGTAACCGCCCCGCCATCATCGTTTCTCATTTTTTGCATTTTTCGGCCAACAAACTAGAATTACGCCCGATTCCCATATTTTCGTGTGCTATACCCACGCCTTCCATGTGGTCCGGGGAGCCGCGGACCCCGATCGCCTAAAACTTTTCCGGACTATCAAATACGACCTAAGGTACCATAGTCACCGCCTCACCATGATCGTTCCAAATGCTTTGCATTTTTTGGCCAAAAAACTAGAATTCCGCGCGATTTGCATATTTTAGTGTGCTATAGCTTACGCCTTCCGAGTGGTCCCGGGAGCCGTGGACCCCGATCGCCTAAAATTTTCCGGGCCATCAAATACGACCTAAGGAACCATAGTCACCGCCCCGCCATGATCGTTCCTCATTTATTGCGTTTTTCGGCCAAAAAACTAGAATTCTGCTCGATTACCTTTTTTTGTGTGCTATTGCCCTCGCCTTCCGAGTGGGCCGGGCCGCCGAACTCGGATCGCCTAAAAAATTTTCGGGCCGTCAATAAGGACCTAAGGAACCATAGTCACCGCCTCGCCATGATCGTTCCTCATTTTTTGCATTTTTTGGCCAAAAAACTAGAATTCCGCATGATTCCCATATTTTTGTGTGCTATCGCCCACGCCTTCCGAGTGGGTCGGGCCCCCGGAGCCGGATCGCCTAAAAATTTTCCGGACTATCAAATAGGACCTAAGGAACAATAGTCACCGCCCCGCCATGATCGTTCCTAGTCTTTTGGGTTTTTCAGCCAAAAAACTAGAATTCCGTGACATTTCCATATTTCCGTATGCTTTAGCCCACGCCTTCCAAGGGGTCCTGGGAACCCCGAACCCCGATCGCCTAAAAATTTTCTGGGCCATCAAATACGACCTAAGGAACCATAGTAACCACCCCGCCATGATCGTTCCTCATTTTTTGCATTTTTCGGCCGAACAACTAGAATTCCGCGCGATTCCCATATTTTTGTGTTTTATAGCCCACGCCTTCCGAGTGGTCCCGGGACCTCCTCACCCCTATCGCCTATTATTTTTCCGGACTATCAAATATGACCTAAGGAACCATAGTATCCGCCCCGCCATGATCGTTCCTCATTTTTTGCGTTTTTCGGCCAAACAACTAGAATTTCGCGCGATTCCCATATTTTTGTGTGTTATAGCCCACACCTTCCGAGTGGTCCCGGGACCTCCGGACCCCTATCGCCTAAAATTTTTCCGGACTATCAAATACGACCTAAGGAACCATAGTATCCGCCCCGCCATGATCGTTCCTCATTTTTTGCGTTTTTCGGCAAGACAACTAGAATTCAGCGCTATCCCATATTTTTGTGTGTTATAGCCCATGCTTTCCGAGTGGTCCCGGGACCTTCGGACCCCTATCGCCTAAAATTTTTCCGGACTATCAAATACGACCTAAGGAACCATAGTATCCGCCCTGCCATGATCGTTCCTCATTTTTCGCGTTTTTCGGCCAAACAACTAGAATTCCGTGCTATCCCATATTTTTGTGTGTTATAGCCCACACCTTCCGAGTGGTCCCGGGTCTCCGGACCCCTATCGCCTAAAATTTTCCGGACTATCAAATAAGTCCTAAGGAACCATAGTTACCGCCCAGCCATGATCGTTCCTAGTTTTTTCCGTTTTTCGGCCAAAAAACTAGAATTCCGCGCGATTCCCATATTTTCGTGTCCTATAGCCCACGCATTCCAAGTGAACCCAGGAACTCCGAACCCCTATCGCCTAAAATTTTTCCGGACTATCAAATACGACCTAAGGAACCATAGTCACCGCCCAGCCATGATCATTCCTCATTTGTTGCGTTTTTCGGCCAAAAAACTAGAATTCCGCCCGATTACAATATTTTTGTGTGCTATTGCCCACCCTTCCAAGTGGTTCCGGGACCCCCGGACCCCGATCGCCTAAAATTTTTCCGGGCCGTCAAATACGACCTAAGGAACCATAGTAACCGCCCCGCCATCATCGTTTCTCATTTTTTGCATTTTTCGGCCAACAAACTAGAATTACGCCCGATTCCCATATTTTCGTGTGCTATACCTACGCCTTCCGAGTGGTCCCGGGAGCCGTGGACCCCGATCGCCTAAAATTTTCCGGGCCATCAAATACGACCTAAGGAACCATAGTCACCGCCCCGCCATGATCGTTCCTCATTTATTGCGTTTTTCGGCCAAAAAACTAGAATTCCGCTCGATTACCTTTTTTGTGTGCTATTGCCCTCGCCTTCCGAGTGGGCCGGGCCGCCGGACTCGGATCGCCTAAAAAATTTTCGGGCCATCAATAAGGACCTAAGGAACCATAGTCACCACCTCGCCATGATCGTTCCTCATTTTTTACATTTTTTGGCCAAAAAACTAGAATTTCGCATGATTCCCATATTTTTGTGTGCTATCGCCCACGCCTTCCGAGTGGGTCGGGCCCCCGGAGACGGATCGCCAAAAAATTTTCCGGACTATTAAATAGGACCTAAGGAACCATAGTCACTGCCCCGCCATGATCGTTCCTAGTCTTTTGCATTTTTCAGCCAAAAAACTAGAATTCCGCGAGATTTCCATATTTCCGTGTGCTTTAGCCCACGCTTCCAAGGGGTCCTGGGAACCCCGAACCCCGATCGCCTAAAAATTTTCCGGGCCATCAAATACGACCTAAGGAACCATAGTAACCACCCCGCCATGATCGTTCCTCATTTTTTGCGTTTTTTGGCCGAACAACTAGAATTCCGCGCGATTCCCATATTTTTGTGTTTTATAGCCCACGCCTTCCGAGTGGTCCCGGGACCTCCTCACCCCTATCGCCTATTATTTTTCCAGACTATCAAATACGACCTAAGGAACCATAGTATCCGCCCCGCAATGATCGTTCCTCATTTTTTGCGTTTTTCGGCCAAACAACTAGAATTTCGCGCGATTCCCTTATTTTTGTGTGTTATAGCCCACACCTTCCGAGTGGTCCCGGGACCTCCGGACCCCTATCGCCTAAAAGTTTTCCGGACTATCAAATACGACCTAAGGAACTATAGTATCCGCCCCGCCATGATCGTTCCTCATTTTTTGCGTTTTTCGGCAAGACAACTAGAATTCCGCGCTATCCCATATTTTTGTGTGTCACGCCTTCCGAGTGGTCCCGGGTCTCCGGACCCCTATCGCCTAAAATTTTTCCGGACTATCAAATAATACCTAAGGAACCATAGTCACCGCCCAGCCATGATCGTTCCAAGTTTTTTCCTTTTTTCGGCCAAAAAACTAGAATTCCGCGCGATTCCCATATTTTCGTGTCCTATAGCCCACGCCTTCGAAGTGAACCCGGGAACTCCGGACCCCTAGCACCTAAAATTTTTCCGGACTATCAAATACGACCTAAGGAACCATAGTCACCGCCCATCCATGATCATTCCTCATTTGTTGCATTTTTCGGCCAAAAAACTAGAATTCCGCCCGATTACAATATTTTTGTGTGCTATTGCCCACCCTTCCAAGTGGTACCGGGACCCCCGGACCCCGATCGCCTAAAAACTTTTTGGGTCGTCAAATACGACCTAAGGAACCATAGTAACCGCCCGCCATCATCGTTTCTCATTTTTTGCATTTTTCGGCCAAAAAACTAGAATTACGCCCGATTCCCATATTTTCATGTGCTATACCACGCCTTCCAAGTGGTCCGGGTAGCCGCGGACCCCGATCGCCTAAAATTTTTCCGGACTATCAAATACGACCTAAGGTACCATAGTCACCGCCCCACCATGATCTTTCCAAATGCTTTGCAGTTTTCGGCCAAAAAACTAGAACTCCGCGCGATTTGCATATTTTCGTGTGTTATAACTTACGCCTTCCGAGTGGTCCCGGGAGCCGTGGACCCCGATCGCCTAAAATTTTACGGGCCATCAAATACGACCTAAAGAAACATAGTCACCACCCCGCCATGATCGTTCCTCATTTATTGTGTTTTTCGGCAAAAAAACTAGAATTCCGCTCGATTACCAAATTTTTGTGTGCTATTGCCCACTCCTTCCGAGTGGGCCGGGCCGTCGGACTCGGATCGCCTAAAAACTTTTCGGGCCATCAATTAGGACCTAAGTAACCATAGTCACCGCCTCGCCATGATTGTTCCTCATTATTTGTATTTTTTGGCCAAAAAACTAGAATTCTGCCCGATTCCCATATTTTTGTGTGCTATCGCCCACGCCTTCCGAGTGGGTCGGGCCTCCCGGGGCCGGATCGCCTAAAAATTTTCCGGACTATCAAATATGACCTAAGGAACCATAGTCACCGCCCCGCCATGATCGTTCCTTGCCTTTTGCATTTTTCAGATAAAAAACTAGAATTCCGCGCGATTCCCATATTTTTGTGTGTTATAGCCCACGCCTTCCAAGTGGTCCCGGGACCTCCGGACCCCTATTGCCTAAAATTTTTCCGGACTATCAAATACGACCTAAGGAACCATAGTATCCGCCCGGCCATGATCGTTCCTCATTTTTTGCGTTTTTCGGCCAAACAACTAGCATTCCGCGCTATCCCACATTTTTGTATGTTATAGCCCACGCCTTCCGAGTGGTCCCGGGTCTCCGGACCCCTATCGTCTAAAATTTTTCCGGACTATCAAATAAGACCTAAGGAACCATAGTCACCGCCCAGCCATGATCGTTCCTCGTTTTTTCCGTTTTTCGGCCAAAAAACTAGAATTCCGTGTGATTCCCATATTTTCGTTTCCTATAGCCCAAGCCTTCGAAGTGAACTCGGGAACTCCGGACCCCTATCGCCTAAAAATTTTCCGGACTATCAAATACGACATAAGGAACCATAGTCACCGCCCAGCCATGATCATTCCTCATTTGTTGCGTTTTTCGGCCAAAAAACTAATTCCGCCCGATTATAATATTTTTGTGTGCTATTGCCCACCCTTCCAAGTGGTTCCGGGACCCCCGGACCCCAATCGCCTAAAATATTTTCGGGCCGTCAAATACGACCTAAGGAACCATAGTAACCGCCCGCCATCATCGTTTCTTATTTTTTGCATTTTTCGGCCAAAAAACTAGAATTACGCCCGATTCCCATATTTTCGTGTGCTATACCACGCCTTCCAAGTGGTCCGGGGAGCCGCGGACCCCGATCGCCTAAAATTTTTCCGGACTATCAAATATGACCTAAGGTACCATAGTCACCGCCCCACCATGATCGTTCCAAATACTTTGCATTTTTCGGCCAAAAAACTAGAACTCCGCGCGATTTGCATATTTTCGTGTGCAATAGCTTATGCCTTCCGAGTGGTCCCGGGAGCCATGGACCCCGATCGCCTAAAATTTTTCGGGCAATCAAATACGACCTAAAGAACCATAGTCACCGCCCCGCCATGATCGTTCCTCATTTATTGTTTTTTTGGCCAAAAAACTAGAATTCCGCCCGATTCCCATATTTTTGTGTGCGATCGCCCACGCCTTCCAAGTGGGTCGGGCCCCCCGGAGCCGGATCGCCTAAAAATTTTCTGGACTATCAAATACGACTTAAGGAACCATAGTCACCGCACCTCCATGATCGTTCCTAGACTTTTGCGTTTTTCAGCCAAAAAACTAGAATTCCGCGCGATTTCCATATTTTCGTGTGCTTTAGCCCACGCCTTCCAAGGGGTCCCGGGAACCCCGAACCCCTATCGCCTAAAACTTTTTCGGGCCATCAAATACGACCTAAGGAACCATAGTAACCACACTGCCATGATCGTTCCTCATTTTTTGCGTTTTTCGGCCGAACATCTAGAATTCCGCGCGATTTCCATATTTTTGTGTGTTATAGCCCACGTCTTCCGAGTGGTCCCGGGACCTCCTGAACCCTATCGCCTAAAAATTTTTCGGACTATCAAATATGACCTAAGGTACCATAGTATCTGCCCCGCCATGATCGTTCCTTATTTTTTGCGTTTTTCGGCCAAACAACTAGAATTCCGCGCGATTCCCATATTTTTGTGTGTTATAGCCCACGCCTTCCGAGTGGTCCCGGGACCTCCGGACCCCTATCGCCTAAAATTTTTCCGGACTATCAAATACGACCTAAGGAACCATAGTATCCGCCCCGCCATGATCGTTCCTCATTTTTTGCGTTTTTCGGCCAAACAACTAGAATTCCGCGCTATCCCATATTTTTGTGTGTTATAGCCCACGCCTTCCGAGTGGTCCCGGGTCTCCGGACCCCTATCGCCTAAAATTTTTCCGGACTATAAAATAAGACCTAAGGAACCATAGTTACCGCCCAGCCATGATCGTTCCTCGTTTTTTCCGTTTTTCGGCCAAAAAACTAGAATTCCGTGCGATTCCCATATTTTCGTGTCTTATAGCCCAAGCCTTCGAAGTGAACCCGGGAACTCCGGACCCCTATCGCCTAAAAATTTTCCGGACTATCAAATACAACCTAAGGAACATAGTCACCGCCCAGCCATGATCATTCCTCATTTGTTGCGTTTTTCGGCCAAAAAACTAATTCCGCCCGATTACAATATTTTTGTGTGCTATTGCCCACCCTTCCAAGTGGTTCCGGGACCACCGGACCCCAATCGCCTAAAATATTTTCTGGACTATCAAATACGACCTAAGGAACCATAGTCACCGCCCCTCCATGATCGTTCCTAGTCTTTTGCGTTTTTCAGCCAAAAAACTAGAATTCCGCGCGATTTCCATATTTTCGTGTGCTTTAGCCCACGCCTTCCAAGGGGTCCCGGGAACCCCGATCGCCTAAAACTTTTCCGGGCCATCAAATACGACCTAAGGAACCATAGTAACCACCCCGCCATAATCGTTCCTCATTTTTTGCATTTTTCGGCCGAACATCTAGAATTCCGCGCGATTTCCATATTTTTGTGTGTTATAGCCCCCACCTTCCGAGTGGTCCCGGGACCTCCTGACCCCTATCGCCTAAAAATTTTTCGGACTATCAAATACGACCTAAGGAACCATAGTATCCGCCCCGCCATGATCGTTCCTTATTTTTTGCGTTTTTCGGCCAAACAACTAGAATTCCGCGCGATTCCCCTATTTTTGTGTGTTATAGCCCACGCCTTCCGAGTGGTCCCGGGACCTCCGGACCCCTATCGCCTAAAATTTTTCCGGACTATCAAATACGACCTAAGGAACCATAGTATCCGCCCCGCCATGATCGTTCCTCATTTTTTGCGTTTTTCGGCCAAACAACTAGAATTCCGCGCTATCGCAACTTCTTTGTGTGTTATAGCCCACGCCTTCCGAGTGGTCCCGGGTCTCCGGACCCCTATCGCCTAAAATTTTTCCGGACTATCAAATAAGACCTAAGGAACCATAGTTACCGCCCAGCCATGATCGTTCCTCGTTTTTTCCATTTTTCGACCAAAAAACTAGAATTCCGTGCGATTCCCATATTTTCGTGTCCTATAGCCCAAGCCTTCGAAGTGAACCCCGGAACTCCGGACCCCCATCGCCTAAAAATTTTGCAGACTATCAAATATGACCTAAGGAACCATAGTCACCGCCCAGTCATGATCATTCCTCATTTGTTGCGTTTTTCGGCCAAAAAACTAATTCCGCCCGATTACAATATTTTTGTGTGCTATTGCCCACCCTTCCAAGTGGTTCCGGGACCACCGGACGCCAATCGCCTAAAATATTTTTTGGACTATCAAATACGACCTAAGGAACCATAGTCACCGCCCCTCCATGATCGTTCCTAGTCTTTTGCGTTTTTCAGCCAAAAAACTAGAATTTCGCGTGATTTCCATATTTTCGTGTGCTTTAGCCCACGCCTTCCAAGGGGTCCCGGGAACCCCGAACCCCGATCACCTAAAACTTTTCCGGGCCATCAAATACGACCTAAGGAACCATAGTAACCACCCCGCCATAATCGTTCCTCATTTTTTGCATTTTTCGGCCGAACATCTAGAATTCCGCGCGATTTCCATATTTTTGTATGTTATAGCCCCCACCTTCCGAGTGGTCCCGGGACCTCCTGACCCCTATCACCTAAAAATTTTTCGGACTATCAAATACGACATAAGGAACCATAGTATCCGCCCCGCCATGATCGTTCCTTATTTTTTGCGTTTTTCGGCCAAACAACTAGAATTCTGCGCGATTCCCATATTTTTGTGTGTTATAGCCCACGCCTTCCGAGTGGTCCCGGGACCTCCGGACCCCTATCGCCTAAAATTTTTCCGGACTATCAAATACGACCTAAGGAACCATAGTATCCGCCCCGCCATGATCGTTCCTCATTTTTTGCGTTTTTCGGCCAAACAACTAGAATTCCGCGCTATCCCAACTTCTTTGTGTGTTATAGCCCACGCCTTCCGAGTGGTCCCGGGTCTCCGGACCCCTATCGCCTAAAATTTTTCCGGACTATCAAATAAGACCTAAGGAACCATAGTTACCGCCCAGCCATGATCGTTCCTCGTTTTTTCCGTTTTTCGGCCAAAAAACTAGAATTCCGTGCGATTCCCATATTTTCGTGTCCTATAGCCCAAGCCTTCGAAGTGAACCCGGGAACTCCGGACCCCTATCGCCTAAAAATTTTGCGGACTATCAAATATGACCTAAGGAACCATAGTCACCGCCCAGCCATGATCATTCCTCATTTGTTGCGTTTTTCGGCCAAAAAACTAATTCTGCGCGATTACAATATTTTTGTGTGCTATTGCCCACCCTTCCAAGTGGTTCCGGGACCACCGGACGCCAATCGCCTAAAATATTTTTTGGACTATCAAATACGACCTAAGGAACCATAGTCACCGCCCCTCCATGATCGTTCCTAGTCTTTTGCGTTTTTCAGCCAAAAAACTAGAATTCCGCGTGATTTCCATATTTTCGTGTGCTTTAGCCCACGCCTTCCAAGGGGTCCCGGGAACCCCGAACCCCGATCACCTAAAACTTTTCCGGGCCATCAAATACGACCTAAGGAACCATAGTAACCACCCCTCCATGATCGTTCCTCATTTTTTGCATTTTTCGGCCGAACATCTAGAATTCCGCGCGATTTCCATATTTTTGTGTGTTATAGCCCACGCCTTCCGAGTGGTCCCGGGTCTCCGGACTCCTATCGCCTAAAATTTTTTTGGACTATCAAATAAGACCTAAGGAACCATAGTTACCGCCCAGCCATGATCGTTCCTCGTTTTTTCCGTTTTTCGGCCAAAAAACTAGAATTCCGTGCGATTCCCATATTTTCGTGTCCTATAGCCCAAGCCTTCGAAGTGAACCCGGGAACTCCGGACCCCTATCGCCTAAAAATTTTCCGGACTATCAAATACGACCTAAGGAACCATAGTCACCGCCCAGCCATGATCATTCCTCATTTGTTGCGTTTTTCGGCCATAAAACTAATTCCGCCCGATTACAATATTTTTGTGTGCTATTGCCCACCCTTCCAAGTGGTTCCGGGACCACCGGTCCCCAATCGCCTAAAATATTTTCGGGCCGTCAAATACGACCTAAGGAACCATAGTAACCGCCCGCCATCATCGTTTCTCATTTTTTGCATTTTTCGGCCAAAAAACTAGAATTACGCCCGATTCCCATATTTTCGTGTGTTATACCACGCCTTCCAAATGGTCCGGGGAGCCGCGGACCCCGATCGCCTAAAATTTTTCTGGACTATCAAATACGACCTAAGGTACCATAGTCACCGCCCCACCATGATCGTTCCAAATGCTTTGCATTTTTTGGCCAAAAAAATAGAACTCCGCGTGATTTGCATATTTTCGTGTGCAATAGCTTACGCATTCCGAGTGGTCCCGGGAGCCGTGGAACCCGATCGGCTAAAATTTTCCGGGCCATCAAATACGACCTAAAGAACCATAGTCACCGCTCCGCCATGATCGTTCCTCATTTATTGCGTTTATCGACCAAAAAACTAGAATTCCGCTCGATTACCAAATTTTTGTGTGCTATTGCCCACGCTTTCCGAGTGGGCCGAGCCGCCGGACTCGGATCGCCTAAAAAAATTTCGGGCCATCAATTAGGACCTAAGGAACCATAGTCACCGCCTCGCCATGATCGTTCCTCATTTTTTGTATTTTTTGGCCAAAAAACTAGAATTCCGCCCGATTCCCATATTTTTGTGTGCTATCGCCCAAGCCTCCCGAGTGGGTCGGGCCCCCCGGAGCCGGATCGCCTAAAAATTTTCCGGACTATCAAATATGACCTAAGGAACCATAGTCACCGCCCCTCCATGATCGTTCCTAGTCTTTTGCGTTTTTCAGCCAAAAAACTAGAATTCCGCGCGATTTCCATATTTTCGTGTGCTTTAGCCCTCGCCTTCCAAGGGGTCCCGGGAACCCCGAACCCCGATGGCCTAAAAAATTTCCGGGCCATCAAATACGACCTAAGGAACCATAGTAACCACCCCGCCATGATCGTTCCTCATTTTTTGCGTTTTTCGGCCAAACAACTAGAATTCCGCGCGATTCCCATATTTTTGTGTGTTATAGCCCACGCCTTCCGAGTGGTCCCGGGACCTCCTGACCCCTATCGCCTAATATTTTTTCGGACTATCAAATACGACCTAAGGAACCATAGTATCCGCCCCGCCATGATCGTTCCTCTTTTTTGCGTTTTTCGGCCAAACAACTAGAATTTCGCGCGATTCCCATATTTTTGTGTGTTATAGCCCACACCTTCCGAGTGGTCCCGGGACCTCCGGACCCCTATCGCCTAAAATTTTTCCGGACTATCAAATACGACCTAAGGAACCATAGTATCCGCCCCGCCATGATCGTTCCTCATTTTTTGCGTTTTTCGGCCAAACAACTAGAATTCCGCGCGATCCCATATTTTTGTGTGTTATAGCCCACGCCTTCCGAGTGGTCCCGGGTCTCCGGACCCCTATCGCCTAAAATTTTTCCGGACTATCAAATAAGACCTAAGGAACCATAGTCACCGCCCAGCCATGATCGTTCCTAGTTTTTTCCGTTTTTCGGCCAAAAAACTAGAATTCCGCGCGATTCCCATATTTTCGTGTCCTATAGCCCACGCCTTCGAAGTGAACCCGGGAACTCCGGACCCCTATCGCCTAAAATTTTTCCGGACTATCAAATACGACCTAAGGAACCATAGTCACCGCCCAGCAATGATCATTCTTCATTTGATGTGTTTTTCGGCCAAAAAACTAGAATTCCGCCCGATTATAATATTTTTGTGTGCTTTAGCCCACGCCTTCCAAGGGGTCCCGGGAACCCCTAACCCCGATCGCCTAAAAATTTTCCGGGCCATCAAATACGACCTAAGGAACCATAGTAACCACCCCGCCATGATCGTTCCTTATTTTTTGCATTTTTCGGCAAAACAACTAGAATTCCGCGCGATTCCCATATTTTTGTGTGTTATATATAGCCCACACCTTCCGAGTGGTCCCGAGACCTCCGGACCCCTATCGCCTAAATTTTTTCCGGACTATCAAATAAGACCTAAGGAACCATAGTCACCGCCCAGCCATGATCGTTCCTAGTTTTTTCCGTTTTTCGGCCAAAAAACTAAAATTCCGCGCAATTCCCATATTTTCGTGTCATATAACCCACGCCTTCCAAGTGAACCCGGGAACTCCGGACCCCTATCGCCTAAAATTTTTCTGGACTATCAATTACGACCTACGGAACCATCGTCACTGCCCCGCCATGATCATTCCTCATTTGTTGCGTTTTTCCGCCAAAAAACTAGAATTCCGCCCGATTACAATATTTTTGTGTGCTATTGCCCACCCTTCCAAGTGGTTCCGGGACCCCCGGACCCCGATCGCCTAAAATTTTTCCGGGCTGTCAAATACGACCTAAGGAACCATAGTAACCGCCCCGCCATCATCGTTTCTCATTTTTTGCATTTTTCGCCCAAAAAACTAGAATTACGCCCGATTCCCATTTTTTCGTGTGCTATACCCATGCCTTCCAAGTGGTCCGGGGAGCCGCGGACCCCGATCGCCTAAAATTTATCCGGACTATCAAATACGACCTAAGGTACCATATTCACCTCCCCACCATGATCGATCCAAATGCTTTGCATTTTTCGGCCAAAAAACTAGAACTCCGCGCGATTTGCATATTTTAGTGTGCTATAGCTTACGCCTTCCGAGTGGTCCCGGGAGCCGTGGACCCCGATCGCCTAAAATTTTCCGTGCCATCAATTAGGACCTAAGGAACCATAGTCACCGCCTCGCCATGATCGTTCCTCATTTTTTGCATTTTTTGGCCAAAAAACTAGAATTTCGCCCGATCGCCCACGCCTTCCGAGTGGGTCGGGCCCCCCGGAGCCGGATCGCCTAAAATTTTTCCGGACTATCAAATACGACCTAAGGAACCATAGTCACCGCCCCGCCATGATCGTTCCTAGTCTTTTGCGTTTTTCAGCCAAAAAACTAGAATTCCGCACGATTTCCATATTTTCGTGTGCTTTAGCCCACGCCTTCCAAGGGGTCCCGGGAACCCCGAACCCCGATCGCCTAAAAAATTTTGGGGCCATCAAATACGACCTAAGGAACCATAGTAACCACCCCGCCATGATCGTTCCTCATTTTTTGCATTTTTCGGCCAAACAACTAGAATTCCGCGCGATTCCCATATTTTTGTGTGTTATAGCCCACGCCTTCCGAGTGGTCCCGGGACCTCCTGACCCCTATCGCCTAAAATTTTTCCGGACTAACAAATACGACCTAAGGAACCATAGTATCCGCCCCGCCATGATCGTTCCTCATTTTTTGCATTTTCCGGCCAAACAACTAGATTTCCGCGCGATCCCATATTTTTGTGTGTTATAACCCACGCCTTCCGAGTGGTCCCGGGTCTCCGGACCACGATCGCCTAAAATTTTTCCGGACTATCAAATACGACCTAAGGTACCATAGTCACCGCCCCACCATGATCGTTCCAAATTCTTTGCATTTTTTGGCCAAAAAACTAGAACTCCGCGCGATTTGCATATTTTCGTGTGCAATAGCTTACGCCTTCCGAGTGGTCCCGGGAGCCGTGGACCCCGATCGCCTAAAATTTTCTGGGCCATCAAATACGACCTAAAGAACCATAGTCACAGCCCTGCCATGATCGTTACTCATTTATTGCGTTTTTAGGCCAAAAAACTAGAATTCCGCTCGATTACCATATTTTTGTGTGCTATTGCCCATGCCTTCCGAGTGGGCCGGGCCGCCGGAGCCGGATCGCCTAAAAATTTTCCGGACTATCAAATACGACCTAAGGAACCATAGTCACCACCCCGCCATGATCGTTCCTAGTCTTTTGCGCTTTTCAGCCAAAAAACTAGAATTCCGCGCGATTTTCATATTTTTGTGGGCTTTAGCCCACGCCTTCCGAGTGGTCCCGGGAACCCCGAACCCCGATCGCCTAAAAATTTTCCGGGCCATCAAATACGACCTAAGGAACCATAGTAACCACCCCGCCATGATCGTTCGTAGTCTTTTGCATTTTTCAGCCAAAAAACTAGAATTCTGCGCGATTTCCATATTTTCGTGTGCTTTAGCCCGCCCTGCCATGATCGTTCCTAGTCTTTTGCGTTTTTCAGCCAAAAAACTAGAATTCCGCGCGATTTTCATATTTTCGTGTGCTTTAGCCCACGCCTTCCAAGGGGTCCCGGGAACCCCGAACCCCGATCGCCTAAAAATTTTCCGGGCCATTAAATACGACCTAAGGAACCATAGTAACCACCCCGCCATGATCGTTCCTCATTTATTGCGTTTTTCGGCCAAAAAACTAGAATTTCGCTCGATTACCATATTTTTGTGTGCTATTGCCCACGCCTTCCGAGTGGGCAGGGCCGCCGGACTCGAATCGCCTAAAATATTTTCGGGCCATCAATTAGGACCTAAGGAGCCATAGTCATCGCCTCGCCTAGAATTACGCCCGATTCCCATATTTTCGTGTGCTATACCCACGCCTTCCAAGTGGTTCGGGGAGCCGCTGACCCCGATCGCCTAAAAATTTTCTGGACTATCAAATACGACCTAAGGTACTATAGTCACCGCCCCACCATGATCGTTCCAAATGCTTTGCATTTTTCGGCCAAAAAACTAGGACTCTGCGCGATTTGCATATTTTAGTGTGCTATAGCTTACGCCTTTCGAGTGGTCCCGGGAGCCGTGGACCCCGATCGCCTAAAATTTTCCGGGCCATCAAATATGACCTAAAGAACCATAGTCACCGCCTGCCATGATCGTTCATCATTTATTGCGTTTTTCGGCCAAAAAACTAGAATTCCGCTCGATTACCATATTTTTGTGTGCTATTGCCCACGCCTTCCGAGTGGGCAGGGCCGCCGGACTCGAATCGCCTAAAAAATTTTCGGGCCATCAATTAGGACCTAAGGAGCCATAGTCACCGCCCCACCATGATCGTTCCAAATGCTTTGCATTTTTCGGCCGAAAAACTAGAACTCCGCGCGATTTGCATAT
The DNA here is from genome assembly GCF_000390325.3 of Nicotiana tomentosiformis. NCBI lineage: Eukaryota > Viridiplantae > Streptophyta > Magnoliopsida > Solanales > Solanaceae > Nicotiana > Nicotiana tomentosiformis. Next base: position 111,695 of record NW_027174611.1, read on the forward strand.
TTTAGTGTGCTATAGCTTACGCCTTCCGAGTGGTCCCGGGAGTCGTGGACCCCGATCACCTAAGGAACCATAGTCACCGCCCCGCCATGATCCTTCCTCATTTATTGCGTTTTTTGGCCAAAAAACTAGAATTCCGCTCGATTACCATATTTTTGTGTGCTATTGCCCACGCCTTCCGAGTGGGCCAGGCCCCCCGGAGCCGGATCGCCTAAAAATTTTCTGGACTATCAAATACGACCTAAGGAACCATAGTCACCGCCTCGCCATAATCATTCCTAGTCTTTTGCGTTTTTCAGCCAAAAAACTAGAATTCCGCGCGATTTTCATATTTTCGTGTGCTTTAGCCCACGCCTTCCAAGGGGTCCCGGGAACCCCGAACCCCGATCGCCTAAAAATTTTCCGGGCCATCAAATACGACCTAAGGAACCATAGTAACCACCCCGCCATGATCGTTCCTAATTTTTTGAGTTTTTCGGCCAAACAACTAGAATTCCGCGCGATTCCCATATTTTTGTGTGTTATAGCCCACGCCTTCCGAGTGGTCCCGGGACCTCCTGACCCCTATCACCTAAAATTTTTCTAGACTATCAAATACGACCTAAGGAACCATAGTATATGCCCCGCCATGATCGTTCCTCATTTTTTGCGTTTTTCGGCCAAACAACTAGAATTCCGCGCGATTCCCATATTTTTATGTGTTATAGCCCATGCCTTCCGAGTGGTCCCGGGACCTCTGGACCCCTATCGCCTAATATTTTTCCAGACTATCAAATAATACCAAAGGAACCATAGTCACCGCCCTGCCAAGATCTTTCCACATTTTTTGCATGTTACTGAAAAAGACCTAGAATTTCGTCCGATTCCCATGTTTTCGTGTGCTATACCCACGCATTCTGAGTGGTCCCAAGAGCCGCAGACCCCGATCGCCTAAAATTTTTCCGCGCAATCAAATACTACCTAAGGTACCATAGTATCTGCCCCGCCATGATCGTTCCTCATTTTTTGCGTTTTTCGGCCAAACAACTAGAATTCCGTTCGATTCCCATATTTTTGTGTGTTATAGCCCACACCTTCCGAGTGGTCCAGGGACCTCCGGACCCCTATCGCCTAAAATTTTTCAGGACTATCAAATTCGACCTAAGGAACCATAGTCACCGCCTAGCCATGATCATTCCTCATTTGTTGCGTTTTTCGGCCAAAGAACTAGAATTCCGCCCGATTACAATATTTTTGTGTGTTATAGCCCACCCTTCCAAGTGGTTCCGGGACCCCCGGACCCCGATCGCCTAAAATTTTTCTGGGCCGTCAAATACGACCTAAGGAACCATAGTCACCGCCCAGCCATGATCGTTCCTTGTTTTTTCCGTTTTTCGGCCAAAAAACTAGAATTCCGCGCGATTCCCATATTTTCGTGTCCTATAGCCCACGCCTTCGAAGTGAACCCGGGAACTCCGGACCCCTATCGCCTAAAATTTTTCCGGACTATCAAATACGACCTAAGGAACCATAGTCACCGCCCAGCCATGATCATTCCTCATTTGTTGTGTTTTTCGGCCAAAAAACTAGAATTCTGCCCGATTACAATATTTTTGTGTGCTATTGCCCACCCTTCAAAGTGGTTCCGGGACCCCCGGACCTCGATCGCCTAAAATTTTTCCGGGCCGTCAAATACGACCTAAGGAACCATAGTAACCACCCCGCCATCATCGTTTCTCATTTTCTGCATTATTCGGTAAAAAAACTAGAATTACGCCCGATTCCCATATTTTCGGGTCCTATACCCACGCCTTCCAAGTGGTCCGGGGAGCCGCGGACCCCGATCGCCTAAAAATTTTCCAGACTATCAAATACGACCTAAGGTACCATAGTCACTGCCCCACCATGATCGTTCCAAATGCTTTGCATTTTTCGGCCAAAAAACTAGAACTCCTCGCGATTTGCATATTTTCGTGTACTATAGCTTACGCCTTCCGAGTGGTCCCGGGAGCCGTGGACCCCGATTGCCTAAAATTTTCCGGGCCATCAAATACGACCTAAGGAACCATAGTCACCGCCTCGCCATGATCGTTCATGATTTTTTGCATTTTTTGGCCAAAAAACTAGAATTCTGCACGATACTCATATTTTTGTGTGCTCGCCCACGCCTTCCGAGTGGGTAGGGTCACCCGGAGCCGGATAGCCTAAAAATTTTTTGGACTTTCAAATACGATCTAAGGAACCATAGTCACCGCCCCGCCATGATCGTTCCTAGTCTTTTGCGTTTTTCACCAAAAAAACTTGAATTCCGCGCGATTTCCATATTTTCGTGTGCTTTAGCCCACGCCTTCCAAGGGGTCCCGGGAACCCCGAACCCCGATCGCCTAAAATTTTTCTGGGCCATCAAATATGACCTAAGGAACCATAGTAACCACCCCGCCATGATCGTTCCTCATTTTTTGAGTTTTTCGACCAAACAACTAGAATTCCGCGCGATTCCCATATTTTTGTGTGTTATAGCCCACGCCTTCCGAGTGGTCCCGGGACCTCCTGACCCCTATCGCCTAAAAATTTTCCGGACTATCAAATGTGACCTAAGGAACCATAGTATCCGTCCTGCCATGATCGTTCCTCATTATTTGCGTTTTTCGGCCAAACAACTAGAATTCCGCGCGATTCCCATATTTTTGTGTGTTAGCCCATGCCTTCCGAGTGGTCCCGGGACCTCCGGACCCCTATCGCCTAAAATTTTTTCGGACTATCAAATATGACCTAAGGAACCATAGTCACCGCCCAGCCATGATCATTCCTCATTTGTTGCGTTTTTCGGCCAAAAATCTAGAATTCCGCCCGATTACAATATTTTTGTGTGTTATTGCCCACCCTTCCAAGTGGTTCCGGGTCCCCCGGACCCCGATCGCCTAAAATTTTTTCGGGCCGTCAAATACGACCTAAGGAACCATAGTAACCGCCCCGCCATCATGATTTCTCATTTTCGGCCAAAAAACTAGAATTACGCCCGATTTCCATATTTTCGTGTGCTATACCCACGCCTTCCAAGTGGTCCGGGGAGCCGCGGACCCCGATCGCCTAAAATTTTTCCGGACTATCAAATACGACCTAAGGTACCATAGTCACCGCCCCACCATGATCGTTCCAAATGCTTTGCATTTTTCGGCCAAAAAGTAGAACTCCGCGCGATTTGCATATTTTAGTGTGCTATAGCTTACGCCTTCCGAGTGGTCCCGGGAGCCGTGGACCCCGATCGCCTAAAATTTTCCAGGCTACCAAATACGACCTAAGGAACCATAGTCACCGCCTCGCCATGACCGTTCATCATTTTTTGCATTTTTTGGCCAAAAAACTAGAATTCCGCACGATTCTCATATTTTTGTGTGCTATCGCCCACGCCTTCCGAGTGGGTCGGGCCCCCCGGAGCCGGATCGCCTAAAAATTTTCCGGAGTATCAAATACGACCTAAGGAACCATAGTCACCGCCCCACTATGATCGTTCCTAGTCTTTTGCGTTTTTCAGCCAAAAAACTAGAATTTCGCACGATTTCCATATTTTCGTGTGCTTTAGCCCACGCCTTCCAAGGGGTCCCGGGAACCCCGAACCCCGATCGCCTAAAATTTTTCCGGGCCATCAAATACGACCTAAGGAACCATAGTAACCACCCCGCCATGATCGTTCCTCATTTTTTGCGTTTTTCGGCCAAACAACTAGAATTCCGCGCGATTCCCATATTTTTGTGCGTTATAGCCCACGCATTCCGAGTGGTCCCGGGACCCCCGGACCCCGATCGCCTAAAATTTTTCCGGGCCGTCAAATACGACCTAAGGAACCATAGTATCCGCCCCGCCATCATCGTTTCTCATTTTCTGCATTTTTCGGCCAAAAAACTAGAATTACGCCAGATTCCCATACTTTCGGGTGCTATACCCACGCCTTCCAAGTGGTCCGGGGAGCCGCGGACCCCGATCTCCTAAAATTTTTCCGGACTATCAAATACGACCTAAGGTACCATAGTCACGGCCCCACCATGATCGTTCCAAATGCTTTGCATTTTTCGGCCAAAAAACTAGAACTCCGCGCGATTTGCATATTTTCGTGTGATATACCTTACGCCTTCCGAGTGGTCCCGGGAGCCGTGGACCCCGATCGCCTAATATTTTCCGGGCCATCAAATATGACCTAAGGAACCATAGTCACCGCCTCGCCATGATCGTTCGTCATTTTTTGCATTTTTTGGCAAAAAAACTAGAATTCTGGACGATTCTCATATTTTTGTGTGCTCGCCCACGCCTTCGGAGTGGGTCAGGCCCCACAGAGCCGGATCGCCTAAAAATTTTCTGGACTATCAAATACGACCTAAGGAACCATAGTCACCGCCCCGCCATGATCGTTCCTAGTCTTTTGTGTTTTTCAGCCAAAAATCTAGAATTCCGCGCGATTTCCATATTTTCGTGTGCTTTAGCCCACGCCTTCCAAGGGGTCCCGAGAACCCCGAACCCCGATCGCCTAAAATTTTTTCGGGCCATCAAATACGACCTAAGGAATCATAGTAACCACCCTGCCATGATCGTTCCTCATGTTTTGCATTTTTCGGCCAAACAACTAGAATTCCGCGCGATTCCCATATTTTTGTGTGTTGTAGCCCACGCCTTCCGAGTGGTCCCGGGACCTCCTGACCCCTATCGCCTAAAAATTTTCCGGACTATCAAATACGACCTACGGAACCATAGTATCCGCCCCGCCATGATCGTTCCTCATTTTTTGCGTTTTTCGGCCAAACAACTAGAATTCCGCGCGATTCCCATATTTTTGTGTGTTATAGCCCATGCCTTCCGAGTGGTTCCGGGACCTCCGGACCCCTATCGCCTAACATTTTTTCGGACTATCAAATATGACTTAAGGAGCCATAGTCACCGCCCAGCCATGATCATTCCTCATTTGTTGCATTTTTCGGCCAAAAATCTAGAATTCCGCCCGATTACAATTTTTTTGTGTGCTATTGCCCACCCTTCCAAGTGGTTCCGGGTCCCCCGGACCCCGATCGCCTAAAATTTTTTCGGGCCGTCAAATACGACCTAAGGAACCATAGTAACCGCCCCGCCATCATGATTTCTCATTTTCGGCCAAAAAACTAGAATTACGCCCGATTTCCATATTTTCGTGTGCTATACCCACGCCTTCCAAGTGGTCCGGGGAGCCGCGGACCCCGATCGCCTAAAATTTTTCCGGACTATCAAATACGACCTAAGGTACCATAGTCACCGCCCCACCATGATCGTTCCAAATGCTTTGCATTTTTCGGCCAAAAAGCTAGAACTCCGCGCGATTTGCATATTTTAGTGTGCTATAGCTTACGCCTTTCGAGTGGTCCCGGGAGCCGTGGACCCCGATCGCCTAAAATTTTCCAGGCTACAAAATACGACCTAAGGAACCATAGTCACCGCCTCGCCATGACCGTTCATCATTTTTTGCATTTTTTGGCCAAAAAACTAGAATTCCGCACGATTCTCATATTTTTGTGTGCTATCGCCCACGCCTTCCGAGTGGGTCGGGCCCCCCGGAGCCGGATCGCCTAAAAATTTTCCGGAGTATCAAATACGACCTAAGGAACCATAGTCACCACCCCACTATGATCGTTCCTAGTCTTTTGCGTTTTTCAGCCAAAAAACTAGAATTTCGCACGATTTCCATATTTTCGTGTGCTTTAGCCCACGCCTTCCAAGGGGTCCCGGGAACCCCGAACCCCGATCGCCTAAAATTTTTCCGGGCCATCAAATACGACCTAAGGAACCATAGTAACCACCCCGCCATGATCGTTCCTCATTTTTTGCGTTTTTCGGCCAAACAACTAGAATTCCGCGCGATTCCCATATTTTTGTGCGTTATAGCCCACGCATTCCGAGTGGTCCCGGGACCCCCGGACCCCGATCGCCTAAAATTTTTCCGGGCCGTCAAATATGACCTAAGGAACCATAGTATCCGCCCCGCCATCATCGTTTCTCATTTTCTGCATTTTTCGGCCAAAAAACTAGAATTACGCCAGATTCCCATATTTTCGGGTGCTATACCCACGCCTTCCAAGTGGTCCGGGGAGCCGCGGACCCCGATCTCCTAAAATTTTTCCGGACTATCAAATACGACCTAAGGTACCATAGTCACGGCCCCACCATGATCGTTCCAAATGCTTTGCATTTTTCGGCCAAAAAACTAGAACTCCGCGCGATTTGCATATTTTCGTGTGATATACCTTACGCCTTCCGAGTGGTCCCGGGAGCCGTGGACCTAGATCGCCTAATATTTTCCGGGCCATCAAATATGACCTAAGGAACCATAGTCACCGCATCGCCATGATCGTTCGTCATTTTTTGCATTTTTTGGCAAAAAAACTAGAATTCTGGACGATTCTCATATTTTTGTGTGCTCGCCCACGCCTTCGGAGTGGGTCAGGCCCCACAGAGCCGGATCGCCTAAAAATTTTCTGGACTATCAAATACGACCTAAGGAACCATAGTCACCGCCTCGCCATGATCGTTCCTAGTCTTTTGTGTTTTTCAGCCAAAAATCTAGAATTCCGCGCGATTTCCATATTTTCGTGTGCTTTAGCCCACGCCTTCCAAGGGGTCCCGAGAACCCCGAACCCCGATCGCCTAAAATTTTTCCGGGCCATCAAATACGACCTAAGGAATCATAGTAACCACCCTGCCATGATCGTTCCTCATGTTTTGCATTTTTCGGCCAAACAACTAGAATTCCGCGCGATTCCCATATTTTTGTGTGTTGTAGCCCACGCCTTCCGAGTGGTCCCGGGACCTCCTGACCCCTATCGCCTAAAAATTTTCCGGACTATCAAATACGACCTACGGAACCATAGTATCCGCCCCGCCATGATCGTTCCTCATTTTTTGCGTTTTTCGGCCAAACAACTAGAATTCCGCGCGATTCCCATATTTTTGTGTGTTATAGCCCATGCCTTCCGAGTGGTTCCGGGACCTCCGGACCCCTATCGCCTAACATTTTTTCGGACTATCAAATATGACTTAAGGAACCATAGTCACCGCCCAGCCATGATCATTCCTCATTTGTTGCATTTTTCGGCCAAAAATCTAGAATTCCGCCCGATTACAATTTTTTTGTGTGCTATTGCCCACCCTTCCAAGTGGTTCCGGGTCCCCCGGACCCCGATCGCCTAAAATTTTTTCGGGCCGTCAAATACGACCTAAGGAACCATAGTAACCGCCCCGCCATCATGATTTCTCATTTTCGGCCAAAAAACTAGAATTACGCCCGATTTCCATATTTTCGTGTGCTATACCCACGCCTTCCAAGTGGTCCGGGGAGCCGCGGACCCCGATCGCCTAAAATTTTTCCGGACTATCAAATACGACCTAAGGTACCATAGTCACCGCCCCACCATGATCGTTCCAAATGCTTTGCATTTTTCGGCCAAAAAGTAGAACTCCGCGCGATTTGCATATTTTAGTGTGCTATAGCTTACGCCTTCCGAGTGGTCCCGGGAGCCGTGGACCCCGATCGCCTAAAATTTTCCAGGCTACCAAATACGACCTAAGGAACCATAGTCACCGCCTCGCCATGACCGTTCATCATTTTTTGCATTTTTTGGCCAAAAAACTAGAATTCCGCACGATTCTCATATTTTTGTGTGCTATCGCCCACGCCTTCCGAGTGGGTCGGGCCCCCCGGAGCCGGATCGCCTAAAAATTTTCCGGAGTATCAAATACGACCTAAGGAACCATAGTCACCGCCCCACTATGATCGTTCCTAGTCTTTTGCGTTTTTCAGCCAAAAAACTAGAATTTCGCACGATTTCCATATTTTCGTGTGCTTTAGCCCACGCCTTCCATGGGGTCCCGGGAACCCCGAACCCCGATCGCCTAAAATTTTTCCGGGCCATCAAATACGACCTAAGGAACCATAGTAACCACCCCGCCATGATCGTTCCTCATTTTTTGCATTTTTCGGCCAAACAACTAGAATTCCGCGCGATTCCCATATTTTTGTGCGTTATAGCCCACGCATTCCGAGTGGTCCCGGGACCCCCGGACCCCGATCGCCTAAAATTTTTCTGGGCCGTCAAATACGACCTAAGGAACCATAGTATCCGCCCCGCCATCATCGTTTCTCATTTTCTGCATTTTTCGGCCAAAAAACTAGAATTACGCCAGATTCCCATATTTTCGGGTGCTATACCCACGCCTTCCAAGTGGTCCGGGGAGCCGCGGACCCCGATCTCCTAAAATTTTTTCGGACTATCAAATACGACCTAAGGTACCATAGTCACGGCCCCACCATGATCGTTCCAAATGCTTTGCATTTTTCGGCCAAAAAACTAGAACTCCGCGCGATTTGCATATTTTCGTGTGCTATACCTTACGCCTTCCGAGTGGTCCCGGGAGCCGTGGACCCCGATCGCCTAAAATTTTCCGGGCCATCAAATATGACCTAAGGAACCATAGTCACCGCCTCGCCATGATCGTTCGTCATTTTTTGCATTTTTTGGCAAAAAAACTAGAATTCTGGACGATTCTCATATTTTTGTGTGCTCGCCCACGCCTTCGGAGTGGGTCAGGCCCCACAGAGCCGGATCGCCTAAAAATTTTTTGGACTATCAAATACGACCTAAGGAACCATAGTCACCGCCCCGCCATGATCGTTCCTAGTCTTTTGTGTTTTTCAGCAAAAAATCTAGAATTCCGCGCGATTTCCATATTTTCGTGTGCTTTAGCCCACGCCTTCCAAGGGGTCCCGAGAACCCCGAACCCCGATCGCCTAAAATTTTTCCGGGCCATCAAATACGACCTAAGGAATCATAGTAACCACCCTGCCATGATCGTTCCTCATGTTTTGCATTTTTCGGCCAAACAACTAGAATTCCGCGCGATTCCCATATTTTTGTGTGTTGTAGCCCACGCCTTCCGAGTGGTCCCGGGACCTCCTGACCCCTATCACCTAAAAATTTTCCGGACTATCAAATACGACCTACGGAACCATAGTATCCGCCCCGCCATGATCGTTCCTCATTTTTTGCGTTTTTCGGCCAAACAACTAGAATTCCGCGCGATTCCCATATTTTTGTGTGTTATAGCCCATGCCTTCCGAGTGGTTCCGGGACCTCCGGACCCCTATCGCCTAACATTTTTTCGGACTATCAAATATGACTTAAGGAACCATAGTCACCGCCCAGCCATGATCATTCCTCATTTGTTGCATTTTTCGGCCAAAAATCTAGAATTCCGCCCGATTACAATTTTTTTGTGTGCTATTGCCCACCCTTCCAAGTGGTTCCGGGACCCCCGGACCCCGATCGCCTAAAATTTTTCCGGGCCGTCAAATACGACCTAAGGAACCATAGCAACTGCCCCGCCATCATGATTTCTCATTTTTCGGCCAAAAAACTAGAATTACGCCCGATTCCCATATTTTCGTGTGCTATACCCACGCCTTCCAAGTGGTCCGGGGAGCCGCAGACCCCGATCGCCTAAAATTTTTCCGGACTATCAAATACGACCTAAGGTACCATAGTCACCGCCCCACCATGATCGTTCCAAATGCTTTGCATTTTTCGGCCCAAAAAGTAGAACTCAGCGCGATTTGCATATTTTAGTGTGCTATAGCTTACGCCTTCCGAGTGGTCCCGGGAGCCGTGGACCCCGATCGCCTAAAATTTTCCAGGCCACCAAATACGACCTAAGGAACCATAGTCACCGCCTCGCCAGGATTGTTCATCATTTTTTGGATTTTTTGGCCAAAAAACTAGAATTCCGCCCGATTCCCATATTTTTGTGTGCTATCGCCCACGCCTTCCGAGTGGGTCGGGCCCCCGGAGCCGGATCGCCTAAAAATTTTCCGGACTATCAAATACGACCTAAGGAACCATAGTCACTGCCCCGCCATGATCGTTCCTAGTCTTTTGCGTTTTTCAGCCAAAAAACTAGAATTTCGCGCGATTTCCATATTTTCGTGTGCTTTAGCCCACGCCTTCCAAGGGGTCCCGGGAACCCCGAACCCCGATCGCCTAAAATTTTTCCGGGCCATCAAATACGACCTAAGGAACCATAGTAACCACCCCGCCATGATCGTTCCTCATTTTTTGCGTTTTTCGGCCAAACAACTAGAATTCCGCGCGATTCCCATATTTTTGTGTGTTATAGCCCACGCCTTCCGAGTGGTACCGGGACCCCCGGACCCCGATCGCCTAAAATTTTTTCGGGCCGTCAAATACGACCTAAGGAACCATAGTAACCGCCCCGCTATCATCGTTTCTCATTTTCTGCATTTTTCGGCCAAAAAACTAGAATTACGCCCGATTCCCATATTTTCGGGTGCTATACCCACGCCTTCCAAGTGGTATGGGGAGTCGCGGACCCCGATCGCCAAAGTTTTTCCAGACTATCAAATACGATCTAAGGTACCATAGTCACTGCCCCACCATGATCGTTCCAAATGCTTTGAAATTTTCGGCCAAAAAACTAGAACTCCGCGTGATTTTCATATTTTCGTGTGCTATAGCTTACGCCTTTCGAGTGGTCCCGGGAGCCGTGGACCCCAATCGCCTAAAATTTTCCGAGCCATCAAATATGACCTAAGGAACCATAGCCACCGCCTCGCCATGATCGTTCGTCATTTTTTGCATTTTTTGGCCAAAAAACTAGAATTCCGCCCGATTCCCATATTTTTGTGTGCTCGCCCACGCCTTCCGAGTGGGTCGGGCCCCCCGGAGCCAGATCGCCTAAAAATTTTCCGAACTATCAAATACGACCTAAGGAACCATAGTCACCGCCCCGCCATGATCGTTCCTAGTCTTTTGCGTTTTTCAGCCAAAAAACTAGAATTTCGCACGATTTCCATATTTGTGTGTGCTTTAGCCCACGCCTTCCAAGGGGTCCCGGGAACCCCGAACCCCGATCGCCTAAAAAATTTTCAGGCCATCAAATACGACCTAAGGAACCATAGTAACCACCCCGCCATTATCATTCCTCATTTTTTGCGTTTTTCGGCCAAACAACTAGAATTCCACGCGATTCCAATATTTTTGTGTGTTATAGCCCACGCCTTCCGAGTGGTCCTGGGACCTCCTGACCCCTATCGCCTAAAATTTTTTCGGACTGTCAAATAGGACCTAAGGAACCATAGTATCCGCCCCGCCATGATCGTTCCTTATTTTTTGCGTTTTTCGGCCAAACAACTAGAATTCCGTGCGATTCCCATATTTTTGTGTGTTATAGCCCACACCTTCCGAGTGGTCCCGGGACCTCCGGACCCCTATCGCCTAAAATTTTTCCGGACTATCAAATACGACCTAAGGAACCGTAGTATCCGCCCCACCATGATCGTTCCTTATGTTTTGTATATTTTGGCCAAAAAACTAGAATTCCGCCCGATTCCCATATTTTTGTGTGCTATCGCCCACGCCTTCCGAGTCATGGCAGGGCAGTTACTATGGTTCCTTAGGTCGTATTTGACGGCCCGGAAAATTTTTAGCCGATCGGGGTCCAGGGGTCCCGGAACCACTTGGAAGGGTGGGCAATAGCACACAAAAATATTGTAATCGGGCAAAATTCTAGTTTTTTGGCCGAAAAATGCAACAAATGAGGAATGATCATGGCTGGGCGGTGACTATGGTTCCTTTGGTCTTATTTGATAGTCCAGAAAAATTTTAGGCGATCGGGGTCCGCGGCTCCCCGGACCACTTGGAAGGCGTGGGTGTAGCACACGAAAATATGGGAATCGGGCGTAATTCTAGTTTTTTGGCCGAAATATGCAAAAAATTAGAAACGATGATGGCGGGGCGGTTACTATGGTTCCTTAGGTCGTATTTGACGGCCCGGAAATATTTTAGGCGATCGGGGTCCGGGCGTCCCGGAACCACTTGGAAGGGTGGGCAAAAGCACACAAAAATATTGTAATCGGGCGGAATTCTAGTTTTTTGGCCAAAAACGCAACAAATGAGGAATGATCATGGCTGGGCGGTGACTATGGTTCCTTTGGTCTTATTTGATAGTTCGGAAAAATATTAGGCGATAGGGGTCCGGAGCGGAATTCTAGTTGTTTGGCCGAAAAACGCAAAAAATGAGAAACGTTCATGGCGGGGCGGATACTATGGTTCCTTAGGTCGTATTTGATAGTCCGGAAAAAAATTTTTAGGCGATAGGGGTCCGGAGGTCCCGGGACCACTCGGAAGGTGTGGGCTATAACACACAAAAATATGGGCATCGCGCGGAATTCTAGTTGTTTGGCCGAAAGATGCAAAAAATAAGGAACGATCATGGCGAGGTGGATACTATGGTTCCTTAGGTCGTATTTGATTGCCCGTAAAAAGTTTAGGCGATCGAGGTCCGCGGCTATTGGGACCACTCAGAATGCGTGGGTATAGCACACGAAAATATGGGAATCAGGCGAAATTCTAGGTCTTTTTCAGTAACATGCAAAAAGTATGGAAAGATCTTGGCAGGGCGGTGACTATGGTTCCTTTGGTTTTATTTGATAGTCCGGAAAAATATTAGGCGATAGGGGTCCGGAGGTCCCGGGACCACTCGGAAGGCGTGGGCTATAACATACAAAAATATGGGAATCGCGCAGAATTCTAGTTGTTTGACCAAAAAATGCCAAAAATGAGGAACGATCATGGAGGGGCGGATACTATGGTTCCTTAGGTCGTATTTGATAGTCCGGAAAAATCTTAGGCGATAGGGGTCAGGAGGTCCTGGGACCACTCGGAAGGCGTGGGCTATAACACACAAAAATATGGGAATCGCGCGAAATTCTAGTTGTTTGGCCGAAAAATGCATAAAATGAGGAACGATCATGGCGGGGTGGTTACTATGGTTCCTTAGGTCGTATTTGCTGGCCTGGAAAAGTTTTAGGCAATCGGGGTCCGTGGCTCTTGGGACCACTCGGAATGCGTGGGTATAGCACATGAAAATATGGGAATCGGGCGAAATTCTAGGTCTTTTTCAGTAACATGCAAAAAATATGGAAAGATCTTGGCAGGGCGGTGACTATGGTTCCTTTGGTCTTATTTGATAGTCCGGAAAAATATTAGGCGATAGGGGTCCAGAGGTCCCGGGACCACTCGGAAGGCGTGGGCTATAACACACAAAAATATGGGAATCGCGCGGAATACTAGGTGTTTGGCCGAAAAATGCAAAACATGAGGAACGATCATGGCGGGGCGGATACTATGGTTCCTTAGGTCGTATTTGATAGTCCGGAAAAATTTTAGGCGATATCAGGAGGTCCCGGGACCACTCGGAAGGCGTGGGCTATAACACACAAAAATATGGGAATCGCGCGGAATTCTAGTTGTTTGGCCGAAAAACGCAAAAAATGAGGAACGATCATGGCGGAGTGGTTACTATGGTTCCTTAGGTCATATTTGATGGCCCGGAAAATTTTTAGGCGATCGGGGTTCGGGGTTCCCGGGACCCCTTGGAAGGGTGGGCAATAGCACAAAAAAATATTGTAATCGGGCGAAATTTTAGTTTTTTGGCCGAAAAATGCAAAAACTGAGGAACGATCATGGCGGGGCGGTTACTATGGTTCCTTAGGTCATATTTGACGTCCCGGAAAAATTTTAGCCGATCGGGGTCCGGGGGTCCCGGAACCAATTGGAAGGGTGGGCAATAGCACACAAAAATATTGTAATCGGGCGGAATTCTAGTTTTTTGGCCGAAAAATGCAACAAATGAGAAATGATCATGGCTAGGCGGTGACTATGGTTCCTTTGGTATTATTTGATAGTCCAGAAAAATTTTAGGCGATCGGGGTCCAGAGGTCCCGGGACCACTCGGAAGGCGTGGGCTATAACACACAAAAATTTGGGAATCGCGCGGAATTCTAGTTGTTTGGCCGAAAAACGCAAAAAATGAGGAACGATCATGGCGGGGTGGTTACTATGGTTCCTTAGGTCATATTTGATGGCCCGGAAAATTTTTAGGCGATCGGGGTTCGGGGTTCCCGGGACCCTTGGAAGGCGTGGGCTAAAGCACACGAAAATATGGAAATCGCGCGGAATTCTAGTTTTTTGACTGAAAAATGCAAAAGACTAGGAACGATCATGGCGGGGCGGTGACTATGGTTCCTTAGGTCGTATTTGATAGTCTGGAAAATTTTTAGGTGATCCGGCTCCGGGGGGCCCGACACACTCGGAAGGCGTGGGCGATAGCACACAAAAATATGGGAATAGAGCGGAATTCTAGTTTTTTGGCCAAAAAATGCAAAAAATGAGGAACGATCATGGCAGGGCGGAGACTATGGTTTCTTAGGTCGTATTTGATGGCCTGGAAAATTTTTGACGATCGGGGTCCACGGCTCCCGGGACCACTCGGAAGGCGTAAGCTATAGCACACTAAAATATGCAAATCGCGCGGAGTTCTAGTTTTTTGGCCGAAAAATGCAAAGCATTTGGAACGATCATGGCGGGGCGGTGACTATGGTTCCTTAGGTCGTATTTGATAGTCTGGAAAATTTTTAGACGATCCGGCTCCGGGGGGCCCGACACACTCGGGCGGCGTGGGCGATAGCACACAAAAATAAGGGAATCAGGCGGAAATCTAGTTTTTTGGCCAAAAAACGCAAAAAATGAGGAACGATCATGGCGGGGCGGTTACTATGGTTCCTTAGGTCGTATTTGACGGCCCGGAAAATTTTTAGCCGATCGGGGTCCGGGGGTCCCGGAACCACTTGGAAGGGTGGGCAATAGCACACAAAAATATTGTAATCGGGCGAAATTCTAGTTTTTTGGCCGAAAAATGCAACAAATGAGGAATGATCATGGCTGGGCGGTGACTATGGTTCCTTTGGTCTTATTTGATAGTCCGGAAAAATTTTAGGCGATCGGGGTCCGCGGCTCCCCGGACCACTTGGAAGGCGTGGGTATAGCACACGAAAATATGGGAATCGGGCGTAATTCTAGTTTTTTGGCCGAAATATGCAAAAAAAATTAGAAACGATGATGGTGGGGCGGTTACTATGGTTCCTTAGGTCATATTTGACAGCCCGGAAATATTTTAGGCGATCGGGGTCCGGGGTTCCCGGAACCACTTGGAAGGGTGGGCAAAAGCACACAAAAATATTGTAATCGGGCGGAATTCTAGTTTTTTGGCCAAAAATCGCAACAAATGAGGAATGATCATGGCTGGCCGGTGACTATGGTTCCTTTGGTCTTATTTGATAGTCGGGAAAAATATTAGGCGATAGGGGTCCGGAGCGAAATTCTAGTTGTTTGGCCGAAAAATGCAAACAATGAGGAACGTTCAGGGCGCGGCGGATACTATGGTTCCTTAGGTCGTATTTGATAGTCCGGAAAAATTTAAGGCGATAGGGGTCTGGAGGTCCCGGGACCACTCGGAAGGTGTGGGCTATAACACACAAAAATATGGAAATCGCGCGGAATTCTAATTGTTTGGCCGAAAAACGCAAAAAATAAGGAACGATCATGGCGGGGCGAATACTATGGTTCCTTAGGTCGTAATTGATTGCCCGGAAAAATTTTAGGCGATCGGGGTCCGCGGCTCTTGGGACCACTCGGAATGCGTGGGTATAGCACACGAAAATATGGGAATCGGGCGAAATTCTAGGTCCTTTTCAGTAACATGCAAAAAATATGGAAAGATCTTGGCAGGGTGGTGACTATGGTTCCTTTGGTCTTATTTGATAGTTCGGAAAAATATTAGGCGATAGGGGTCCAGAGGTCCCGGGACCACTCGGAAGGCGTGGGCTATAACACTCAAAAATATGGGAATCGCGCGGAATTCTAGTTGTTTGGCCGAAAAACGCAAAATATGAGGAACGATCATGGCGGGGCGGATACTATGGTTCCTTAGGTCGTATTTGATAGTCCGGAAAAATTTTAGGCGATAGGGGTCAGGAGGTCCTGGGACCACTCGGAAGGCGTGGGCTAAATATGGGAATCGCGCGAAATTCTAGTTGTTTGGCCGAAAAACGCAAAAAATGAGGAATGATCATGGCGGGGTGGTTACTATGGTTCCTTAGGTCGTATTTGATGGCCCCGAAAATTTTTAGGCGATCGGGGTTCGGGGTTCCCGGGACTCCTTGGAAGGGTGGGCAATAGCACACAAAAATATTGTAATCGGGCGGAATTCTAGTTTTTTGGCCGAAAAATGCAAAAAATGAGGAACGATCATGGCGGGGCGGCTACTATGGTTCCTTAGGTCGTATTTGACGGCCCGGAAAATTTTTAGCCGATCGGGGTCCGGGGGTCCCGGAACCACTTGGAAGGGTGGGCAATAGCACACAAAAATATTGTAATCGGGCGAAATTCTAGTTTTTTGGCCGAAAAATGCAACAAATGAGGAATGATCATGGCTGGGCGGTGACTATGGTTCCTTTGGTCTTATTTGAGAGTCCGGAAAAATTTTAGGCGATCGGGGTCCGGAGGTCCCGGGACCACTCGGAAGGCGTGGGCTATAACACACAAAAATATGGGAATCGCGCGGAATTCTAGTTTTTTGGCCGAAAAACGCAATAAATGAGGAACGATCATGGCGGGGCAGTGACTATGGTTCCTTAGGTCGTATTTGATGGCCCGGAAAATTTTAGGCGATCGGGGTCCACGGCTCCCGGGACCACTCGGAAGGCGTGGGCTATAGCACACGAAAATATGCAAATCGCGCGGAGTTATAGTTTTTTGGCCGAAAAATGCAAAGCATTTGGAACGATCATAGTGGGCGGTGACTATGGTACCTTAGGTCGTATTTTATAGTCTGGAAAAATTTTAGGCGATCGGGGTCCGCGGCTCCCCATACCACTTAGAAGGCGTGGGTATAGCACACGAAAATATGGGAATCGGGCGTAATTCTAGGTTTTTGACCGAAAAATGCAAAAAATTAGAAACGATGATGGAGGGGCAGTTACTATGGTTCCTTAGGTCGTATTTGACGGCCTGGAAAAATTTTAGGCGATCGGGGTCCGGGGGTCCCGGAACCACTTGGAAGGGTGGGCAAATAGCACACAAAAATATTGTAATCGGGCGGAATTCTAGTTTTTTGGCCGAAAAATGCAACAAATGAGGAATGATAATGGCTGGGCGGTGACTATGGTTCCTTAGGTCGTATTTGATGGCCCCGAAAATTTTTAGGCGATCGGGGTTCGGGGTTCCCGGGACTCCTTGGAAGGGTGGGCAATAGGACACAAAAATATTGTAATCGGGCGGAATTCTAGTTTTTTGGCCGAAAAATGCAAAAAATGAGGAACGATCATGGCGGGGCGGTTACTATGGTTCCTTAGGTCGTATTTGACGGCCCGGAAAATTTTTAGCCGATCGGGGTCCGGGGGTCCCGGAACCACTTGGAAGGGTGGGCAATAGCACACAAAAATATTGTAATCGTGCGGAATTCTAGTTTTTTGGCCGAAAAATGCAACAAATGAGGAATGATCATGGCTGGGCGGTGACTATGGTTCCTTTGGTCTTATTTGAGAGTCCAGAAAAATTTTAGGCGATCGGGGTCCGGAGGTCCCGGGACCACTCGGAAGGCGTGGGCTATAACACACAAAAATATGGGAATCGCGCGGAATTCTAGTTTTTTGGCGGAAAAACGCAATAAATGAGGAACGATCATGGCAGGGCAGTGACTATGGTTCCTTAGGTCGTATTTGATGGCCCGGAAAATTTTAGGCGATCGGGGTCCACGGCTCCCGGGACCACTCGGAAGGCGTGGGCTATAGCACACGAAAATATGCAAATCGCGCGGAGTTATAGTTTTTTGGCCGAAAAATGCAAAGCATTTGGAACGATCATAGTGGGCGGTGACTATGGTACCTTAGGTCGTATTTTATAGTCTGGAAAAATTTTAGGCGATCGGGGTCCGCGGCTCCCCATACCACTTAGAAGGCGTGGGTATAGCACACGAAAATATGGGAATCGGGCGTAATTCTAGGTTTTTGACCAAAAAATGCAAAAAATGAGAAACGATGATGGAGGGGCAGTTACTATGGTTCCTTAGGTCGTATTTGACGGCCTGGAAAAATTTTAGGCGATCGGGGTCCGGGGGTCCCGGAACCACTTGGAAGGGAGGGCAAATAGCACACAAAAATATTATAATCGGGCGGAATTCTAGTTTTTTGGCCGAAAAATGCAACAAATGAGGAATGATAATGGCTGGGCGGTGACTATGGTTCCTTAGGTCGTATTTGATAGTCCGGAAAAATTTTAGGCGATAGGGGTCCGGAGACCCGGGACCACTCGGAAGGAGTGGGCTATAACACACAAAAATATGGGATGGCGCGGAATCCTTGTTGTTTGGCCGAAAAACGCAAAAAATGAGGAACGATCATGGTGGGGCGGATACTATGGTTCCTTAGGTCGTATTTGATAGTCCAGAAAAAATTTAGGCGATAGGGGTCCGGAGGTCCCTGGACCACTCGGAAGGCGTGGGCAATAGCACACAAATATATTGTAATCTGGCGGAATTCTAGTTTTTTGGACGAAAAACGCAACAAATGAGGAATGATAATGGCTGGGCGGTGACTATGGTTCCTTAGGTCGTATTTGATAGCCCGGAAAATTTTTAGGCGATAAGTGTCCGGATTTCCCGGGTTCACTTGGAAGGCGTGGGCTATAACACACAAAAATATGGGAATCGCGCGGAATTCTAGTTGTTTGGCCGAAAAACGCAAAAAATGAGGAACGATCATGGCGGGGTGGTTACTATGGTTCCTTATGTCGTATTTGATGGCCCGGAAAAATGTTAGGCGATCGGGGTCCGCAGCTCTTGGGACCACTCGGAATGCGTGGGTATAGCACACGAAAATATGGGATTCGGGCAAAATTCTAGGTCTTTTTCAGTAAGATGCAAAAAATGTGGAAAAATCATGGCAGGGCGGTGGCTAAAGTTCCTTTGGTCTTATTTGATAGTCCGGAAAAATATTAGGTGATAGGGGTCCGGAGGACCCGGGACCACTCGGAAGGCGTGGGCTATAACACACAAAAATATGGGAATCGCACGGAATTCTAGTTATTTGGCCGAAAAATGCAAAAAATGAGAAACGATGATGGCGGGGCGGTTACTATGGTTCCTTAGGTCGTATTTGATGGCCCGGAAAAATTTTAGGCGATCGGGGTCCGGGGGTCCCGGAACCATTTGGAAGGGTGGGCAATAGCACACAAAAATATTGTAATCGGGCGGAATTCTAGTTTTTTGGCCGAAAAATGCAACAAATGAGGAATGATTATGGCTGGGCGGTGACTATGGTTCCTTTGGTCTTATTTGATAGTCCAGAAAAATTTTAGGCGATAGGGGTCCGCGGCTCCTCGGACCACTTGGAAGGCGTAGCACACGAAAATATGGGAATCGGGCGTAATTCTAGTTTTTTGGCCGAAAAATGCAAAAAATAAGAAACGATGATGGCGGCGCGGTTACTATGGTTCCTTAGGTCGTACTTGACGGCCCGAAAAAATTTTAGGCGATCGGCGTCCGGGTGTCCCGGAACCACTTGGAAGGGTGGGCAATAGCACACAAAATATTGTAATGGGGCGGAATTCTAGTGTTTTGGCTGAAAAACGGAACAAATGAGGATTAATCATGGCTGGGCGGTAGCTATGGTTCCTTTGGTATTATTTGATAGTCCGGAAAAATATTAGGCGATAGGGGTCCGGAGGTCCCGGGACCACTCGGAAGGCGTGGGCTATAACACACAAAAATATGGGAATCGCGCGGAATTCTAGTTGTTTGGCCGAAAAATGCAAAAAATGAGGAACGATCATGGCAGGGTAGTTACTATGGTTCCTTAGGTCGTATTTGATGGCCCGGAAAATTTTTAGGCGATCGGGGTTCGGGGTTCCCGGAAGCCCTTGGAAGGCGTGGGCTATAACACACAAAAATATGGGAATAGCGCGGAATTCTAGTTGTTTGGCCGAAAAACGCAAAAAATGAGGAACGATCATGGCGGGGTGGTTACTATGGTTCCTTATGTCGTATTTGATGGCCCGGAAAATTTTTAGGCGATCGGGGTTCGGGGTTCCCAGGACCCCTTGGAAGGCATGGGCTAAAGCACACAAAAATATGGAAATCGCGCGGAATTCTAGTTTTTTGGCTGAAAAATGCAAAAGACTAGGAAGAATCATGGCGGGGTAGTGACTATGGTTCCTTAGGTCGTATTTGATAGTCCGGAAAATTTTTAGGCGATCCGGCTCCGGGGGGCCCGACCCACTCGGAAGGCGTGGGGGATAGCACACAAAAATATGGGAATCGGGCGGAATTCTAGTTTTTTGGCAAAACAATGCAAAAAAATGAGGAATGATCTTGGCGAGGCGGTGACTATGGTTCCTTAGGTCCTAATTGAAGGCCCAAAAATTTTTTAGGCGATCCGAGTCCGGCGGCCCGGCCCACTCGGAAGGCGCGGGGCACACATAAATATGGTAATCGAGCGGAATTCTAGTTTTTTGGCCGAAAAACGCAATAAATGAGGAACGATCATGGCGGGGTAGTGACTATGGTTCCTTAGGTCGTATTTGATGGCCCGGAAAATTTTAGGCGATCAGGGTCCACGGCTCCCGGGACCACTCGGAAGGCGTAAGCTATAGCACACGAAAATATGCATATCGCGCGGAGTTCTAGGTTTTTGGCCGAAAAATGCAAAGCATTTGGAACGATCATGGTGGGGCGGTGACTATGGTACCTTAGGTCGTATTTGATAGTCCGGAAAAATTTTAGGCGATCGGGGTCCGTGGCTCCCCGGACCACTTGGAAGGAGTGGGTATAGCACACGAAAATATGGGAATCGGGCGTAATTCTAGTTTTTTTGCCGAAAAATGCAAAAAATGAGAAACGATGATGGCGGGGCGGTTACTATGGTTCCTTAGGTCGTATTTGACAGCCCGGAAAATTTTAGGCGATCGGGGTCCGGGGGTCCCGGAACCACTTAGAAGGGTGGGCAATAGCACACAAAAATATTGTAATCGGGCGGAATTCTAGTTTTTTGGCCGAAAAACGCAAAAAATGAGGAACGATCATGGTGGGGCGGATACTATGGTTCCTTAGGTCGTATTTGATAGTCCGGAAAAATTTTAGGCGATAGGGGTCCGGAGGTCCCGAGACCACTCGGAAGGTGTGGGCTATAACACACCAAAATTATGGGAATCGCGCGGAATTCTAGTTGTTTGGCCGAAAAACGCAAAAAATAAGGAACGATCATGGCAGGGCGGATACTATGGTTCCTTAGTTCTTATTTGATTGCCCGGAAAAATTTTAGGCGATCGGGGTCCGCGGCTCTTGGGACCACTCGGAATGCGTGGGTATAGCACACGAAAATATGGGAATCGGGCAAAATTCTAGGTCTTTTTCAGTAACATGCAAAGAATGTGAAAACATCTTGGCAGGGAGATGACTATGATTCCTTTGGTCTTATTTGATAGTCCGGAAAAATATTAGGCGATAGGGGTCCGGAGGTCCCGGGACCACTCGGAAGGCGTGGGCTATAACACACAAAATAATGGGAATCGCGCGGAATTCTAGTTGTTTGGCCGAAAGAAGCAAAATATGAGAAACGATGATGGCGGGGCGGTTACTATGGTTCCTTAGGTCGTATTTGACGGCCCGGAAAAATTTTAGGCGATCGGGGTCCGAGGGTCCCGGAACCATTTGGAAGGGTGGGCAATAGCACACAAAAATATTGTAATCGGGCGGAATTCTAGTTTATTGGCCGAAAAATGCAACAAATGAGGAATGATCATGGATAGGCGGTGACTATGGTTCCTTTGGTCTTATTTGATAGTCCGGAAAAATTTTAGGCGATCGGGGTTTGCTGCTCCCCGGACCACTTGGAAGGCGAGGGTATAGCACACGAAAATATGGGAATCGGGTGTAATTCTAGTTTTTTGGCCGAAAAATGCAAAAAATGAGAAACGATGATGGCGGGGCGGTTACTATGGTTCCTTAGGTCGTATTTGATGGCCCAAAAAATTTTTAGGCGATCGGGGTCCGGGGTTCCCGGAACCACATGGAAGGGTGGGCAATAGCACACAAAAATATTGTAATCGGGCGAAATTCTAGTTTTTTGGCCGAAAAACGCAACAAATGAGGAATGATCATGGCTGGATGGCGACTATGGTTCCTTAGGTTGTATTTGATAGTCCGGAAAAATTTTAGGCGATAGGGGTCCGGAGTTCCCGGGTTCACTTGGAAGGCGTGGGCTATGGGACATGAAAATATGGGAATCGCGCGGAATTCTAGTTTTTTGGCCGAAAAATAGAAAAAACTAGGAACGATCAAGGCTGGGCGGTGACTATGGTTCCTTAGGTCTTATTTGATAGTCCGGAAAAATTTTAGGCGATTGGGGTCCGGAGAACCGGGACCACTCGGAAGGAGTGGGCTATAACACACAAAAATATGGGATGGCGCGGAATCGTTGTTGTTTGGCCGAAAAATTCAAAAAATGAGGAACGATCATGGTGGGACGGATACTATGGTTCCTTAGGTCGTATTTGATAGTCCGGAAAAAATTTAGGCGATAGGGGTCCGTAGGTCCCTGGACCACTCGAAAGGCGTGGGCAATAGCACACAAATATATTGTAATCGGGCGGAATTCTAGTTTTTTGGCCGAAAAACGCAACAAATGAGGAATGATAATGGCTGGGCGGTGACTATGGTTCCTTAGGTCGTATTTGATAGTCCGGAAAAATTTTAGGCGATAAGTGTCCGGATTTCCCGGGTTCACTTGCAAGGCGTGGGCTATAACACACAAAAATATGGGAATCGCGCGGAATTCTAGTTGTTTGACCGAAAAACGCAAAAAATGAGGAACGATCATGGCGGGGTGGTTACTATGGTTCCTTATATCGTATTTGATGGCCCGGAAAAATGTTAGGCGATCGGGGTTCGCGGCTCTTGGGACCACTCGGAATGCGTGGGTATAGCACACGAAAATATGGGAATCGGGCAAAATTCTAGGTCTTTTTCAGTAACATGCAAAAAATGTGGAAAAATCTTGGCATGGCGGTGACTATAGTTCCTTTGGTCTTATTTGATAGTCCGGAAAAATATTAGGCGATAGGGGTCCGGAGGACCCGGGACCACTCGGAAGGCGTGGGCTATAACACACAAAAATATGGGAATCGCGCGGAATTCTAGTTGTTTGGCCGAAAAAATGAGAAACGATGATGGCGGGGCGGTTACTATGGTTCCTTAGGTCGTATTTGACGGCCCGGAAAAATTTTAGGCGATCGGGGTCCGGGGGTCCCGGAACCACATGGAAGGGTGGGCAATAGCACACAAAAATATTGTAATCGGGCGGAATTCTAGGTTTTTGGCCGAAAAATGCAACAAATGAGGAATGATCATGGCTGGGCGGTGACTATGGTTCCTTTGGTCTTATTTGATAGTCCGGAAAAATTTTAGGCGATAGGGGTCCGCGGCTCCTCGGACCACTTGGAAGGCATAGCACACGAAAATATGGGAATCGGGCGTAATTCTAGTTTTTTGGCCGAAAAATGCAAAAAATGAGAAACGATGATGGCGGGGTGGTTAGTATGGTTCCTTAGGTCGTATTTGACGGCCCGGAAAAATTTTAGGCGATCGGCGTCCGGGGGTCCCGGAACCACTTGGAAGGGCGGAATTCTAGTTTTTTGGCCGAAAAACGGAAAAAATGAGGATTGATCATGGCTGGGCGGTGGCTATGGTTCCTTTGGTCTTATTTGATAGTCCGAAAAATATTAGGCGATAGGGGTCCGGAGGTCCCGGGACCACTCGGAAGGCGTGGGCTATAACACACAAAAATATGGGAAATGCGCGGAATTCTAGTTGTTTGGCCGAAAAATACAAAAAATGAGGAACGATCATGGCAGGGTAGTTACTATGGTTCCTTAGGTCGTATTTGATGGCCTGGAAAATTTTTAGGCGATCGGGGTTCGGGGTTCCCGGAAGCCCTTGGAAGGGGTGGGCTATAACACACAAAAATATGGGAATAGCGCGGAATTCTAGTTGTTTGGCAGAAAAACGCAAAAAATGAGTAACGATCATGGCGGGGTGGTTACTATGGTTCCTTATGTCGTATTTGATGGCCCGGAAAATATTTAGGCGATCGGGGTTCGGGGTTCCCGGGACCCCTATGAAGGCATGAGCTAAAGCACACGAAAATATGAAAATCGCGCGGAATTCTAGTGTTTTGGCTGAAAAACGCAAAAGACTAGGAAGGATCATGGCGGGGCAGTGACTATGGTTCCTTAGGTCGTATTTGATAGTTCGTAAAATTTTTTGGCGATCCGGCTCCGGGGGGCCCGACCCACTCGGAAGGCGTGGGGGATAGCACACAAAAATATGGGAATCGGGCGGAATTCTAGTTTTTTGGCCAAAAAATGAAAAACAATGAGGAACGATCTTGGCGAGGCGGTGACTATGGTTCCTTAGGTCCTAATTGATGGCCCGAAAAATTTTTAGGCGATCCGAGTCCGGCGGCCCGGCCCACTCGGAAGGCGTGGGGCACACAAAAATATGGTAATCGAGCGAAATTCTAGTTTTTTGGCCAAAAAATGCAATAAATGAGGAACGATCATGGCGGGGCGGTGACTATGGTTCCTTAGGTCGTATTTGATGGCCCGGAAAATTTTAGGCGATCGGGGTCCGTGGCTCCCCGGACCACTTGGAAGGAGTGCGTATAGCACACGAAAATATGAGAATCGGGCGAAATTCTAGTTTTTTGGCTGAAAAATGCAACAAATGAGGAATGATCGTGGCTGGTGGTTGACTATGGTTCCTTAAGTCGTATTTGATAGCCCGGAAAAATTTTAGGCGATAGGTGTCCGGATTTCCCGGGTTCACTTGGAAGGCGTAGGCTATAGGACACGAAAATATGGGAATCGCGCGGAAATCTAGTTGTTTGGCCGAAAAATGCAAAAAATGAGGAACGATCATGGCGGGGCGGATACTATGGTTCCTTAGGTTGTATTTCATAGTCCGGAAAAATTTTAGGCGATAGGGGTCCGGAGGTCCCGGGACCACTCGGAAGGTGTGGGCTATAACACACAAAAATATGGGAATCGCGCGGAATTCTAGTTGTTTGGCCGAAAAACGCAAAAAATAAGGAACGATCATGGCGGGGCGGATACTATGGTTCCTTAGGTCGTATTTGATTGCCCGGAAAAATTTTAGGCGATCGGGGTCCGCGGCTCTTGGGACCACTCGGAATGCGTGGGTATAGCACACGAAAATATGGGAATCGGGCGAAATTCTAGGTCTTTTTCAGTAACATGCAAAAAATGTGGAAACATCTTGGTAGGGCGGTGACTATGGTTCCTTTGGTCTTATTTGATAGTCCGAAAAAATATTAGGCGATAGGGGTCCGGAGGACCCGGGACCACTCGGAAGGCGTGGGCTATAACACACAAAAATATGGGAATCGCGCGGAATTCTAGTTGTTTGGTCGAAAAACGCAAAAAATGAGAAACGATGATGGCGGGGCGGTTACTATGGTTCCTTAGGTCGTATTTGACGGCCCGGAAAAATTTTAGGCGATCGGGGTCCGGGGGTCCCGGAACCACTTGGAAGGGTGGGCAATAGCACACAAAAATATTGTAATCGGGCGGAATTCTAGTTTTTTGGCCGAAAAATGCAACAAATGAGGAATGATCATGGTTGGGTGGTGACTATGGTTCCTTTGGTCTTATTTGATAGTCCGGAAAAATTTTAGGCGATAGGGGTCCGCGGCTCCTCGGACCACTTGGAAGGCGTAGCACACGAAAATATGGGAATCGGGCGTAATTCTAGTTTTTTGGCCGAAAAATGCAAAAAATGAGAAACGATGATGGCGGGGCGGTTACTATGGTTCCTTAGGTCGTATTTGTTGGCCCGGAAAAATTTTAGGCGATCGGCGTCCGGGGGTCCCGGAACCACTTGGAAGGGTGGGCAAATAGCACACAAAAATATTATAATCTGGCGAAATTCTAGTTTTTTAGCCGAAACATGCAACAAATGAGGAATGATCATGGCTGGGCGGTGGCTATGGTTCCTTTAATCTTATTTGATAGTCCGGAAAAATATTAGGCGATAGGGGTCCGGAGGTCCCGGGACCACTCTGAAGGCGTGGGCTATAACACACAAAAATATGGGAATCGCACGGAATTCTAGTTGTTTGGCCGAAAAATGCAAAAAATGAGGAACGATCATGGCGGGGTGGTTACTATGGTTCCTTAGGTCGTATTTAATGGCCCGGAAATTTTTTAGGCGATCGGGGTTCGGGATTCCCGGGACCCCTTGGAAGGCATGGGCTAAAGCACACGAAAATATGGAAATCGTGCGGAATTCTAGTTTTTTGGCTGAAAAACGCAAAAGACTAAGAAGGATCATGGCGGGGCGATGACTATGGTGCCTTAAGTCGTATTTGATAGTCCGGAAAATTTTTAGGAGATCCGGCTCCGGGGGCCCGACCCACTCGGAAGGCGTGGGGGATAGCACACAAAAATATGGAAATCGGGCGGAATTCTAGTTTTTTGGCCAAAAAATGCAAAAAAATGAGTAACGATCTTGGCGAGGCAGTGACTATGGTTCCTTAGGTCCTAATTGATGGCCCGAAAATTTTTTAGGCGATCCGAGTCCGGCGGCCCGGCCCACTCGGAAGGCGTGGGGCACACAAAAATATGGTAATCGAGCGGAATTCTAGTTTTTTGGCCGAAAAATGCAATAAATGAGGAACGATCATGGCTGGGCGGTGACTATGGTTCCTTAGGTCGTATTTGATGGCCCGGAAAATTTTAGGCGATCAGGGTCCACGGCTCCCGGGACCACTCGGAAGGCGTAAGCTATAACACACAAAAATATAGGAATGGCGCGGAATTCTAGTTATTTGGCCGAAAAATGCAAAAAATTAGGAACGATCATGGCGGGGTGGTTACTATGGTTCCTTAGGTCGTATTTGATGGCCCGGAAATGTTTTAGGCGATCGGGGTTCGGGGTTCCCGGAAGCCCTTGGAAGGCATGGGCTATAACACACAAAAATATGGGAATCGCGCGGAATTCTAGTTGTTTGGCCGAAAAACGCAAAAAATGAGGAACGATCATGGCGGGGTGGTTACTATGGTTCCTTAGGTCGTATTTGATGGCCCGAAAAATTTTTAGGCGATCGGGGTTCGGGGTTCCCGGGACCCCTTGGAAGGCATGGGCTAAAGCACACGAAAATATGGAAATCGCGCGGAATTCTAGTTTTTTGGCTGAAAAATGCAAAAGACTAGGAAGGATCATGGAGGGGCAGTGACTATGGTTCCGTAGGTCGTATTTGATAGTCCGGAAAATTTTTAGGCGATCCGGCTCCGTGGGGCCCGACCCACTCGGAAGGCGTGGGGGATAGCACACAAAAATATGGGAATCGGGCGGAATTCTAGTTTTTTGGCCAAACAATGCATAAAAATGAGGAACGATCTTGGCGAGGCGGTGACTATGGTTCCTTAGGTCGTAATTGATGGCCCTAAAATTTTTTAGGCGATCCGAGTCCGGCGGCCCGGCCCACTCGGAAGGCGTGGGGCACACAAAAATATGGTAATCGAGCGGAATTCTAGTTTTTTGGCCGAAAAATGCAATAAATGAGGAACGATCATGGCGGGGCAGTGACTATGGTTCCTTAGGTCGTATTTGATGGCCCGGAAAATTTTAGGCGATCGGGGTCCACGGCTCCCGGGACCACTCGGAAGGCGTAAGCTATAGCACACGAAAATATGCAAATCGCGCGGAGTTCTAGTTTTTTGGCCGAAAAATGCAAAGCATTTGGAACGATCATGGTGGGGCGGTGACTATGGTACCTTAGGTCGTATTTGATAGTCCGGAAAAATTTTAGGCGATCGGGGTCCGCGGCTCCCCGGACCACTTGGAAGGCGTGGGTATAGCACACGAAAATATGGCAATCGGGCGTAATTCTAGTTTTTTGGCCGAAAATGCAAAAAATGAGAAACGATGATGGCGTGGCGGTTACTATGGTTCCTTAGGTCGTATTTGACGGCCCGGAAAAATTTTAGGCGATCGGGGTCCGGGGGTCCCGGAACCACTTGGAAGGGTGGGCAATAGCACACAAAAATATTGTAATCGGGCGGAATTCTAGTTTTTTGGCCGAAAAATGCAACAAATGAGGAATGATCATGGTTGGGTGGTGACTATGGTTCCTTAGGTCGTATTTGATAGTCCAGAAAATTTTTAGGCGATAGGGGTTCAGAGTTCCCGGGTTCACTTGGAAGGCGTGGGCTATAGGACACGAAAATATGGGAATCGAGCGGAATTCTAGTTTTTTGGCCGAAAAACGGAAAAAACTAGGAACGATCATGGCTGGGCGGTGTCTATGGTTCCTTAGGTCTTATTTGATAGTCCGGAAAAATTTTAGGCGATAGGGGTCCGGAGACCCGGGACCACTCGGAAGGCGTGGGCTATAACACACAAAAATATGGGATGGCGCGGAATCCTAGTTGTTTGGCCAAAAAACGCAAAAAATGAGGAACGATCATGGCGGGGCGGATACTATGGTTCCTTAGGTCGTATTTGATTGCCCGAAAAAATGTTAGGCGATCGGGGTCCGCGGCTCTTGGGACCACTCGGAATGCGTGGGTATAGCACACGAAAATATGGGAATCGGGCAAAATTCTAGGTCTTTTTCAGTAACATGCAAAAAATGTGGAAAAATCTTGGTAGGGCGGTGACTATGGTTCCTTTGGTCTTATTTGATAGTCCGGAAAAAATATTAGGCGATAGGGGTCCGGAGGACCCGGGACCACTCGGAAGGCGTGGGCTATAACACACAAAAATATGGGAATCGCGCGGAATTCTAGTTGTTTGGTCGAAAAATGCAAAAAATGAGAAATGATGATGGCGGGGCGGTTACTATGGTTCCTTAGGTCGTATTTGACGGCCCGGAAAAATTTTAGGCGATCGGGGTCCGGGGGTCCCGGAACCACTTGGAAGGGTGGGCAATAGCACACAAAAAAATTGTAATCGGGCGGAATTCTAGTTTTTTGGCCGAAAAATGCAACAAATGAGGAATGATCATGGTTGGGCGGTGACTATGGTTCCTTTGGTCTTATTTGATAGTCCGGAAAAATATTAGGCGATAGGGGTCCGGAGGTCCCGGGACCACTCTGAAGGCGTGGGCTACAACACACAAAAATATGGGAATCGCGCGGAATTCTAGTTGTTTGGCCGAAAAATGCAAAAAATGAGGAATGATCATGGCGGGGTGGTTACTATGGTTCCTTAGGTCGTATTTAATGGCCCGAAAAATTTTTAGGCGATCGGGGTTCGGGGTTCCCGGGACCCCTTGGAAGGCATGGGCTAAAGCACACGAAAATATGGAAATCGTGCGGAATTCTAGTTTTTTGGCCGAAGAACGCAAAAGACTAAGAAGGATCATGGCGGGGCGGTGACTATGGTGCCTTAGGTCGTATTTGATAGTCCGGAAAATTTTTAGGAGATCCGGCTCCGGGGGTCCCGACCCACTCAGAAGGCGTGGGGGATAGCACACAAAAATATGGAAATCGGGCGGAATTCTACTTTTTTGGCCAAAAGATGCAAAAAAATGAGTAACGATCTTGGCGAGGCAGTGACTATGGTTCCTTAGGTCCTAATTGATGGCCCGAAAATTTTTTAGGTGATCCGAGTCCGGCGGCCCGGCCCACTCGGATGGCGTGGGGCACATAAAAATATGGTAATCGAGCGGAATTCTAGTTTTTTGGCCGAAAAACGCAATAAATGAGGAATGATCATGGCTGGGCGGTGACTATGGTTCCTTAGGTCGTATTTGATGGCCCAGAAAATTTTAGGCGATCAGGGTCCACGGCTCCGGGGACCACTCGGAAGGCGTAAACTATAACACACAAAAATATAGGAATGGCGCGGAATTCTAGTTGTTTGGCCGAAAAATGCAAAAAATGAGGAACGATCATGGCAGGGTGGTTACTAGCTTTCCTTAGGTCATATTTGATGGCCCGGAAATGTTTTAGGCGATCGGGGTTCGGGGTTCCCGGAAGCCCTTGGAAGGCATGGGCTATAACACACAAAAATATGGGAATCGCGCGGAATTCTAGTTGTTTGGCCGAAAAACGCAAAAAATGAGGAACGATCATGGCGGGGTAGTTAATATGGTTCCTTAGGTCGTATTTGATGGCCCGAAAAATTTTTAGGCGATCGGGGTTCGGGGTTCCCGGGACCCTTTGGAAGGCGTGGGCTAAAGCACACGAAAATATGGAAATCACGCGGAATTCTAGTTTTTTGGCTGAAAAATGCAAAAGACTAGGAAGGATCATGAAGGGGCGGTGACTATGGTTCAGTAGGTCGTATTTGATAGTCCGGAAAATTTTTAGGCGATCCGGCTCTGGGGGCCCGACCCACTCGGAAGGCGTGGGGGATGCACACAAAAATATGGGAATCGGGCGGAATTCTAGTTTTTTGGCCAAACAATGCAAAAAAATGAGGAACGATCTTGTCGAGGCGGTGACTATGGTTCCTTAGGTTGTAATTGATGGCCCTAAAAATTTTTAGGCGATCCGAGTCCGGCGGCCCGGCCCACTCGGAAGGCGTGGGGCACACAAAAATATGGTAATCGAGCAGAATTCTAGTTTTTTGGCCGAAAAATGCAATAAATGAGGAACGATCATGGCGGGGCGGTGACTATGGTTCCTTAGGTCGTATTTGATGGCTCGGAAAATTTTAGGCGATCGGGGTCCACGACTCCCAGGACCACTCGGAAGGCGTAAGCTATAGCACACGAAAATATGCAAATCGCGCGGAGTTCTAGTTTTTTGGCCGAAAAATGCAAAGCATTTGGAACGATCATGGTGGGGCGGTGACTATGGTACCTTAGGTCGTATTTGATAGTCCGGAAAAATTTTAGGCGATCAGGGCCAGCGGCTCCCCGGTCCACTTGGAAGGAGTGGGTATAGCACACGAAAATTTGGCAATCGGGCGTAATTCTAGTTTTTTGGCCGAAAAATGCAATAAAATGAGAAACGATGATGGCGTGGCGGTTACTATGGTTCCTTAGGTCGTATTTGACGGCCCGGAAAAATTTTAGGCGATCGGGGTCCGGGGGTCCCGGAACCACTTGGAAGGGTGGGCAATAGCACACAAAAATATTGTAATCGGGCGAAATTCTAGTTTTTTGGCCGAAAAACGCAACAAATGAGGAATGATCATGGCTGGATGGTGACTATGGTTCCTTAGGTCGTATTTGATAGTACAGAAAATTTTTAGGCGATAGGGGTTCGGAGTTCCCGGGTTCACTTGGAAGGCGTGGGCTATAGGACACGAAAATATGGGAATCGCGCGGAATTCTAGTTTTTTGGCCGAAAAACGGAAAAAACTAGGAATGATCATGGCTGGGCGGTGTCTATGGTTCCTTAGGTCTTATTAGATAGTCTAGAAAATTTTTAGGCGATAGGGGTCCGGAGACCCGGGACCACTCGGAAGGCGTGGGCTATAACACACAAAAATATGAGATGGCGCGGAATCCTAGTTGTTTGGCCGAAAAACGCAAAAAAATGAGGAACGATCATGGCGGGGCGGATACTATGGTTCCTTAGGTCGTATTTGATAGTCCGGAAAAATTTTAGGCGATAGGGGTCCGGAGGTCCCGGGACCACTCGGAAGGTATGGGCTATAACACACCAAAATATGGGAATCGCGCGGAATTCTAGTTGTTTGGCCGTAAAACGCAAAAAAATAAGAAATGATCATGGCGGGGCGGATACTATGGTTCCTTAGGTCGTATTTGATTGCCCGGAAAAATTTTAGGCGATCGGGGTATGCGGCTCTTGGGATCACTCGGAATGCATGGGTATAGCACACGAAAATATGGGAGTCGGGCAAAATTCTAGGTCTTTTTCAGTAACATGCAAAAAATGTGGAAAGATCTTGGCAGGGCGGTGACTATGGCTCCTTTGGTCATATTTGATAATCTGGAAAAATATTAGGCGATAGGGGTCCGGAGGTCCCGGGACCACTCGGAAGGCGTGGGCTATAACACAAAAAAATATGGGAATCGCGCGGAATTCTAGTTGTTTGGCCGAAAAACGCAAAAAATGAGAAACGATGATGGCAGGGAGGTTACTATGGTTCCTTAGTTCGTATTTGACGGCCCGAAAAAATTTTAGGCGATCGGGGTCCGGGGTTCCCGGAACCACTTGGAAGGGTGGGCAATAGCACACAAAAATATTGTAATCGGGCGGAATTCTAGTTTTTTGGCCGAAAAATGCAACAAATGAGGAATCATCATGGCAGGGCTGTGACTATGGTTCCTTTGGTCTTATTTGATAGTCCGGAAAAGTTTTAGGCGATCGGGGTCCGCGGCTCCTCGGACCACTTGGAAGGCGTAGCACACGAAAATATGGGAATCGGGCGTAATTCTAGTTTTTTGGCCGAAAAATGCAAAAAATGAGAAACGATGATGGCGGGGCGGTTACTATGGTTCCTTAGGTCGTATTCGATGGCCCGGAAAAGTTTTATGCGATCGGGGTCCGGGGGCCCCGGAACCACTTGGAAG
This sequence comes from Nicotiana tomentosiformis, assembly GCF_000390325.3. Lineage (NCBI taxonomy): Eukaryota > Viridiplantae > Streptophyta > Magnoliopsida > Solanales > Solanaceae > Nicotiana > Nicotiana tomentosiformis. The sequence continues at coordinate 144,165 of NW_027174611.1, forward strand.
GGTGGGCAATAGCACACAAAAATATTGTAATCGGGCGGAATTCTAGTTTTTTGGCCGAAAAACGCAACAAATGAGGAATGATCATGGCTGGGCGGTGACTATGGTTCCTTTGGTCTTATTTGATAGTCCGTAAATATATTAGGCGATAGGGGTCCAGAGGTCCCGGAACCACACGGAAGGCGTGGGCTATAACACACAAAAATATGGGAATCGCGCGGAATTCTAGTTGTTTGGCCGAAAAACGCAAAAAATGAAGAACGATCAAGGCGGGTCGGATACTATGGTTCCTTAGGTCGTATTTGATAGTCCGGAAAAATTTTAGGTGATAGGGGTTCGGAGGTCCTGGGACCACTCGGAAGGCGTGGGCTATAACACACAAAAATATGGGAATCGCGCGGAATTCTAGTTGTTTCGCCGAACAACGCAGAATATGAGGAACGATCATGGCGGGGTGGTTACTATGGTTCCTTAGGTCGTATTTGATGGCCCAATAATTTTTTAGGCGATCGGGGTTCGGGGTTCGGGGTTCCCGGGAGACCTTGGAAGGCGTGGGCTATAACACACAAAAATATGGGAATCGCGCGGAATTCTAGTTGTTTGGCCGAAAAACGCAAAAGATAAGGAACGATCATGGCGGGGTGGTTACTATGGTTCCTTAGGTCGTATTTGATGGCCCGGAAAATTTTTAGGCGATCGGGGTTCGGGGTTCCCGGGACCCCTTGGAAGGCATGGGCTAAAGCACACGAAAATATGGAAATCGCGCGGAATTCTAGTTTTTTGGCTGAAAAATGCAAAAGACTAGGAAGTATCATGGCGGGGCGGTGACTATGGTTCCTTAGGTCGTATTTGATAGTCCGGAAAATTTTTAGGCGATCCGGCTCCGTGGGGCCCGACCCACTCGGAAAGCGTGGGCGATTGCACACAAAAATATGGGAATCGGGCGGAATTCTAGTTTTTTGGCCAAAAAATGCAAAAGAATGAGGAACGATCATGGCGAGGCGGTGACTATGGTTCCTTAGGTCCTAATTGATGGCCCGAAAATTTTTTAGGCGATCGGAATCCGGCGGCCCGGCCCACTCGGAAGGCATGGGGCTCACAAAAATATGGTAATCAAGCGGAATTCTAGTTTTGGGCCGAAAAACGCTATAAATGAGGAACGATCATGGCGGGGCGGTGACTATGGTTCCTTAGGTCGTATTTGATGGCTCGGAAATTTTAGGCGATCGGGGTCCACGGCTCCCGGGACCACTCGGAAAGCGTAAGCTATAGCACACGAAAATATGCAAATCGCGCGGAGTTCTAGTTTTTTGGCCGAAAAATGCAAAGCATTTGGAACGATCATGGCGGGGCGGTGACTATGGTACCTTAGGTCGTATTTGATAGTCCGGAAAATTTTTAGGCGATCCGGCTCCGGGGGGCCCGACCCACTCGGAAGGCGTGGGCGATAGCACACAAAAATATGGGAATCGGGAGGAATTCTAGTTTTTTGGCCAAAAAATGCAAAAAATGATAAACGATCATGGCGATGCGGTGACTATGGTTCCTTAGGTCCTAATTGATGGCCCGAAAATTTTTTAGGCGATCCGAGTCAGGCGGCCCGGCCCACTCGGAAGGCGTGGGCAATATCACACAAAAATATTGTAATCGGGCGAAATTCTAGTTTTTTGGCCGAAAAACGCAACAAATGAGGAATGATCATGGTTGGGAGGTGACTATGGTTCCTTAGGTCGTATTTGATAGTCCAGAAAAATTTTAGGCGATAGGGGTCCGGAGTTCCCGGGTTCACTTGGAAGGCGTGGGTATAGCACACGAAAATATGGGAATCGGGCGAAATTCTAGTTCTTTTTCAGTAACATGCAAAAGATGTGGAAAGATCTTGGCAGGGCGGTGACTATGGTTCCTTTGGTCTTATTTGATAGTCCGGAAAAATATTAGGCGATAGGGGTCCGGAGGTCCCGGGACCACTCGGAAGGCGTGGGCTATAACACACAAAAATATGGGAATCGCGCGGAATTCTTGTTGTTTGGCCGAAAAATGCAAAAAATGAGGAACGATCATGGCGGGGCGGATACTATGGTTCCTTAGGTCATATTTGATAGTCCGGAAAAATTTTAGGCGATAGGGGTCAGGAGGTCCCGGGACCACTCGGAAGGCGTGGGCTATAACACACAAAAATATGGGAATCGCGCGGAATTCTAGTTGTTTGGCCGAAAAATGCAAAAAATGAGGAACGATTATGGCGGGGTGGTTATAGTTGTTCCTTATGTCGTATTTGATTGCCCGAAAAAATTTTAGACGATCGGAGTTCGGGGTTCGGGGTTCCCGGGACACCTTTGAAGGGGTGGGCTAAAGCACACAAAAATATGAAAATCGCGCGGAATTCTAGTTTTTTGGCTGAAAAATGCAAAAGACTAGGAACGATCATGGCGGGGCGGTGACTATGGTTCCTTAGGTCATATTTGATAGTCCGAAAAACTTTTAGGCGATCCGGCTCCGGGGGGCCCGACACACTCGGAAGGCGTGGGCGAATAGCACACAAAAATATGGGAATCGGGTGGAATTCTAGTAGTTTTTGGCCAAAAATGCAAAAAATGAGGAACGATCATAGAGAGGCGGTGACTATGGTTCCTTAGGTCCTAATTGATGGCCCGAAATTTTTTTAGGCGATCCGAGTCCGGCGGCCCGGCCCACTCGGAAGGCGCGGGGCACACAAAAATATGGTAATCGAGCGGAATTCTAGCTTTTAGGCCGAAAACCGCAATAAATGAGGAACGATCATGGAGGGGCGGTGACTATGGTTCCTTAGGTCGTATTTGATGGCCCGGAAAATTTTAGGCGATCGGGGTCCACGGTTCCCGGGACCACTCGGAAGGCGTAAGCTATAGCACACGAAAATATGCAAATCGCGTGGAGTTCTTGTTTTTTGGCCGAAAAATGCAAAGCATTTGGAACGATCATGGTGGGGCGGTGACTATGGTACCTTAGTTCGTATTTGATAGTCCGGAAAAATTTTAGGCGATCCGGCTCCGGGGGGCCCGACCCACTCGGAAGGCGTGGGCGATAGCACACAAAAATATGGGAATCGGGCGGAATTCTAGTTTTTTGGCCAAAAAATGCAAAAGAATGAGGAACGATCATGGCGAGGCGGTGACTATGGTTCCTTAGGTCCTAATTGATGGCCCGAAAATTTTTTAGGCGATCCGAGTCCGGCGGCCCGGCCCACTCGGAAGGTGTGGGCAATAGCACACAAAAATATTGTAATCGGGCGGAATTCTAGTTTTTTGGCCGAAAAACGCAACAAATGAGGAATGATCATGGCTGGGCGGTGACTATGGTTCCTTACGTCATATTTTATAGTCCGGAAAAATTTTAGGCGATAGGGGTCCGGAGTTCCCGGGTTCACTTGGAAGGCGTGGGCTATAGGACACGACAATATGGGAATCGCGCGGAATTCTAGTTATTTGGCCGAAAAATGGAATAAACTAGGAACGATCATGGCTGGGTGGTGACTTTGGTTCCTTAGGTCTTATTTGATAGTCCGGAAAACTTTTAGGCGATCGGGGTCCGCGGCTCTTGGGACTACTCGAAATGCGTGGGTATAGCACACGAAAATATGGGAATTGGGCGAAATTCTAGTTGTTTGGCCGAAAAATGCAAAAAATGAGGAACGATCATGGCGGGGTGGTTACTATGGTTCCTTAGGTCGTATTTGATGGCCCGGAAAATTTTTAGACGATCGGGTTCGGGGTTCCCGGGACCCCTTTGAAGGCGTGGCTAAAGCACACGAAAATATGAAAATCGCGCGGAATTCTAGTTTTTTAGCTGAAAAACGCAAAAGACTAGGAACGATCATGGCGGGGCGGTGACTATGGTTCCTTAGGTTGTATTTGATAATCCGGAAAATTTTTAGGCGATCCGGCTCCGGGGGGCCCGACCCACTCGGAAGGCGTAGGCGATAGGACACAAAAATATGGGAATCGGGCGGAATTCTAGTTTTTTGGCCCAAAAATGCAAAAAATGAGGAACGATCATGGCGAGGCGGTGACTATGGTTCCTTAGGTCCTAATTGATAGCCCGAAATGTTTTTAGGCGATCCAAGTCCGGCGGCCCGGCCCACTCAGAAGGCGTGGGGGCACACAAAAATATGGTAATCGAGCTGAATTCTAGCTTTTTGGCCGAAAAACGCAATAAATGAGGAATGATCTTGGCAGGGCGGTGACTATGGTTCCTTAGGTCATATTTGATGGCCCGGAAAATTTTAGGTGATCGGGGTCCACGGCTCCCGGGACCACTCGGAAGGCGTAAGCGATAGCACACGAAAATAAGCAAATCGCGCGGAGTTCTAGTTTTTTGGCCGAAAAATGCAAAGCATTTGGAACGATCATGGTAGAGCGGTGACTATGGTACCTTAGGTCATATTTGATAGTCCGGAAAAATTTTAGGCGATCGGGGTCCGCGGCTCCCCGGACCACTTGGAAGGCATGGGTATAGCACAAGAAAATATGGGAATCGGGCGTAATTCTAGTTTTTTGGCCGAAAAATGCAAAAAATGCAAAACGATGATCGCGGGGCGGTTACTATAGTTCCTTAGGTAGTATTTGATGGCCCGAAAAAATTTTAGGCGATCGGGGTCCGGGGGTCCCGGAACCACTTGGAAGGGTGGGCAATAGCACACAAAAATATTGTAATCGGGCGGAATTCTAGTTTTTTTGGCCGAAAAACGCAACAAATGAGGAATGATCATGGCTGGGCGGTAACTATGGTTCCTTAGGTCGTATTTGATAGTCCGGAAAAATTTTAGGCGATAGGGGTCCGGAGTTCCCGGGTTCACTTGGACGGCGTGGGCTATAGGACACGAAAATATGGGAATCGCGCGGAATTCTAGTTTTTTGGCCGAAAAACGAAAAAAACTAGGAACGATCATGGCTGGGCGGTGACTATGGTTCCTTAGGTCTTATTTGATAGTCCGGAAAAATTTTAGGCGATAGGGGTCCGCGTCTCTTGGGACCACTCGGAATGCGTGGGTATAGCACACGAAAATATGGGAATCGGGCGAAATTCTAGTTGTTTGGCCGCAAAACGCAAAAAATGAGGAACGATCATGGCGGGGCGGATACTATGGTTCCTTAGGTCGTATTTGATAGTCCGGAAAATTTTTAGTCGATCGGGGTCCGGAGGTCCCGGGACCCCTCGGAAGGCGTGGGCTATAACACACAAATATATGGGAATCGCGCGGAATTCTAGTTGTTTGGCCGAAAAATATGGTTCCTTAGGTCGTATTTGATTGCCCGGAAAAATTTTAGGCGATCGGGTTTCGCGGCTCTCGGGACCACTCGGAATGCGTGGGTATAGCACACAAAAATATGGGAATCGGGCAAAATTCTAGGTCTTTTTCAGTAACATGCCAAAAATGTGGAAAGATCTTGGCAGGGCGGTGACTATGGTTCCTTTGGTCTTATTTGATAGTCCGGAAAAATATTAGGCGATAGGGGCCCAGAGGTCCCGGGACCACTCAGAAGGCGCGGGTTATAACACACAAAAATATGGGAATCGTGCGGAATTCTAGTTGTTTGGCCGAAAAACGCAAAAAATGAGGAACGATCATGGCGGGGTGGTTACTATGGTTCCTTAGGTCGTATTTGATTGCCCGGAAAATTTTTAGGCGATCGGGGTTCGGGGTTCCCGGGACCCCTTGGAAGGAGTGGGCTAAAGCACACGAAAATATGGAAATCGCGTGGAATTCTAGTTTTTTGGCTGAAAAACACAAAAGACTAGGAACGATCATGGCAGGGCGGTGACTATGGTACCTTAGTTCGTATTTGATAGTCCGGAAAATTTTTAGGCGATCCCGTTCCGGGGGACCTGAGCCACTCGGAAGGAGTGGGCGATAGCACACAAAAATATGGGAATCGGGCAGAATTCTAGTTTTTTGTCCAAAAAATGCAAAAAATGAGAAACGATCATGGCGAGGTGGTGACTATGGTTCCTTAGGTCCTAATTGATGGCCCGAAAATTTTTTAGGCGATCCGAGTCCGGCGGCCCGGCCCACTCGGAAGGCGTGGGCAATAGCACACAAAAATATTGTAATCGGGCGGAATTCTAGTTTTTTGGCCGAAAAACGCAACAAATGAGGAATGATCATGGCTGGGTGGTGACTATGGTTCCTCAGGTCGTATTTGATAGTCCGGAAAAATTTTAGGCTATAGGAGTCCGGAGTTCGCGGGTTCACTTGGAAGCCGTGGGTATAGCACACGAAAATATGGGAATCGGGCGAAATTCTAGATCTTTTTCAGTAACATGCAAAAGATGTGGAAACATCTTGGCAGAGCGGTGACTATGGTTCCTTTGGTCTTATTTGATAGTCCGGAAAAATATTAGGCGATAGGGGTCCGGAGGTCCCGGGACCACTCGGAAGGCGTGGGCTATAACACACAAAAATATGGGAATCGCGCTGAATTCTAGTTGTTTGGCCGAAAAACGCAAAAAATGAGGAACGATCATGGCGGGGCGGATACTATGGTTCCTTAGGTCGTATTTGATAGTCCGGAAAATTTTTAGGCGATAGGGGTCAGGAGGTCCCGGGACCACTCGGAAGGCGTGGGCTATAACACACAAAAATATGGGAATCGCGCGGAATTCTAGTTGTTTGGCCGAAAAACGCAAAAAATGAGGAACGATCATGGCGGGGTGGTTATTATGGTTCCTTAGGTCGTATTTGATGGCCCGAAAATTTTTAGATGACCGGGGTTCGGGGTTTCCGGGACCCCTTGGAAGGGGTGGGCTAAAGCACACGAAAATATGGAAATCGCGCGGAATTCTAGTTTTTTGGCCGAAAAACGGAAAAAACTAGGAACGATCATGGCTGGACGGTGACTATGGTTCCTTAGGTCTTATTTGATAGTCCGGAAAAATTTTAGGCGATAGGGGTCCGCGTCTCTTGGGACCATTCGGAATGCGTGGGTATAGCACACGAAAATATGGGAATCAGGAGAAAATCTAGGTCTTTTTCAGTAACATGCAAAAAATGTGGAAAGATCTTGGCAGGGCGGTGACTGTGGTTCCTTTGGTCTTATTTGATAGTCTGGAAAATTTTTAGGCGATCGGGGTCCGGAGGTCCCGGGAACCCTCGGAAGGCGTGGGCTATAACACACAAAAATATGGGAATCGCGCGGAATTCTAGTTGTTTGGCCGAAAAATGCAAAAAATAAGGAACGATCATGGCAGGGCGGATAATATGGTTCCTTAGGTCGTATTGATTGCCCGAAAAAATTTTAGGCGATCGGGGTCCGCGGCTCTTGGGACCACTCGGAATGCGTGGGTATAGCACACGAAAATATGGGAATCGGGCAAAATTCTAGGTCTTTTTCAGTAACATGCAAAAACTGTGGAAAGATCTTGGCAGGGCGGTGACTATGGTTCCTTTGGTCTTATTTGATAGTCCGGAAAAATATTAGGCGATAGGGGTCCGGAGGTCCCGGGACCACTCGGAAGGCGTGGGCTATAACACACAAAAATATGGGAATCGCGCGGAATTCTAGTTGTTTGGCCGAAAAACGCAAAAAATGAGGAACGATCATGGCGGGGCGGATACTATGGTTCCTTAGGTCGTATTTGATAGTCCGGAAAAGTTTTAGGCGATAGGGGTCAGGAGGTCCCGGGACCACTCGGAAGGCGTGGGCTATAACACACAAAAATATGGGAATCGCGTGGAATTCTAGTTGTTTGGCCGAAAAACGCAAGAAATGAGGATTGATCATGGCTGGGCGGTGACTATGGTTCCTTAGGTCGTATTTGATAGTCCGGAAAAATTTTAGGCGATAGGGGTCCGGAGTTCCCGGGTTGACTTGGAAGGCGTGGGCTATAGGACACGAAAATATGGGAATCGCACGGAATTCTAGTTTTTTGGGCGAAAAACGGAACAAAGTAGGAACGAACATGGCTGGGCGGTGACTATGGTTCCTTAGGTCTTATTTGATAGTCCAGAAAAATTTTAGGCGATAGAGGTCCGCGTCTCTTGGGACCACTCGGAATGCGTGGGTATAGCGCACGAAAATATGGGAATCGGGCGAAATTCTAGTTGTTTTGCCGAAAAACGCAAAAAATGAGGAACGATCATGGCGGGGCGGATACTATGGTTCCTTAGGTCGTATTTGATAGTCTAGAAAATTTTTAGGCGATCGGGGTCCGGAGGTCCCGGGAACCCTCGCAAGGCGTGGGCTATAACACACAAAAATATGGGAATCGCGCGGAATTCTAGTTGTTTGGCCGAAAAACGCAAAAAATAAGGAATGATCATGGCAGGGCAGATAATATGGTTCCTTAGGTCGTATTTGATTGCCCGGAAAAATTTTAAGCGATCGGGGTCCGTGGCTCTTGGGACCACTCGGAATGCGTGGGTATAGCACACGAAAATATGGGAATCGGGCAAAATTCTAGGTCTTTTTCAGTAACATGCAAAAACTGTGGAAAGATCTTGGCACGGCGGTGACTATGGTTCCTTTGGTCTTATTTGATAGTCCGGAAAAATATTAGGCGATAGGGGTCCGGAGGTCCCGGGACCACTCGGAAGGCGTGGGCAATAGCACACAAAAATATGGTAATAGAGCGAAATTCTAGTTTTTTGGCCAAAAATGCAAAACATGAGGAACGATCATGGCGAGACGGTGACTATGTTCCTTAGGTCGTAATTGATGGCCCGAAAATTTTTTTGGCGATCCGAGTCCGGCAGCCTGGCCCACTCGGAAGGCGTGGGCAATAGCACGCAAAAATATGGTAATCGAGCGGAATTCTAGTTTTTTGGCCGGAAAATGCACTTATTGAGGAACGATCATGGCGGGGCGGTGACTATGGTTCCTTAGGTCGTATTTGATGGCCCGGAAAATTTTAGATGATCGGGGTCCACAGCTCCCGGGACCACTCGGAAGGCGTAAGCAATAGCACACGAAAATATGCAAATCGCCCGGAGTTCTAGTTTTTTGGCCGAAAAATATAAAGCATTTGGAACGATCATGGTGGGGCGGTGACTATGGTACCTTAGGTCGTATTTGATAGTCCGGAAATATTTTAGGCGATCGGGGTCCGCGACCCCACGGACCACTTGGAAGGCGTGGGTATAGCACACGAAAATATGGGAATCGGGCGTAATTCTAGTTTTTTGGCCGAAAAATGCAAAAAATGAGAAACGATGATCGCGGGGCGGTTACTATGGTTCCTTAGGTCGTATTTGACGGCCCGGAAAAATTTTAGGCGATCGGGGTCCGGGGGTCCCGGAACCACTTGGAAGGGTGGGCAATAGCACACAAAAATATTGTAATCGGGCGGAATTCTAGTTTTTTGGCCGAAAAATGCAACAAATGAGGAATGATCATGGCTGGGCGGTGACTATGGTTCCTTAGGTCGTATTTGATAGTCCGGAAAAATTTTAGGCGATAGGGGTCCGAAGTTCCCGGGTTGACTTGGAAGGCGTGGGCTATAGGACACGAAAATATGGGAATCGCGCGGAATTCTAGTTTTTTGGCTGAAAAACGGAAAACACTAGGAACGATCATGGCTGGGCGCTGACTATGGTTCCTTAGGTCTTATTTGATAGTCCGGAAAAATTTTAGGCGATAGGGGTCTGCGTCTCTTGGGACCACTCGGAATGCGTGGGTATAGCACACGAAAATATGGGAATCGGGCGAAATTCTAGTTGTTTGGCCGAAAAACACAAAAAATGAGGAACGATCATGGCGGGGCGGATACTATGGTTCCTTAGGTCGTATTTGATAGTCCGGAAAATTTTTAGGCGATCGGGGTCCGGAGGTCCCGGGAACCCTCGGAAGGCGTGGGCTATAACACACAAAAATATGGGAATCGTGCGGAATTCTAGTTGTTTGGCCGAAAAACGCAAAAAATAAGGAACGATCATGGCAGGGCAGATAATATGGTTCCGTAGGTCGTATTTGATTGCCCGGAAAAATTTTAGGCGATCGGGGTCCGCGGCTCTTGGGACCACTCGGAATGCGTGGGTATAGCACACGAAAATATGGGAATCGGGCGAAATTCTAGGTCTTTTTCAGTAACATGCAAAAAATGTGGAAAGATCTTGGCAGGGCGGTGACTATGGTTCCTTTGGTCTTATTTGATAGTCCGGAAAAATATTAGGCGATAGGGGTCTGGAGGTCCCGGGACCACTCGTAAGGCGTGGGCTATAACACACAAAAATATGGGAATCGTGCCGAATTCTAGTTGTTTGGCCGAAAAACACAAAAAATGAGGAACGAACATGGCGGAGCGGATACTATGGTTCCTTAGGTCGTATTTGATAGTCCGGAAAAGTTTTAGGCGATAGGGGTCAGGAGGTCCCGGGACCACTCGGAAGGCGTGGGCTACAAAAATATGGGAATCGCGCGGAATTCTAGTTGTTTGGCCGAAAAACGCAAAAAATAAGGAACGATCATGGCAGGGCGGATAATATGGTTCCTTAGGTCGTATTTGATTGCCCGGAAAAATTTTAGGCGATCGGGGTCCGCGGCTCTTGGGACCACTCGGAATGCGTGGGTATAGCACACGAAAATATGGGAATCGGGCGAAATTCTAGGTCTTTTTCAGTAACATGCAAAAAATGTGGAAAGATCTTGGCAGGGCGGTGACTATGGTTCCTTTGGTCTTATTTGATAGTCCGGAAAAATATTAGGCGATAGGGGTCCGGAGGTCCCGGGACCACTCGTAAGGCGTGGGCTATAACACACAAAAATATGGGAATCGCGCGGAATTCTAGTTGTCTGGCCAAAAAACACAAAAAATGAGGAATGAACATGGCAGGGCGGATACTATGGTTCCTTAGGTCGTATTTGATAGTCTGAAAAAGTTTTAGGCGATACGGGTCAGGAGGTCCCGGGACCACTCGGAAGGCGTGGGCTATAACACACAAAAATATGGGAATCGCGCAGAATTCTAGTTGTTTGGCCGAAAAATGCAAAAAATGAGGAACAATCATGGCGGGGTGGTTACTATGGTTCCTTAGGTCGTATTTGATGGCCCCGGAAAATTTTTAGGCGCTCAGGGTTCGGGGTTCCCGGGACCCCTTGGAAGGCGTGGGCTAAAGCACACGAAAATATGGAAATCGCGCGGAATTCTAGTTTTTTGGCTGGAAAACGCAAAAGACTAAGAACAATCATGGTGGGGCGGTGACTATGGTTCCTTAGGTCGTATTTGATAGTCCGGAAAATTTTTAGGCGATCCGGCTCCGGGGGGCCGACCCACTCGGAAGGCGTGGGCGATAGCACACAAAAATATGGGAATCGGGCGGAATTCTAGTTTTTTGGCCAAAAATGCAAAAAATGAGAAACGATCAGGGCGAGGCGGTGACTATGGTTCCATAGGTCCTAATTTCTGGCCCAAAATTTTTTTAGCCGATCCGAGTCCGGCGGCCCGGCCCACTCGGAAGGCGTGGGCAATAGCACACAAAAATATGGTAATCGAGCAGAATTCTAGTTTTTGGCTAAAAAATGCAAAAAATGCAAAACATGTGGAACGATCATGGCGAGGCGGTGACTATGGTTCCTTAGGTCCTAATTGATAGCCCGAAAATTTTTTATGCGATCCGAGTACGGCGGCTCGGCCCACTCAGAAGGCGTGGGGCACACAAAAATATGGTAATCGAGCGGAATTCTAGTTTTTTGGCCGAAAAACGCAATAAATGAGGAACGATCATGGCGGGGCGGTGACTATGGTTCCTTAGGTCGTATTTGATGGCCCGGAAAATTTTAGGCGATCGGGGTCTACAGCTCCCGGGACCACTCGGAAGGCGTAAGCTATAGCACACGAAAATATGCAAATCGCGCGGAGTTCTAGTTTTTTGTCCGAAAAATGCAAAGCATTTGAAACGATGATGGTGGGGCGGTGACTATGGTACCTTAGGTCGTATTTGATAGTCCGGAAAAATTTTAGGCGATCGGGGTCCGCGGCTCCCCGGACCACTTGGAAGGCGTGGGTATAGCACACGAAAATATGGGAATCGGGCGTAATTCTAGTTTTTTGGCCGAAAAATGCTACAAATGAGGAATGATCATGGCTGGGCGGTGACTATGGTTCCTTAGGTCGTATTTGATAGTCCGGAAAAATTTTAGGCGATAGGGGTCCGTAGTTCCCGGGTTCACTTGGAAGGCGTGGGCTATAGGATACAAAATTTGGGAATCGCGCGGAATTCTAGTTTTTGGCCGAAAAACGGAAAAAACTAGGAACGATCATGGCTGGGCGGTGACTATGGTTCCTTAGGTCTTATTTGATAGTCCGGAAAAATTTTAGGCGATAGAGGTCCGCGTCTCTTGGGACCACTCGGAATGCGTGGGTATAGCGCACGAAAATATGGGAATCGGGCGTAATTCTAGTTGTTTGGCCGAAAAATGCAAAAAATGAGGAACGATCATGGTGGGGCGGATACTATGGTTCCTTAGGTCGTATTTGGTAGTCCGGAAAATTTTTAGGCGATCGGGGTCCGGAGTTCCCGGGACCCCTCGGAAGGCGTAGGCTATAACACACAAAAAGATGGGAATCGCGCGGAATTCTACCTTTTTGGCCGAAAAACGCAAAAAATAAGGATCGATCATGGCAGGGCGGATAATATGGTTCCTTAGGTAGTATTTGATTGCCCGGAAAAATATTAGGCGATCGGGGTCCGCGGCTCTTGGGACCACTCGGAATGCGTGGGTATAGCACACGAAAATATGGGAATCGGGCGAAATTCTAGGTCTTTTTCAGTAACATGCAAAAAATATGGAAAGATCTTGGCAGGGCGGTGACTATGGTTCCTTTGGTCTTATTTGATAGTCCGGAAAAATATTTGGCGATAGGGGTCCGGAGGTCCCGGGACCACTCGGAAGGCATGGGCTATAACACACAAAAATATGGGAATCGCGCGGAATTCTAGTTGTCTGGCCGAAAAACACAAAAAATGAGGAACGATCATGGCGGGGCGGATACTATGGTTCCTTAGGTCGTATTTGATAGTCTAGAAAAATTTTAGGCGATAGGGGTCAGGAGGTCCCGGGACCACTCGGAAGGCGTGGGCTATAACGCACAAAAATATGGGAATCGCGCAGAATTCTAGTTGTTTGGCCGAAAAACGCAAAAAATGATGAACGATCATGGCGGGGTGGTTACTATGGTTCCTTAGGTCGTATTTGATGGCCCGGAAAATTTTTAGGCGATCGGGGTTCCCGGGACCCCTTGGAAGGCGTGGGCTGAAGCACACGAAAATATGGAAATCGCGCGGAATTCTAGTTTTTTGGCTGAAAAACGCAAAAGACTAGGAACGATTATGGCGGGGCGGTGACTATGGTTCCTTAGGTCGTATTTGATAGTCCGGAAAATTTTTAGGAGATCCGGCTCCGGGGGGGGCCCGACCCACTCTGAAGGCGTAGGCGATAGCACACAAAAATATGAGAATCGGGCGGAATTTTAGTTTTTTGGCCAAAAATGCAAAAAATGAGAAACGATCATGGCGAGGCGGTGACTATGGTTCCTTAGGACCTAATTGATGGCTCAAAAAATTTTTAGCGATCCGAGTCCGGCGGCCCTGCCCAGTCGGAAGGCGTGGGCAATAGCACATAAAAATATGGTAATCGAGTAGAATTCTAGTTTTTTGGCCAAAAATGCAAAACATGTGGAACGATCATGGCGAGGCGGTGACTATGGTTCCTTAGGTCCTAATTGATGGCCAGAAAATTTATTAGGCGATCCGAGTCCGGCGGCCCGGCCCACTCGGAAGGCGTGGGGCACACAAAAATATGGTAATCGAGTGGAATTCTAGCTTTTTGGCCGAAAAACGCAATAAATGAGGATTGATCATGGCTGGGCGGTGACTATGGTTCCTTAGGTCGTATTTGATAGTCCGGAAAAATTTTAGGCGATAGGGGTCCGGAGTTCCCGGGTTCACTTGGAAGGCGTGGGCTATAGGACACGAAAATATGGGAATCGCGCGGAATTCTAGTTTTTTGGCCGAAAAACGGAAAAAACTAGGAACGATCATGGCTGGGCGGTGACTATGGTTCCTTAGGTCTTATTTGATAGTCCGGAAAATTTATTAGGCAATCCGAGTCCGGCGGCCCGGCCCACTCGGAAGGCGTGGGGCACACAAAAATATGGTAATCGAGTGGAATTCTAGCTTTTTGGCCGAAAAACGCAATAAATGAGGATTGATCATGGCTGGGCGGTGACTATGGTTCCTTAGGTCGTATTTGATAGTCCGGAAAAATTTTAGGCTATAGGGGTCCGGAGTTCCCGGGTTCACTTGGAAGGCGTGGGCTATAGGACACGAAAATATGGGAATCGCGCGAAATTCTAGTTTTTTGGCCGAAAAACGATAAAAACTAGGAACGATCATGGCTGGGCGGTGACTATGGTTCCTTAGGTCTTATTTGATAGTCCGGAAAAATTTTAGGCGATAGAGGTCCGCGTCTCTTGGGACCACTCGGAATGCGTGGGTATAGCGCACGAAAATATGGGAATCGGGCGAAATTCTAGTTGTTTGGCCGAAAAACGCAAAAAATGAGGAACGATCATGGCGGGGCGGATACTATGGTTCCTTAGGTCGTATTTGATAGTCCGGAAAATTTTTAGGCGATCGGGGTCCGGAGGTCCCGGGAACCCTCGGAAGGCGTGGGCTATAACACACAAAAATATGGGAATCGCGCGGAATTCTAGTTGTTTGGCCGAAAAACGCAAAAAATAAGGAACGATCATGGCAGGGCGGATAATATGGTTCCTTAGGTCGTATTTGATTGCCCGAAAAAATTTTAGGCGATCGGGGTCCGCGGCTCTTGGGACCACTCGGAATGCGTGGGTATAGCACACGAAAATATGGGAATCTGGCAAAATTCTAGGTCTTTTTCAGTAACATGCAAAAACTGTGGAAAGATCTTGGCAGGGCGGTGACTATGGTTCCTTTGGTCTTATTTGATAGTCCGGAAAAATATTAGGCGATAGGGGTCCGGAGGTCCCGGGACCACTCGGAAGGCGTGGGCAATAGCACACAAAAATATGGTAATCGAGCGGAATTCTAGTTTTTTGGCCAAAAATGCAAAACATGAGGAACGATCATGGCGAGACGGTGACTATGGTTCCTTAGGTCGTAATTGATGGCCCGAAAATTTTTTTGGCGATCCGAGTCCGGCGGCCTGGCCCACTCGGAAGGCGTGGGCAATAGCACACAAAAATATGGTAATCGAGCGGAATTCTAGATTTTTGGCCGGAAAATGCACTTATTGAGGAACGATCATGGCGGGGCGGTGACTATGGTTCCTTAGGTCGTATTTGATGGCCCGGAAAATTTTAGACGATCGGGTTCCACGGCTCCCGAGACCACTCGGAAGGCGTAAGCAATAGCACACGAAAATATGCAAATCGCCCGGAGTTCTAATTTTTTGGCCGAAAAATATAAAGCATTTGGAACGATCATGGTGGGGCGGTGACTATGGTACCTTAGGTCGTATTTGATAGTCCGGAAATATTTTAGGCGATCGGGGTCCGCGACCCCACGGACCACTTGGAAGGCGTGGGTATAGCACACGAAAATATGGGAATCGGGCGTAATTCTAGTTTTTTGGCCGAAAAATGCAAAAAATGAGAAACGATGATTGCGGGGCGGTTACTATGGTTCCTTAGGTCGTATTTGACGGCCCGGAAAAATTTTAGGCGATCGGGGTCCGGGGGTCCCAGAACCACTTGGAAGGGTGGGCAATAGCACACAAAATTATTGTAATCGGGCGGAATTCTAGTTTTTTGGCCGAAAAATGCAACAAATGAGGAATGATCATGGCTGGGCGGTGACTATGGTTCCTTAGGTCGTATTTGATAGTCCGGAAAAATTTTAGGCGATAGGGGTCCGGAGTTCCCGGGTTGACTTGGAAGGCGTGGGCTATAGGACACGAAAATATGGGAATCGCGCGGAATTCTAGTTTTTTGGCCGAAAAACGGAAAAAACTAGGAACGATCATGGCTGGGCGGTGACTATGGTTCCTTAGGTCTTATTTGATAGTCCGAAAAAATTTTAGGCGATAGGGGTCCGCGTCTCTTGGGACCACTCGGAATGCGTGGGTCTAGCACACGAAAATATGGGAATCGGGCGAAATTCTAGTTGTTTGGCCGAAAAACGCAAAAAATGAGGAACGATCATGGCGGGGCGGATACTATGGTTCCTTAGGTCGTATTTGATAGTCCGGAAAATTTTTAGGCGATCGGGATCCGGAGGTCCCGGGAACCCTCGGAAGGCGTGGGCTATAACACACAAAAATATGGGAATCGCGCGAAATTCTAGTTGTTTTGCCGAAAAATGCAAAAAATAAGGAACGATCATGGCGGGGCAGATACTATGGTTCCTTAGGTCATATTTGATTGCCCGGAAAAATTTTAGGCGATCGGGGTCCGCGGCTCTTGGGACCACTCGGAATGCGTGGGTATAGCACACGAAAATATGGGAATCGGGCGAAATTCTAGGTCTTTTTCAGTAACATGCAAAAAATGTGGAAAGATCTTGGCAGGGCGGTGACTATGGTTCCTTTGGTCTTATTTGATAGTACGGAAAAATATTAGGCGATAGGGGTCCGGAGGTCCCGGGACCACTCGTAAGGCGTGGGCTATAACACACAAAAATATGGGAATCGCGCCGAATTCTAGTTGTCTGGCCGAAAAACACAAAAAATGAGGAACGAACATGGCGGGGCGGATACTATGGTTCCTTAGGTCGTATTTGATAGTCCGGAAAAGTTTTAGGCGATAGGGGTCAGGAGGTCCCGGGACCACTCGGAAGGCGTGGGCTAAAAAAATATGGGAATCGCGCGGAATTCTAGCTGTTTGGCCGAAAATTGCAAAAAATAAGGAACGATCATGGCAGGGCGGATAATATGGTTCCTTAGGTCATATTTGAATGCCCGGAAAAATTTTAGGCGATCGAGGTCCGCGGCTCTTGGGACCACTCGGAATGCGTGGGTTTAGCACACGAAAATATGGGAATCGGGCGAAATTCTAGGTCTTTTTTAGTAACATGCAAAAAATGTGGAAAGATCTTGGCAGGGCGGTGACTATGGTTCCTTTGGTCTTATTTGATAGTCCGGAAAAATATTAGGCGAATAGGGGTCCGGAGGTCCCGGGACCACTCGTAAGGCGTGGGCTATAACACATAAAAATATGGGAATCGCGCGGAATTCTAGTTGTCTGGCCGAAAAACACAAAAAATGAGGAACGAACATGGCGGGGCGGATACTATGGTTCCTTAGGTCGTATTTGATAGTCTGAAAAAGTTTTAGGCGATAGGGGTCAGGAGGTCCCGGGACCACTCGGAAGGCGTGGGCTATAACACACAAAAATATGGGAATCGCGCAGAATTCTAGTTGTTTGGCCGAAAAATGCAAAAAATGAGGAACAATCATGGCGGGGTGGTTACTATGGTTCCTTAGGTCGTATTTGATGGCCCGGAAAATTTTTAGGCGATCAGGGTTCGGGGTTCCCGGGACCCCTTGGAAGGCGTGGGCTAAAGCACACGAAAATATAGAAATCGCGCGGAATTTTAGTTTTATGGCTGGAAAACGCAAAAGACTAGGAACAATCATGGTGGGGCGGTGACTATGGTTCCTTAGGTCGTATTTGATAGTCCGGAAAATTTTTAGGCGATCCGGCTCCGGGGGGCCGACCCACTCGGAAGGCGTGGGCGATAGCACACAAAAATATGGGAATCGGGCGGAATTCTAGTTTTTTGGCCAAAAATGCAAAAAATGAGAAACGATCAGGGCGAGGCGGTGACTATGGTTCCATAGGTCCTAATTTCTGGCCCAAAAATTTTTTAGCCGATCCGAGTCCGGCGGGCCGGCCCACTCGTAAGGCGTGGGCAATAGCACACAAAAATATGGTAATCGAGCAGAATTCTAGTTTTTGGCTAAAAAATGCAAAAAATGCAAAACATGTGGAAAGATCATGGCGAGGCGGTGAATATGGTTCCTTAGGTCCTTATTGATAGCCTGAAAATTATTTATGCGATCCGAGTCCGGCGGCTCGGCCCACTCAGAAGGCGTGGGGCACACAAAAATATGGTAATCGAGCGGAATTCTAGTTTTTTGGCCGAAAAACACAATAAATGAGGAACGATCATGGCGGGGCGGTGACTATGGTTCCTTAGGTCGTATTTGATGGCCCGGAAAATTTTAGGCGATCGGGGTCCACGGCTCCTGGGACCACTCGGAAGGCGTAATCTATAGCACACGAAAATATGCAAATCGCGCGGAGTTCTAGGTTTTTGGCCGAAAAATGCAAAGCATTTGAAACGATGATCGCGGGGCGGTTACTATGGTTCCTTAGGTCGTATTTGACAGTCCGAAAAATTTTTAGGCGATCGGGGTCTGGGGGTCCCGGAACCACTTGGAAGGGTGGGCAATAGCACACAAAAATATTGTAATCGGGCGGAATTCTAGTTTTTTGGCCGAAAAATGCTACAAATGAGGAATGATCATGGCTGGGCGGTGACTATGGTTCCTTAGGTCGTATTTGATAGTCCGGAAAAATTTTAGGCGAGAGGGGTCCGTAGTTCCCGGGTTCACTTGGAAGGCATGGGCTATAGGATACGAAAATATGGGAATCGCGCGTAATTCTAGTTTTTTGGCCGAAAAACGGAAAAAACTAGGAACGATCATGGCTGGGCGGTGACTATGGTTCCTTAGGTCTTATTTGATAGTCCGGAAAAATTTTAGGCGATAGAGGTCCGCGTCTCTTGGGACCACTCGGAATGCGTGGGTATAGCGCACGAAAATATGGGAATCGGGCGAAATTCTAGTTGTTTGGCCAAAAAATGCAAAAAATGAGGAACGATCATGGTGGGGCGGATACTATGATTCCTTAGGTCGTATTTGATAGTCCGGAAAATTTTTAGGCGATCGGGGTCCGGAGTTCCCGGGACCCCTCGGAAGGCGTGGGCTATAACACACAAAAAGATGGGAATCGCGCGGAATTCTAGTATTTTGGCCGAAAAATGCAAAAAATAAGGATCGATCATGGCAGGGCGGATAATATGGTTCCTTAGGTCGTATTGGATTGCCCGAAAAAATGTTAGGCGATCGGGGTCCGCGGCTCTTGGGACCACTTGGAATGCGTGGGTATAGCACACGAAAATATGGGAATCGGGCGAAATTCTAGGTCTTTTTCAGTAACATGCAAAAAATGTGGAAAGATCTTGGCAGGGCGGTGACTATGGTTCCTTTGGTCTTATTTGATAGTCCGGAAAAATATTAGGCGATAGGGGTCCGGAGGTCCCGGGACCACTCGGAAGGCGTGGGCTATAACACACAAAAATATGGGAATCGCGCGGAATTCTAGTTGTCTGGCCGAAAAACACAAAAAATGAGGAACGATCATGGCGGGGCGGATACTATGGTTCCTTAGGTCGTATTTGATAGTCTGGAAAAATTTTAGGCGATAGGGGTCAGGAGGTCCCGGGACCACTCGGAAGGCGTGGGCTATAACGCACAAAAATATGGGAATCGCGCAGAATTCTAGTTGTTTGGCCGAAAAACGAAAAAAATGATGAACGATCATGGCGGGGTGGTTACTATGGTTCCTTAGGTCGTATTTGATGGCCCGGAAAATTTTTAGGCGATCGGGGTTCCCGGGACCCCTTGGAAGGCGTGGGCTGAAGCACACGAAAATATGGAAATCGCGCGGAATTCTAGTTTTTTGGCTGAAAAATGCAAAAGACTAGGAACGATTATGGCGGGGCGGTGACTATGGTTCCTTAGGTCGTATTTTATAGTCCGGAAAATTTTTAGGAGATCCGGCTCCGGGGGGGCCCGACCCACTCTGAAGGCGTGGGCGATAGCACACAAAAATATGGGAATCAGGCGGAATTCAAGTTTTTTGGCCAAAAATGCAAAAAATGAGAAATGAGCGGTGACTATGGTTCCTTAGGTCCAAATTGATGGCCCGAAAAATTTTTAGCGATCCGATTCTGGCAGCCCGGCCCAGTCGGAAGGCGTGGGCAATAGCACAGATAAATATGGTAATCGAGCAGAATTGTAGTTTTTTGGCCAAAAATGCAAAACATGAGGAACGATCATGGCGAGGCGGTGACTATGGTTCCTTAGGTCCTAATTTATGGCCAGAAAATTTATTAGGCGATCCGAGTCCGGCGGCCCGGCCCACTCGGAAGGCGTGGGGCACACAAAAATATGGTAATCGAGTGGAATTCTAGCTTTTTGGCCGAAAAACGCAATAAATGAGGAATGATCATGGCGGGGCAGTGACTATGGTTCCTTAGGTTGTATTTGATGGCCCGGAAAATTTTAGGCGATCATGGTCGACGGCTCCCGGGACCACTCGGAAGGCGTAAGCTATAGCACACGAAAATATGCAAATCGCGCGGAGTTCTAGTTTTTTGGCCGAAAAATGCAAAGCATTTGGAACGATCATGGTGTGGCGGTGACTATGGTACCTTAGGTCGTATTTGATAGTCCGAAAAAATTTTAGGCGATCGGGGTCCGCGGCTCCCCGGACCACTTGGAAGGCGTGGGTATACCACACGAAAATATGGGAATCGGGCGTAATTCTAGTTTTTTGGCCGAAAAATGCAAAACATGAGAAACGATGATCGCGGGGCGGTTACTATGATTCCTTAGGTCGTATTTGACAGCCCAGAAAAATTTTAGGCGATAGGGGTCCGGAGTTCCCGGGTTTACTTGGAAGGCGTGGGCTATAGGACACGAAAATATGGGAATCGTGCGGAATTCTAGTTTTTTGGCCGAAAAACGAAAAAAACTAGAAACGATCATGGCTGGGCGGTGACTATGGTTCCTTAGGTCTTATTTGATAGTCCGGAAAAATTTTAGGCGATAGGGGTCCGCATCTCTTGGGACCACTCGGAATGCGTGGGTATAGCGCACGAAAATATGGGAATCGGGCGAAATTCTAGTTGTTTGGCCGAAAAACGCAAAAAATGAGGAACGATCATGGCGGGACGGATACTCTGGTTCCTTAGGTCGTATTTGATAGTCCGAAAAATTTTTAGGCGATCGGGGTCCGGAGGTCCCGGGACCCCTCGGAAGGCGTGGGCTATATAACACACAAAAATATGGGAATCGCGCGGAATTCTAGTTGTTTGGCCGAAAAATGCAAAAAATAAGGAACGATCATGGAAGGGCGGATAATATGGTTCCTTAGGTCGTATTTGATTGCCCGGAAAACTTTTAGGCGATCGGGGTCCGCGGCTCTTGGGACCACTCAGAATACGTGGGTATAGCACACAAAAATATGGGAATCGGGCGAAATTCTAAATCGTTTTCAGTAAGATGCAAAAAATGTGGAAAGATCTTGGCAGGGCGGTGACTATGGTTCCTTTGGTCTTATTTGATAGTCCGGAAAAATATTAGGCGATAGGGGTCCGGAGGTCCTGGGACCACTCGGAAGGCGTGGGCTATAACACACAAAAATATGGGAATCGCGCGGAATTCTAGTTGTTTGGCCGAAAAATGCAACAAATGAGGAACGACCATGGCGGGGCGGATACTATGGTTCCTTAGGTCGTATTTGATAGTCCAGAAACATTTTAGGCGATAGGGGTCAGGAGGTCCCGGGACCACTCGGAAGGCGTGGGCTATAACACACAAAAATATGGGAATAGCGCGGAATTCTAGTTGTTTGGCCGAAAAAAGAAAAACATGAGGAACGATCATGGCGGGGTGGTTACTATGGTTCCTTAGGTTGTATTTGATGGCCCGGAAAATTTTTAGGCGATCGGGGTTCGGGGTTCCCGGGACCCCTTGGAAGGCGTGGGCTAAAGCACACAAAGATATGGAAATCGCGCGGAATTCTAGTTTTTTGGCTGTAAAATGCAAAAGACTAGGAATGATCATGGCGGGGCGGTGACTATGGTTCGTTAGGTCATATTTGATAGTCCGAAAAAATTTTAGGCGATCCGGCTCCTAGGGGCCCGACCCACTCGGAAGGCGTGGGCGATAGCACACAAAAATATGGGAATCGGGCGGAATTCTAGTTTTTTGGCCAAAAATGCAAAAAATGAGAAACGATCATGGCGAGGCGGTGACTATGGTTCCTTAGGTCCTAATTGATGGCCCGAAAATTTTTTAGGCGATCCGAGTCCGGCGGCCCGGCCCACTTGGAAGGCGTGGGCAATAGCACACAAAAATATGGTAATCGAGCAGAATTCTAGTTTTTTGGCCAAAAATGCAAAAAATGCAAAACATGAGGAACGATCATGGCAAGGCGGTGACTATGGTTCCTTAGGTCCTAATTGATGGCCCGAAAATATTTTAGGCGATCCGAGTCCGGCGGCCCGGCCCACTCGGAAGGCGTGGGGCACACAAAAATATGGTAATCGAGCGAAATTCTAGCTTTTTCGCCGAAAAACGCAATAAATGAGGAACGATCATGGCGGGGCGGTGACTATGGTTCCTTAGGTCGTATTTGATGGCCCGGAAAATTTTAGGCGATCGGGGTCCGCGGCTCCCCGGACCACTTGGAAGGCGTGGGTATAGCACACAAAAATATGGGAATCGGGCGTAATTCTAGTTTTTCGGCCGAAAAATGCAAAACATGAGAAACGATGATCGCGGGGCGGTTACTATGGTTCCTTAGGTCGTATTTGACGGCCCAGAAAAAATTTAGGCGATCGGGGTTCGGGGGTCCCGGAACCACTTGGAAGGGTGGGCAATAACACACAAAAATATTGTAATAGGGCGGAATTCTAGTTTTTTGGCTGAAAAACGCAACAAATGAGGAATGATCATGGCTGGGCGGTGACTATGGTTCCTTAGGTCGTATTTGATAGTCCGAAAAAATTTTAGGCGATAGGGGTCCTGAGGTCCCGGGACCACTCGGAAGGTGTGGGCTATAACACACGAAAATATGGGAATCGCGCGGAATTCTAGTTGTTTGGCCGAAAAACGCAAAAATTAAGGAACGATCATGGTTGGGAGGTGACTATGGTTCCTTAGGTTTTATTTGATAGTCCAGAAAAATTTTAGGCGATAGGGGTCCGCGTCTCTTGGGACCACTCGGAATGCGTGGGTATAGCACACGAAAATATGGGAATCGGGCGAAATTCTAGTTGTTTGGCCGAAAAACGCAAAAAATGAGGAACGATCATAGCGGGGCGAATACTATGGTTCCTTAGGTCGTATTTGATAGTCCGGAAAAATTTTAGGCGATAGGGGCCAGGAGGTCCCGGGACCACTCGGAAGGCGTGGGCTATAACACACAAAAATATGGGAATCGGGCGGAATTCTAGTTGTTTGTCCGAAAAACGCAAAAAATAAGGAACGATCATGGCAGGGCGGATAATATGGTTCCTTAGGTCGTATTTGATTGCCCTGAAAAATTTTAGGCGATCGGGGTCCGCGGCTCTTGGGACCACTCGGAATGCGTGGGTATAGCACACGAAAATATGGGAATAGGGCGAAATTCTAGGTCTTTTTCAGTAACATGCAAAAAATGTGGAAAGATCTTGGCAGGGCGGTGACTATGGTTCCATTGGTCTTATTTGATAGTCCGGAAAAATATTAGGCGATAGGGGTCCGGAGGTCCCGGGACCACTCGTAAGGCGTGGGCTATAACACACAAAAATATGGGAATCGCGCGGAATTCTAGTTGTTTGGCTGAAAAACGCAAGAAATGAGGAACGATCATGGAGAGGCGTATACTATGGTTCCTCAGGTCGTATTTGATAGTTCGGAAAAATTTTAGGCGATAGGGGTCAGGAGGTCCCGGGACCACTCGGAAGGCGTGGGCTATAACACACAAAAATATGGGAATCGCGCGGAATTCTAGTTGTTTGGCCGATAAACGCAAAAAATGAGGAACGCTCATGGCGGGGTGGTTACTATGGTTCCTTAGGTCGTATTTGATGGCCCGGAAAATTGTTAGGCGATCAGGGTTCGGGGTTCCCGGGACCCCTTGGAAGGCGTGGGCTAAAGCACACGAAAATATGGAAATCGCGCGGAATTCTAGTTTTTTGGCTAAAAACACAAAAGACTAGGAACGATCATTGTGGGGCGGTGACTATGATTCTTTAGGTCGTATTTGATAGTCCAGAAAATTTTTTGGTGATCCGGCTGCGGGGGGCCCGACCCACTCGGAAGGCGTGGGCGATAGCACACAAAAATATGGGAATCGGGCGGAATTCTAGTTTTTTGGCCGAAAAACGGAAAAAACTAGGAACGATCATGGCTGGGCAGTGACTATAGTTCCTTAGGTCTTATTTGATAGTCCGGAAAAATTTTAGGCGATAGGGGTCCGCGTATCTTGGGACCACTCGGAATGCGTGGGTATAGCACACGAAATTATGGGAATCGGGCGAAATTCTAGGTCTTTTTCAGTAACATGCAAAAAATGTGGAAAGATCTTGGCAGGGCGGTGACTATGGTTCCTTTGGTCTTATTTGATAGTCTGGAAAATTTTTAGGCGATCGGGGTCCGGAGGTCCCGGGACCCCTCGGAAGGCGTGGGCTATAACACACAAAAATATGGAAATCGCGTGAAATTCTAGTTGTTTGGCCGAAAAATGCAAAAAATAAGGAAAGATCATGGCAGGGCGGATAATATGGTTCCTTATGTCGTATTTGATTGCCCGAAAAAATTTTAGGCGATCGAGGTCCGCGGCTCTTGGGACCACTCGGAATGCGTGGGTATAGCACATGAAAATATGGGAATCGGGCGAAATTCTAGGTCTTTTTCAGTAACATGCAAAATATGTGGAAAGATCTTGGCAGGGCGGTGACTATGGTTCCTTTGGTGTTATTTGATAGTCCGGAAAAATATTAGGCAATAGGGGTCCGGAGGTCCCGGGACCACTCCGAAGGCGTGGGCTATAACACACAAAAATATGGGAATCGCGCGGAATTCTAGTTGTTTGGCCGAAAAACGCAAAAAAATGAGGAACGAACATGGCGGGGCGGATACTATGGTTCCTTAGGTCGTAGTTGATAGTCCGGAAAAGTTTTAGGCGATCGGGGTCCGCATCTCTTGGGACCACTCGGAATGCGTGGGTATAGCACACGAAAATATGGGAAAAATTCTAGTTGTTTGGCCGAAAAACGCAAAAAATGAGGAACGATCATGGTGGGGTGGTTACTATGGTTCCTTAAGTCGTAATTGATGGCCCGGAAAATTTTTAGGCGATCGGGATTCGGGGTTCCCGGGACCCCTTGGAAGGCGTGGGCTAAAGCACACGAAAATATGGAAATCGCGCGGAATTCTAGGATTTTTTGCTGAAAAACGCAAAAGACTAGGAACAATCATGGCGGGGCGGTGACTATGGTTCCTTAGGTCGTATTTGACTGAAAAAATTTTAGGCGATCCGGCTCCGGGGGGCCGGACCCCTTTGAAGGCGTGGGCGATAGCACACAAAATTATGGGAATCGGGCGGAATTCTAGTTTTTTGGCCAAAAAATGCAAAAAATGAGGAACGATCATGGCGAGGCGGTGACTATGGTTCCTTAGGTCCTAATTGATGGCCCGAAATTTTTTTAGGCGATCCAAGTTCGGCGGCCCGGCCCACTCGTAAGGCGTGGGCAATAGCACACAAAAATATGGTAATCGAGCGGAATTCTAGTTTTTTGGCCAAAATGCAAAATATGAGGAACAATCATGGCGAGACGGTGACTACGGTTCCTTAGGTCGTAATTGATGGCCTGAAAATTTTTTAGGCGATCCGAGTCCGGCGCCCTGGCCCACTCGGAAGGCATGGGCAATAGCACACAAAAATATGGTAATCGAGCGGAATTCTAGTTTTTTGGCCGAAAATGCAATAAATGAGGAACGATCATGGCGGGGTGGTGACTATGGTTCCTTAGGTCGTATTTGATGGCCCGGAAAATTTTAGGCGATCGGGGTCCACGGCTCCCGGGACCACTCGGAAGGCGTAAGCTATACACACGAAAATATGCAAATCGCGCGGAGTTCTAGTTTTTTGGGCGAAAAATGCAAAGCATTTGGAACGATCATGGTGGGGCGGTGACTATGGTACCTTAGGTCGTATTTGATAGACCGGAAAAATTTTAGGCGATCGGGGTCCGCGGCTCCCCAGACCACTTGGAAGGCGTGGGTATAGTACACGAAAATATGGGAATCGGGCGTAATTCTAGTTTTTTGGCCAAAAAATGCAAAAAATAAGAAACGATGATCGCGGGGAGGTTACTATGGTTCCTTAGGTCGTATTTGATGGCCCGTAAAAATTTTAGGCGATCGGGTTCCGGGGGTCCCGGAACCACCTGGAAGGGTGGGCAATAGCACACAAAAATATTGTAATCGGGCGGAATTCTAGATTTTTGGCAGAAAAACGCAACAAATGAGGAATGATCATGGCTGGGCGGTGACTATTGTTCCTTAGGTCATATTTGATAGTCCGGAAAAATTTTAGGCGATAGGTGTCCGGAGTTCCCGGGTTCACTTGGAAGGCGTGGGCTATAGGACACGAAAATATGGGAATCGCGCGGAATTCTAGTTTTTTGGCCGAAAAATGGAAAAAACTAGGAACGATCATGGCTGGGCGGTGACTATGGTTTCTTAGGTCTTATTTGATAGTCCGGAAAAATTTTAGGCGATCGGGGTCCGCGGCTCTTTGGACCACTCGGAATGCGTGGGTATAGCACACAAATATATGGGAATCGGGCAAAATTCTAGTTGTTTGGCCGAAAAATGCAAAAAATGAGGAACGATCTTGGCGGGGTGGTTACTATGGTTCCTTAGGTCATATTTGATGGCCCGGAAAATTTTTAGGCGATCGGGGTTCGGGGTTCCCGGGACCCCTTGGAAGGCGTGGGCTAAAGCACACGAAAATATGGAAATCGCGCGGAATTCTAGTTTTTTGGCTGAAAAACGCAAAAGACTAGGAACGATCATGGCGGGGCGGTGACTATGGTTCCTTAGGTCGTATTTGATAGTCCGGAAATTTTTAGGCGATCCGGCTCCGGGGGGCCCGGTCCACTCGGAAGGCGTGGGCGATTGCACACAAAAATATGGGAATCGGGCGGAATTCTAGTTTTTTGGCCAAAAAATGCAAAAAATGAGGAACGATAATGGCGAGGCGGTGACTATGGTTCCTTAGGTCCTAATTAATGGACCGAAAATTTTTTAGGCGATCCGAGTCAGGTGGCCCGGCCCACTCGGAAGGCGTGGGGCACACAAATATATGGTAATCGACTAGAATTCTAGGTTTTTGGCCGAAAAACGCAATAAATGAGGAACGATCATGGTAGGCAGTGATTATGGTTCCGTAGGTCGTATTTGATGGCCCGGAAAATTTTAGGCGATCGGGATCCACGGCTCCCGGGACCACTCGGAAGGCGTAAGCTATAGCACACGAAATTATGCAAATCGCGCGGAGTTCTAGTTTTTTGGCCGAAAAATGCAAAGCATTTGGAACGATCATGGTGGGGTGTTGACTATGGTACCTTAGGTCGTATTTGATAGTCCGGAAAAATTTTAGGCGATCGGGGTCCGCGGCTCCCCGGACCACTTGGAAGGCGTGGGTATAGCACACAAAAATATGGGAATCGGGCGTAATTCTAGTTTTTTGGCCGAAAAATTCAAAACATGAGAAACGATGATCGCGGGGTGGTTACTATGGTTCCTTAGGTCGTATTTGACGGCCCGGAAAGATTTTTGGCGATCTGGGTCCGGGGGTCCCGGAACCACTTGGAAGGGTGGGCAATAGCACACAAAAATATTGTAATCGGGCGGAATTCTAGGTTTTTGGCCGAAAAACGCAACAAATGAGGAATGATCATGGTTGGGCGGTGACTAATGTTCCTTAGGTCGTATTTGATAGTCCGGAAAAATTTTAGGCGATAGGGGTCCGGAGTTCCCGGGTTCACTTGGAAGGCGTGGGCTATAGGACACGAAAATATGGGAATCGCGCGGAATTCTAGTTTTTTTGCCGAAAAACGGAAAAAACTAGGAACGATCATGGCTGGGCGGTGACTATGGTTCCTTAGGTCTTATTTGATAGTCCGGAAAAATTTTAGGCGATCGGGGTCCGCGGCTCTTGGGACCACTCGGAATGCGTGGGTATAGCACACGAAAATATGGGAATCGGGCGAAATTCTAGTTGTTTAGCGGAAAAACGCAAAAAATGAGGAACGATCATGGCGGGGTGGTTACTATGTTCCTTAGGACGTATTTGATGGCCCGTAAAAGTTTTAGACGATCGGGGTTCGGGGTTCCCGGGACCCCTTTGAAGGCGTGGGCTAAAGCACACGAAAATATGGAAATCGCGCGGAATTCTAGTTTTTTATCTGAAAAACGCAAAAGACTAGGAACGATCATGGCGGGGCGGTGACTATCGTTCCTTAGGTCATATTTGATAGTCCGGAAATTTTTTAGGCGATCCGAGTCCGGTGGTCCGGCCCACTCGGAAGGCGTGGGGCACACAAAAATATGATAATCGAGCGGAATTCTAGCTTTTTGGCCGAAAAACGCAATAAATGAGGAACGATCATGGCGGGGCGGTGACTATGGTTCCATAGGTCGTATTTGTTGGCCCGGAAAATTTTAGGCGATCGGGGTCCTCGGCTCCCGGGACCACTCGGAAGGCGTAAGCTATAGCACACGAAATTATGCAAATCGCGCGGAGTTCTAGTTTTTTGGCCGAAAAATGCAAAGCATTTGGAATGATCATGGTGGGGCGTTGACTATGGTACCTTAGGTCGTATTTGATAGTCCGAAAAAATTTTAGGCGATCGGGGTCCGCGGCTCCCCGGACCACTTGGAAGGCGTGGGTATAGCACACAAAAATATGGGAATCGGGCGTAATTCTAGTTTTTTGGCCGAAAAATTCAAAACATGAGAAACGATGATCGCGGGGTGGTTACTATGGTTCCTTAGGTCGTATTTGACGGCCCGGAAAGATTTTTAGCGATCTGGGTCCGGGGGTCCCGGAACCACTTGGAAGGGTGGGCAATAGCACACAAAAATATTGTAATCGGGCGGAATTCTAGATTTTTGGCCGAAAAACGCAACAAATGAGGAATGATCATGGCTGGGCGGTGACTATTGTTCCTTAGGTCGTATTTGATAGTCCGGAAAAATTTTAGGCGATAGGGGTCCGGAGTTCCCGGGTTCACTTGGAAGGCGTGGGCTATAGGACACGAAAATATGGGAATCGTGCGGAATTCTAGTTTTTTGGCCGAAAAACGGAAAAAACTAGGAACGATAATGGCTGAGCGGTTACTATGGTTCCTTAGGTCTTATTTGATAGTCCGGAAAAATTTTAGGCGATCGGGGTCCGCGGCTCTTGGGACCACTCGGAATGCGTGAGTATAGCACACGAAAATATGGGAATCGGGCGAAATTCTAGTTGTTTGGCCGAAAAATGCAAAAAATGAGGAACGATCATAGCGGGGCGGTGACTATGGTTCCTTAGGTCGTATTTGATGGCCCGGAAAATTTTAGGCGATCGGGGTCCACGGCTCCCGGGACCACTCGGCAGGCGTAAGCTATAGCACACGAAAATATGCAAATCGGGCGGAGTTCTAGTTTTTTAGACGAAAAATGCAAAGCATTTGGAACGATAATTTTGGGGTGGTGACTATGGTACCTTAGGTCGTATTTGATAGTCCGGAAAAATTTTAGGCGATCGGGGTCCGCGGCTCCCCGAACCACTTGGAAGGCGTGGGTATAGCACACGAAAATATGGGAATCGGGCGTAATTCTAGTTTTTTGGCCGAAAAATACAAAAAATGAGAAACGATGATCGCGGGGAGGTTACTATGGTTCCTTAGGTCGTATTTGATGGCCCGTAAAAATTTTAGGCGATCGGGGTCCGGGGGTCCCGGAACCAATTGGAAGGGTGGGCAATAGCACACAAAAATATTATAATCGGGCGGAATTCTAGATTTTTGGCAGAAAAACGCAACAAATGAGGAATGATCATTGCTAGGTGGTGACTATTTTTCCTTAGGTCGTATTTGATAGTCCGGAAAAATTTTAGGCGATAGGGGTCCGGAGTTCCCGGGTTCACTTGGAAGGCGTGGGCTATAGGACACGAAAATATGGGAATCACGCGGAATTCTAGTTTTTTCGCCGAAAAATGGAAAATACTAGGAACGATCATGGCTGGGCGGTGACTATGGTTCCTTAGGTCGTATTTGATAGTCCGGAAAAATTTTAGGCCATCCGGCTCCGGGGGGCCCGACCCACTCGGAAGGCGTGGGATATAGCACACAAAAATATGGGAATCGGGCGGAATTCTAGTTTTTTGTCCAAAAAATGCAAAGAATGAGGAACGATCATGGCGAGGTGGTGACTATGGTTCCTTTTGTCCTAATTTATTGCCCGAAAATTTTTTAGGCGATCCGAGTCCGGCGGCCCGGCCCACTCGGAAGACGTGGGGCACACAAAAATATGGTAATCGAGCGAAATTCTAGCTTTTTGGCTGAAAAATGCAATAAATGAGGAAGGATCATGGCAGGGCGGTGACTATGGTTCCTTAGGTCGTATTTGATTGCCCTGAAAATTTTAGGCGATCGGGGACCACGACTCCCGGGACCACTCGGAAGGCGTAAGCTATAGCACTCGAAAATATGCAAATCGCGCGGAGTTCTAGTTTTTTGGCCGAAAAATGCAAAGCATTTGGAACGATCATGGTGGGGCGTATGGTACCTTAGGTCATATTTGATAGTCCAGAAAAATTTTAGGCGATCGGGGTACGCTGCTCCCCGAACCACTTGGAAGGTGTGGTTATAGCACACGAAAATATGGGAATCGGGCGTAATTCTAGTTTTTTGGCGGAAAAATTCAAAACATGAGAAACGATGATCACGTGGCGGTTACTATAGTTCCTTAGGTCGTATTTGACGGCCCGGAAAGATTTTAGGCGATCGGGGTCTGGGGGTCCCGGAACCACTTGGAAGGGTGGGCAATAGCACACAAAAATATTGTAATCGGGCGGAATTCTAGATTTTTGGCCGAAAAATGCAACAAATGAGGAATGATCATGGCTGGGCGGTGACTATTGTTCCTTAGGTCGTATTTGATAGTCCGGAAAAATTTTAGGCGATAGGGGTCCGGAGTTCCCGGGTTCGCTTGGAAGGCGTGGGCTATAGGACACGAAAATATAGGAATCGCGTGGAATTCTAGTTTTTTGGCCGAAAAATGGAAAAAACTAGGAACGATCATGGATGGGCGGTGACTATGGTTCCTTAGGTCTTATTTGATAGTCCGGAAAAATTTTAGGTGATCGGGGTCCGCGGCTCTTGGGACCACTAGGAATGCGTGGGTATACACGAAAATATGGGAATCGGGCGAAATTCTAGTTGTTTGGCTGAAAAACGCAAAAAATGAGGAACGATCATGGCGGGGTGGTTACTATGGTTCCTTAGGTCGTATTTGATGGCCCGGAAAATTTTTAGACGATCGGGGTTCGGGTTCCCGGGACCCCTTTGAAGACGTGGGCTAAAGCACACGAAAATATGGAAATCGCGAGGAATTCTAGTTTTTTGGCTGAAAAACGCAAAAGACTAGGAACGATCATGGCGGGACGGTGACTATGGTTCCTTAGGTCGTATTTGATAGTCCGGAAAATTTTTAGGCGATCCGGCTCCGGGGGGCCCGACCCACTCAGAAGGCGTGGGCGATAGCACACAAAAATATGGGAATCGGGCGAAATTCTAGTTTTTTAGCCAAAAATGCAAAAAATGAGGAATGATCATGGCGAGATGGTGACTATGGTTCCTTAGGTCCTAATTGATGGCCCGAAAACTTTTTAGGCGATCCGAGTCTGGCGGCCCGGCCCACTCGGAAGGCGTGGGGCACACAAAAATATGGTAATCGAGCGAAATTCTAGTTTTTTGGCCGAAAAACGCAATAAATGAGGAACGATCATGGCGGGGCGGTGACTATGGTTCCTTAGGTCGTATTTGATGGCCCGGAATATTTTAGGCGATCGGGGTCCACGGCTCCCGGGACCACTTGGAAGGCGTAAGCTATAGAACACGAAAATATGCAAATCGCGCGGAGTTCTAGTTTTTTGGCCGAAATATGCAAAGCATTTGGAAAGATGATGGTGGGGCGGTGACTATGGTACCTTAGGTCGTATTTGATAATCTGTAAAAATTTTAGGCGATTGGGGTCCGCGGCTCCCCGGACCACTTGGAAGGCGTGGGTGTAGCACACGAAAATATGGGAATCGGGCGTAATTCAAGTTTTTTGGCCGAAAAATTCAAAACATGAGAAACGATGATCGCGGGGTGGTTACTATGGTTCCTTAGGTCGTATTTGACGGCCCGGAAAAATTTTAGGCGATCGGGGTCCGGGAGTCCCGGAACCACTTGGAAGGGTGGGTAATAGCTCACAAAAATATTGTAATCGGGTGGAATTCTAGTTTTTTGGCCGAATGATCATGGCTGGGCGGTGACTATGGTTCCTTAGGTCGTATTTGATAGTCCGGAAAAATTTTAGGCGATAGGGGTCCGGAGTTCCCGAGTTCACTTGGAAGGCGTGGGCTATAGGACACGAAAATATGGGAATCGCGCAGAATTCTAGTTTTTTGGCAGAAAAACGGAAAAAACTAGGAACGATTATGGCTGGGCGGTGACTATGGTTCTTTAGGTCATATTTGATAGTCCGGAAAAATTTTAGGCGATAGGGGTCCGCGTCTCTTGGGACCACTCGGAATGCGTGGGTATAGCACACGAAAATATGGGAATCGGGCGAAATTCTAGTTGTTTGGCCGAAAAACGCGAAAAATGAGGAACGATCATGGCGGGGCGGATACTATGGTTCCTTAGGTCGTATTAGATAGTTCGGAAAATTTTTAGGTGATCGGGGTCTGGAGGTCCCGGGACCCCTCGGAAGCCGTGGGCTACACACAAAAATATGGGAATCACGCGGAATTATAGTTGTTTGGCCGAAAAACACAAAAAATAAGGAACGATCATGGCAGGGCGGATAATATGGTTCCTTAGGTCGTATTTGATTATCCGGAAAAATTTTAGGCGATCGGGGTCCGCGGCTCTTGGGACCACTCGGAATGCGTGGGTGCAGCACACGAAAATATGGGAATCGGGCAAAATTCTAGGTCTTTTTCAGTAACATGCAAAAAATGTGGAAAGATCTTGGCAGGGCTGTGACTATGGTTCCTTTGGTCTTATTTGATAGTCCGGAAAAATATTAGGCGATAGGGGTCCGGAGGTCCCGGGACCACTCGGAAGGCGTGGGCTATAACACACAAAAATATGGGAATCGCGCGGAATTCTAGTTGTTTAGCCGAAAAATGCAAAAAATGAAGAACGATCATGGCGGGGCGGATACTATGGTTCCTTAGGTCGTATTTGATAGTCCAAAAAAATTTTAGGCGATAGGGGTCAGGAGGTCCCGGGACCACTCGGAAGGCGTGGGCTATAACACACAAAAATATGGGAATCGCGCGGAATTCTAGTTGTTTGGCCGAAAAACGCAAAAAATGAGGAACGATCATGGCGGGGTGGTTACTATGGTTCCTTAGATCGTATTTGATGGCCCGGAAAAGTTTTAGACGATCGGGGTTCGGGGTTCCCGGGACCCCTTTGAAGGCGTGGGCTAAAGCATACGAAAATATGGAAATCGCGCGAAATTCTAGTTTTTTGGCTGAAAAACGCAAAAGACAAGGAATGATCATGGCGGGGCAGTGACTATGGTTCCTTAGGTCGTATTTGATAGTCCGGAAAATTTTTAGGCGATCCGGCTCCGGGGGCCTCGACCCACTCGGAAGGCGTGGGCGATAGCACACAAAAATATGGGAATCGGGCGAAATTCTAGTCTTTTGGCCAAAAATGCAAAAAATGAGGCGAAGACTTGGAAGGAGTGGGCTATAGGATACGAAAATATGGGAATCGAGCGGAATTCTAGTTTTTTGGCCAAAAAACGGAAAAAACTAGGAACGATCATGGCTGGGCGGTGACTATGGTTCCTTAGGACTTATTTGATAGTCCGGAAAAATTTTAGGCGATCGGGGTCCGCGGCTCTTGGGACCACTCGGAAGGCGTGGGCGATAGCACACAAAAATATGGTAATCGAGCGGAATTCTAGTTTTTTTCAGTAACATGCAAAAAATGTGGAAAGATCTTGGCAGGGCGGTGACTATGGTTCCTTTGGTCTTATTTGATAGTCCGGAAAAATATTAGGCGATAGGGGTCCGGAGGTCCCGGGACCACTCGGAAGGCGGGGCGGTGACTATGGTTCCTTAGGTCGTATTTGATAGTCCGGAAAATTTTTAGGCGATCCGACTCAGAGGGGCCCGACCCACTCGGAAGGCGTGGGCGATAGCACACAAAAATATGGGAATCGGGCGGAATTCTAGTTTTTTGGCCTAAAATGCAAAAAATGAGGAACGATCATGGTGAGGCGGTGACTATGGTTCCTTAGGTCCTAATTGATGGCCCAAATTTTTTTTAGGCGATCTGAGTCCGGCAGCCCGGCCCACTCGGAAGGCGTGGGCAATAGCACACAAAAATATGGTAATCGAGCGGAATTCTAGTTTTTTGGCCGAAAAATGCAATAAATGAGTAACGATCATGGCAGGGCGGTGACTATGGTTCCTTAGGTCGTATTTGATAGTCCAGCAAAATTTTAGGCGATAGGGGTCAGGAGGTCCCGGGACTACTCGGAAGGCGTGGGCTATAACACACAAAAATATGGGAATCGCGCGGAATTCTAGTTGTTTGGCCGAAAAACGCAAAAAATGAGGAACGATCATGGCGGGGTGGTTACTATGGTTCCTTAGGTCGTATTTGATGGCCCGAAAACTTTTAGGCGATCGGGGTTCGGGGTTCCCGGGACCCCTTGGAAGGCGTGGGCTAAAGCAGACGAAAATATGGAAATCGCGCGGAATTCTAG
This sequence comes from Nicotiana tomentosiformis, assembly GCF_000390325.3. Classification (NCBI taxonomy): domain Eukaryota; kingdom Viridiplantae; phylum Streptophyta; class Magnoliopsida; order Solanales; family Solanaceae; genus Nicotiana; species Nicotiana tomentosiformis. The sequence continues at coordinate 179,009 of NW_027174611.1, forward strand.
TTTTTTGGCTGAAAAACGCAAAAGACTAGGAACGATCATGGCGGGGCGGTGACAATGGTTCCTTAGGTCGTATTTGATCGTCCGGAAAATTTTTAGGCGATCCAGCACCGGGGGGCCCGACCCACTCGGAAGGCGTGGGCGATAGCACACAAAAATATGGGAATCGGGCGAAATTCTATTTTTTTTGCCAAAAAATGCAAAAAATGAGGAACGATCATGGCGAGGCGGTGACTATGGTTCCTTAGGTACTAATTGATGGCCCAAAATTTTTTTAGGCGATCCGAGTCCGGCGGCCCGGCCCACTCGGAAGGCGTGGGATATAGCACACAAAAATATGGTAATCGAGCGGAATTCTAGTTTTTTGGCCGAAAAACGCAATAAATGAGGAACGATCATGGCAATGCGATGATTATGGTTCCTTAGGTCGTATTTGATGGCCCAAAATTTTTAGGCGATCGGGGTCCACGGCTCACGGGACCACTCGGAAGGCGTAAGCTATTGCACACGGAAATATGCAAATCGCGCGGAGTTCCAGGTTTTTGGCCGAAAAATGCAAAGCATTTGGAACGATCATGGTGGGGCGGTGACTATGGTACCTTAGGTCATATTTGATAGTCCGGAAAATTTTTAGGCGATCGAGGTCCGCGGCTCCCCGGACCACTTGGAAGTCGTGGGTATAGCACACGAAAATATGGGAATCGGGCGTAATTCTAGTTTTTTTGCAGAAAAATGCAAAAAATGAGAAACGATGATCGTGGGGCGGTTACTATGGTTCCTTAAGTCGTATTTGACTACCCGGAAAAATTTTAGGCGATTGGGGTCCGGGGGTCCCGGAACCACTTGGAAGGGTGGGCACTAGCACACAAAAATATTGTAATAGGGCGGAATTCTAGTTTTTTGGCCGAACACGCAACAAATGAGGAATGATCATGGCTGGGCGGTGACTATGGTTCCTTAGGTCGTATTTGATAGTCCGGAAAAATTTTAGGCGATAGGGGTCCGGAGTTTCACGGGTTCACTTGGAAGGCGTGGGCTATAGGACACGAAAATATGGGAATCTAGTGGAATTCTAGTTTTTTGGCCGAAAAACGGAAAAAACTAGGAACGATCATGGCTGGGCGGTGACTATGGTTCCTTAGGACTTATTTGATAGTCCGGAAAAATTTTAGGCGATCGGGGTCCGCGACTCTTGGGACCACTCGGAATGCGTGGGTATAGCACACGAAAATATGGGAATCGGGCGAAATTCTAGTTGTTTGGCCGAAAAACGCAAAAAATTGAGGAACGATCATGGCGGGGTGGTTACTATGGTTCCTTAGGTCGTATTTGATGGCCCAGAAAATTTTTAGGTGATCGGGGTTCGGGGTTCCCGGCACCCCTTTGAAGGCGTGCGCTAAAGCACACGAAAATATGGAAATCGCGCGGAATTCTAGTTTTTTGGCTGAAAAACGCAAAAGACTAGGAACGATCATGGCGGGGCGGTGACTATGGTTCCTTAGGTCATATTTGATAGTCCAGAAAATTTTTAGGCGATCCGGCTCCGAGGGCCCTGACCCACTCGGAAGGCGTGGGTGATAGCACACAAAAATATGGGAATCAGGCGGAATTCTCGTTTTTTGGCCAAAATTTGCAAAAAGTGAGGAACGAACATGGCGAGGCGGTGACTATGGTTCCTTAGGTCTTAATTGATGGCCCGAAATTTTTTTAGGCGATCCGAGTCTGGCGGCCCGGCCCACTCGGAAGGCGTGGGCAATAGCAGACAAAAATATGGTAATCGAGCGGAATTCTAGTTTTTTGGCCGAAAAACGCAAGAAATGAGGAACGATCATGGCGGGGCGGTGACTATAGTTCTTTAGGTCGTATTTGATGGCCCGGAAAATTTTAGGCGATCGGGGTCCATGACTCCCGGGACCACTCGGAAGGCGTGAGCCATAGCACACGAAAATATGCAAATCGCGCGGAATTCTAGTTTTTTGGCCGAAAAATGCAAAGCATTTGAATGATCATGGTGGGGAGGTGACTATGGTACCTTAGGTCGTATTTGATAGTACGGAAAAATGTTAGGCGATCGGAGTCTGCGGCTCCCCGGACCACTTGGAAGGCGTGGGTATAGCACACGAAAATATGGGAATCGGGCGTAATTCTAGTTTTTTGGCCGAAAAATGCAAAAAATGAGAAACGATGATGGCGGGGCGGTTACTATGGTTCCTTAGGTCGTATTTGACGGCCCGGAAAAATTTTAGGCGATCGGGGTCCGGGGGTCCCGGAACCACTTGGAAGGGTGGGCAATAGCACACAAAAATATTGTAATCGGGCGGAATTCTAGTTTTTTGGCCGAAAAACGCAACAAATGAGGAATGATCATGGCTGGGCGGTGACTATGGTTCCTTAGGTCGTATTTGATAGTCCGAAAAAATTTTAGGCGATAGGGGTCCTGAGGTCCCGGGACCACTCGGAAGGTGTGGGCTATAACACACGAAAATATGGGAATCGCGCGGAATTCTAGTTGTTTGGCCGAAAAACGCAAAAATTAAGGAACGATCATGGTTGGGCGGTGACTATGGTTCCTTAGGTTTTATTTTATAGTTCGGAAAAATTTTAGGCGATAGGGGTCCGGAGACCCGGGACCACTTGTAAGGAGTGGGTATAGCACACGAAAATATGGGAATCGGGCGGAATTCTAGTTGTTTTGCCAAAAAATGCAAAAAATGAGAAACGATCATGGCGGGAAGGTGAATATGGTTCCTTAGGTCTTATTTGATGGCCCAAAAACTTTTTAGGTGATTCGAGTGTGGGGGGCACGGCCCACTCGGAAGGCATGGGCTATAGCACACGAAAATATGGCAATCGCTCGGAATTCTAGTTGTTTGGCCGAAAAACGCAAAAAATAAGGAACGATCATGGCGGGGCGGATACTATGATTCCTTAGGTCGTATTTTATTGCCCGAAAAAATTTTAGGCGATCGGGGTCCGCGGCTCTTGGGACCACTCGGAATGCGTGGGTATAGCACACAAAAATATGGTAATCGGGCGAAATTCTAGGTCTTTTTCAGTAACATGCAAAAAATGTGGAAAGATCTTGGTAGGGCGGTGACTATGGTTCCTTTGGTCTTATTTGATAGTCGGGAAAAATATTAGGCGATAGGGGTCCGGAGTTCCCGGGACCACTTGGAAGGTGTGGGCTATAACACACAAAAATATGGGAATCGCGCGGAATTCTAGTTGTTTGGCCGAAAAACGCAAACAATGAGGAACGATCATGGCGGGGCGGATACTATGGTTCATTAGGTCGTATTTGATAGTTCGGAAAAATTTTAGGCGATAGGGGTCAGGAGGTCCCGGGACCACTCGGAAGGCGTGGGCTATAACACACAAAAATATGGGAATCGCGCGGAATTCTAGTTGTTTGGACGAAAAATGCAAAAAATGAGGAACGATAATGGCGGGGTGGTTACTATGGTTCCTTAGGTCGTATTTGATGGCCCGGAAAAGTTTTAGGCGATCGGGGTTCGGGGGGCCCGACCTACTCGGAAGGCGTGGGCGATAGCACACAAAAATATGAGAATCGGGCGGAATTCTAGTTTTTTGGCCAAAAAATGCAAAAAAATGAGGAAAGATTATGGCGAGGCGGTGACTATGGTTCCTTAGGTCCTAATTGATGGCCCAAAAAATTTTAGGCGATCCGAGTCCGGCGGCCCGGCCCACTCGGAAGGCGTGGGCAATAGCACACAAAAATATGGTAATCGAGCGGAATTCTAGTTTTTTTGCCGAAAAACGCAATAAATGAGGAACGATCATGGCGGGGCGGTGACTATGGTTCCTTAGGTCGTATTTGATGGCACGGAAAATTTTAGGCGATCGGAGTCCATGGCTCCCGGGACCACTCGGAAGGCGTAAGCTATAGCATACGAAAATATGCAAATCGCGCGGAGTTCTAGTTTTTTGGCCGAAAAATGCAAAGCATTTGGAACGATCATGGTGGGGCGGTGACTTTGGTACCTTAGGTCGTATTTGATAATCCAGAAAATTTTTAGGCGATCGGGGTCCGCGGTTCCCCGGACCACTTGGAAGGCGTGGGTATAGCACACGAAAATATGGAAATCGCGCGGAATTCTAGTTTTTTGGCTGAAAAACACAAAAGACTAGGAACGATCATGGAGGGGCGGTGACTATGGTTCCTTAGGTCATATTTGATAGTCCGGAAAATTTTTAGGCGATCCGGCTCCGGGGGGCCCGACCTACTCGGAAGGCGTGGGCGATAGCACACAAAAATATGAGAATCAGGCGGAATTCTAGTTTTTTGGCCAAAAAATGCAAAAAATGAGGAAAGATTATGGCGAGGCGGTGACTATGGTTCCTTAGGTCCTAATTGATGGCCCAAAAAATTTTTAGGCGATCCGAGTCCGGCGGCCCGGCCCACTCGGAAGGCGTGGGCAATAGCACACAAAAATATGGTAATCGAGCGGAATTCTAAGTTTTTTTGCCGAAAAACGCAATAAATGAGGAACGATCATGGCGGGGCGGTGACTATGGTTCCTTAGGTCGTATTTGATGGCACGGAAAATTTTAGGCGATCGGAGTCCATGGCTCCCGGGACCACTCGGAAGGCGTAAGCTATAGCACACGAAAATATGCAAATCGCGCGGAGTTCTAGTTTTTTGGCCGAAAAATGCAAAGCATTTGGAACGATCATGGTGGGGCGGTGACTTTGGTACCTTAGGTCGTATTTGATAATCCAGAAAATTTTTAGGCGATCGGGGTCCGCGGTTCCCCGGACCACTTGGAAGGCGTGGGTATAGCACACGAAAATATGGGAATCGGGCGTAATTCTAGTTTTTTGGTCGAAAAATGCAAAAAATGAGAAACGATGATGGCGGGGCGGTTACTATGGTTCCTTAGGTCGTATTTGACAGCCCAGAAAAATTTTAGGCGATCGGGGTCCGGGGGTCCAGGAACCACTGGGAAAGGTGGGCAATAGCACACAAATATATTGTAATCGGGCGGAATTCTAGTTTTTTGGCCGAAAAATGCAACAAAAGAGGAATGATCATGGCTGGGCGGTGACTATGGTTCCTTAGGTCGTATTTGATAGTCCGGAAAAATTTTAGGCGATAGGGGTCCTGAGGTCCCGGGACCAGTCGGAAGGTGTGGGCTATAACACACAAAAATAAGGGAATCGCGCGGAATTCTAGTTGTTTGGCCGAAAAATGCAAAAAAATAAGGAACGATCATGGCTGGGCGGTGACTATGGTTCCTTAGGTATTATTTGATAGTCCGGAAAAATTTTAGGCGATAGGGGTCCGGAGACCCGGGACCACTTGTAAGGCGTGGGTATAGCACACGAAAATATGGGAATCGGGCGAAATTCTAGTTGTTTGGCCGAAAAACGCAAAAAATGAGGAACGATCATGGCGGGGTGGTTACTATGGTTCCTTAGGTCGTATTTGATGGCCCGGAAAATTTTTAGGCGATCGGGGTTCGGGGTTCCCGGGACCCCTTGGAAGGCGTGGGCTAAAGCACACGAAAATATGGAAATCGCGCGGAATTCTAGTTTTTTGGCTGAAAAACGCAAAAGACTAGGAACGATCATGGTAGTCCAGAAAAAATTTAGGCGATCCGGCTCCGGGGGGCCCGACCCACTCGGAAGGCGTAGGTGATAGCACACAAAAATATGGGAATCGGGCGGAATTCTAGGTGTTTGGCCAAAAAATGCAAAAAATGAGGAACGATCATGGCGAGGTGGTGACTATGGTTCCTTAGGTCCTAATCGATGGCCCGAAAATTTTTTAGGCGATCCGAGTCTGGCGGCCCGGCCCACGCGGAAGGTGTGGGCTATAGCACACAAAAATATGGTAATCGAGCGGTATTCTAGTTTTTTGGCCGAAAAACACAATAAATGAGGAACGATAATGGCGGGGCGGTGACTATGGTTCCTTAGGTCGTATTTGATGGCCCGAAAAATTTTAGGCGATCGGCGTCCATGGCTCCCGGGACCACTCAGAAGGCGTAAGCTATTGCACACTAAAATATGCAAATCGCGCGGAGTTCTAGTTTTTTGGCCGAAAAATGCAAAGCATTTGGAACGATCATGGTGGGGCGGTGACTTTGGTACCTTAGGTCGTATTTGATAGTACGGAAAAATTTTAGGCGATCGGGGTCCGCGGCTCCCCGGACCACTTGGAGGGCGTGGGAATAGCACACGAAAATATGGGAATCGGGCGTAATTCTAGTTTTTTGGCCGAAAAATACAAAAAATGAGAAACGATGATGGCAGGGCGGTTACTATGGTTCCTTAGCTCCTGTTTGACAGCCCGGAAAAATTTTAGGCGATCGGGGTCCGGGGGTCCCAAAACCACTGGGAAGGGTGGGCAATAGCACACAAAAATATTGTAATCGGGCGGAATTCTAATTTTTTGGCCGAAAAACGCAACAAATGAGAAATGATCATGGCTGGGCGGTGACTATGGTTCCTTAGGTCGTATTTGATAGTCCGGAAAAATTTTAGGCGATAGGGGTCCTGAGGTCCCGGGACCACTCGGAAGGTGTGGGCTATAACACACAAAAATATGGGAATCGCGCGGAATTCTAGTTGTTTGGCCGAAAAGCGCAAAAAATAAGGAATGATCATGGCTGGGCGGTGACTATGGTTCCTTAGTTTTTATTTGATAGTCCGGAAAAATTTTAGGCGATAGGGGTCCGGAGACCCGGGACCACTTGTAAGGCGAGGGTATAGCACACAAAAATATGGGAATCGGGCGGAATTCTAGTTGTTTAGCCGAAAAATGAAAAAAATGAGAAACGATCATGGCGGGAAGGTGACTATGGTTCCTTAGGTCTTATTTGATATAGCACACGGAAGGCGTGGGGCACGGTCATGGAGGGAAGGTGATCCGAGTGCGGGGGGCACGGCCCACTCGGAAGGCGTGGGCTATAGCACACGAAAATATGGGAATCGCTGGGAATCCTAGTTGTTTGGCCGAAAAACGCAAAATATAAGGAACGATCATGGCGGGGCGGATACTATGGTTCCTTGGGTCGTATTTAATTGCCCGAAAAATTTTTAGGCGATTGGGGTCCGCGGCTCTTGGGACCACTCGGAATGCGTGGGTATAGCACACGAAAATATGGTAATCGGGTGAAATTCTAGGTCTTTTTCAGTAACATGCAAAAAATATGGAAAGATCTTAGCAGGGCGGTGACTATGGTTCCTTTGGTCTTATTTGATAGTCCGGAAAATTTTTAGGTGATAGGGGTCAGGAGATCCCGGGACCACTCGGAAGGCGTGGGCTATAACACACAAAAATATGGGAATCGCGCGGAATTCTAGTTGTTTGGACGAAAAATGCAAAAAATGAGGAACGATAATGGCGAGGTGGTTACTATGGTTCCTTAGGTCGTATTTGACGGCCCGGAAAAGTTTTAGGCGATCGGGGTTCGGGGTTCCCGGGACCCCTTGGAATGCGTGGGCTAAAGCACACGAAAAAATGGAAATCGCGCGGAATGCTAGTTTTTTGGCTGAAAAATGCAAAAGACTAGAAACGATCATGGCGTGGTGGTGACTATGGTTCCTTAGGTCGTATTTGATAGTCCGGAAAATTTTTAGGCGATCCGGCTCCGGGGGCCCGACCCACTCGGAAGGCGTGGGCGATAGCACACAAAAATATGAGAATCGGGCGGAATTCTAGTTTTTTGGCCAAAAAATGCAAAAAATGAGGAACGATCATGGCAAGGCGGTGACTATGGTTCCTTAGGTACTAATTGATGGCCCGAAAATTTTTTAGGCGATCGGAGTCCGGTGGCCCGGCCCACTCGGAAGGCGTGGGCAATAGCACACAAAAATATGGTAATCGAGCGAAATTCTAGTTTTTTGGCCGAAAAACGCAATAAAAGAGGAACGATCATGGCAGGGCGGTGACTATGGTTCCTTAGGTCGTATTTGATTTCCCGGAAAATTTTAGGCGATCGGGGTCCACGGCTCCCGGGACCACTCGGAAGGCGTAAGCTATAGCACACGAAAATATGCAAATCGCGCGGAGTTCTTGTTTTTTGGCCGAAAAATGCAAAGCATTTGGAACGATCATGGTGGGGTGGTGACTATGGTACCTTAGGTCATATTTGATAGTCCGGAAAAAGTTTAGGCGATCGGGGTCCGCGGCTCCCCGGACCACTTGGAAGGCGTGGGTATAGCACACAAAAATATGGGAATTGGGCGTAATTCTAGTTTTTTGGCAGAAAAATGCAAAAAATGAGAAACGATGATGGCGGGACGGTTAATATGGTTCCTTAGGTCGTATTTGATGGCCCGGAAAACTTTTAGGCGATCGGGGTCCACGGCTCCCGGGACCACTTGCAAGGCGTAAGCTATAGCACACGAAAATATGCAAATCGCGCGGAGTTCTAGTTTTTTGGCCGAAAAATGCAGAGCATTTGGAACGATCATGGTGGGGCGTGGACTATGGTACCTTAGGTTATATTTTACAGTCCGGAAAAAATTTAGGCGATCGGGGTCCGCGGCTCCCCGGACCACTTGGAAGGCGTGGGTATAGCACACGAAAATATGGGAATCGGGCATAATTCTAGTTTTTTGGCCTAAAAACGCAACAAATGAGGAATGATCATGGCTGGGCGGTGACTATGGTTTCTTAGGTCGTATTTGATAGTCCGAAAAAATTTTAGGCGATAGGGGTCCGAAGTTCCCGGGTTCACTTGGAAGGCGTGGGCTATTATAGCACACAAAAATATGGGAATCGTTCGGAATTCTAGTTGTTTGGCCGAAAAATAGGAACGATCATTGCTGGGCGGTGACTATGGTTCCTTAGGTCTTATTTGATAGTCCGAAAAATTTTTAGTTGATTGGGGTCCGCGGCTCTTGGGACCACTCGGAATGCGTGGGTATAGCACACGAAAATATGAGAATCAGGTGAAATTCTAGTTGTTTGGCCGAAAAACGCAAAAAATGAGGAAAGATCATGGTGGGGTGGTTACTATGGTTCCTTAGGTCGTATTTGATGGCCCGGAAAATATGTAGGCGATCGGGGTTCGGGGTTCCCGGGACCCCTTTGAAGGCGTGGGCTAAAGCACACGAAAATATGGAAATCGCGCGAAATTCTAGTTTTTTGGCTGAAAAACGCAAAAGACTAGGAACGATCCTGGTGGGACGGTGACTACGGTTCCTTAGGTCGTATTTTATAGTCTGGAAAATTTTTAGGCGATCCGGCTCCGGGGGCCCGACCCACTCGGAAGGCGTGGGCGATAGCACACAAAAATATGGGAATCGGGCGGAATTCTAGTTTTTTGGCCAAAAATGCAAAACATGAGGAACGATCATGGCGAGGCGGTGACTATGGTTCCTTAGGTCCTAATTGATGGCCCGAAAAGTTTTTAGGCGATCCGAGTCCGGCGGCCCGGCCCACTCGGAAGGCGTGGGCAATAGCACACAAAAATATGGTAATCGAGCGGAATTCTAGTTTTTTGTCCGAAAAACGCAATAAATGAGGAACGATCATGGTGGGGCAGTGACTATGGTTCCTTAGGTCGTATTTGATGGCCCGGAAAATTTTAGGCGATCGAGGTCCACGGCTCCCGGGACCCCTCGGAAGGCGTAAGCTATAGCACACTAAAATATGCAAATCGCGCGGAGTTCTAGTTTTTTGGCCGAAAAATGCAAAGCATTTGGAACGATCGTGGTGGGGCGGGCACTATGGTACCTTAGGTCGTATTTGATAGTCCGGAAAAATTTTAGGCGATCGGGGTCCGCGGCTCCCCGGACCACTTGGAAGGCGTGGGTATAGCACACGAAAATATGGGAATCGGGCATAATTCTAGTTTTTAGGCCGAAAAATGCAAAAAATGAGAAACGATGATGGCGGGGCGGTTACTATGGTTCCTTAGGTCGTATTTGATGGCCCAGAAAAATTTTAGGTGATCGGGGTCCGGAGGTCCCGGAACCACTTGGAAGGGTGGGCAATAGCACACAAAAATATTGTAATCGGGCGGAATTCTAGTTTTTTGGCCGAAAAACACAACAAATGAGGAATGATCATGGCTGGGCGGTGACTATGGTTCCTTAGGTCGTATTTGATAGTCCGGAAAAATTTTAGGCGATAGGGGTCCTGAGGTCCCGGGACCTCTCGGAAGGTGTGGGCTATAACACACAAAAATATGGGAATCGCGCGGAATTTTAGTTGTTTCGCCGAAAAACGCAAAACATAAGGAACGATCATAGCTAGGCGGTGACTATGGTTCCTTAGGTCTTATTTGATAGTCCGAAAAAATTTTAGGCGATAGGGGTCCGGAGACCCGGGACCACTTGTAAGGCGTGGGTATAGCACACGAAAATATGGGAATCGGGCGGAATTCTAGTTGTTTGGCCGAAAAATGCAAAAAATGAGAAACGATCAGGGCGGGAAGGTGAATATGGTTCCTTAGGTCTTATTTGATGGCCCAAAAACTTTTTAGGTGGTCCGAGTGCGGGGGGCACGGCCCACTCGGGAGGCGTGGGCTATAACACACGAAAATATGGGAATCGCGCGGAATTCTAGTTGTTTGGCCGAAAAATGCAAAAAATAAGGAACGATCATGGCAGGGCGGATACTATGGTTCCTTAGGTCGTATTTGATTGCCCGGAAAAATTTTGGCGATCGGGGTCCGCGGCTCTTGGGACCACTCGGAATGCGTGGGTATAGCACACAAAAATATGGGAATCGGGCGAAATTCTAAGTCTTTTTCAGTAACATGCAAAAAATGTGGAAAGCTCTTGGCAGGGCGGTGACTATGGTTCCTTTGGTCTCATTTGATAGTCCGGAAAAATATTAGGCGATAGGGGTCCGGAGGTCCCGGGACCACTCGGAAGGCGTGGGCTATAACACACAAAAATATGGGAATCGCGCGGAATTCTAGTTGTTTGGCCGAAAAATGCAAAAAATGAGGAACGATCATGGCGGGGCGGATACTATGGTTCCTTAGGTCGTATTTGATTGTCCGGAAAAATTTTAGGCGATAGGGGTCAGGAGGTCCCGGGACCACTCGGAAGGCCTGGGCTATAACACACAAAAATATGGGAATCGCGCGGAATTCTAGTTGTTTGGCCGAAAAATGCAAAAAAAGAGGAACGATCATGGAGGGGTGGTTACTATGGTTCCTTAGTTCGTATTTGATGGCCCTAAATATTTTAGGGAGATCAGGGTTCGGGGTTCCCGGGACCCCTTGGAAGGCGTGGGCTAAAGCACACGAAAATATGGAAATCGCGCGGAATTCTAGTTTTTTGGCTGAAAAATGCGAAAGACTAGGAACGATCATGGCGGGGCGGGGACTATGGTTCCTTAGGTCGTATTTGAAAGTCCGATAATTTTTTAGGCGATCCGGCTCCGGGGGGCCTGACCCACTCGGAAGGCGTGGGCGATAACACACAAAAATATGGAAATCGGGCTGATTTCTCATTTTTTGGCCACAAAATGCAAAAAATGAGGAGCGATCATGGCGAGGCGGTGACTATGGTTCCTTAGGTCCTAATTTATGACCCGAAAAGTGTTTAGGCGATCCGAGTCCGGCGGCCCGGCCCACTCGGATGGCATGGGCAATAGCACACAAAAATATGGTAATCGAGCAGAATTCTAGTTTTTTGGCCGAAAAATGCAATAAATGAGGAACGATCATGGCAGGGCGGTGACTATGGTTCCTTAGGTCGTATTTGATGGCCCCGAAAAATTTTAGGCGATCGGGGTCCACGGCTCCCGGGACCACTCGGAAGGCGTAAGCTATAGCACACGAAAATATGCAAATCGCGCGGAGTTCTAGTTTTTTGGCCGAAAAATGCAAAGCATTTGGAACGATCATGGTGGGGCGGGGCCTATGGTACCTTAGGTCGTATTTGATATTCCGGAAAAATTTTAGGCGATCGGGGTCCGCGGCTCCCCGGACCACTTGGAAGGCGTGGGTATAGCACACGAAAATATGGGAATCTGGCATAATTCTAGTTTTTTGGCCGAAAAATGCAAAAAATGAGAAACGATGATGGCAGGGCGGTTACTATGGTTCCTTAGGTAGTATTTGATGGCCCGGAAATATTTTAGGCGATCAGGGTCCGGGGGTCCCGGAACCACTTGGAAGGTTGGGCAATAGCACACAAAAATATTGTAATCGGGCGGAATTCTAGTTTTGGCCGAAAAACGCAACAAATGAGGAATGATCATGGATGGGCGGTGACTATGGTTCCTTAGGTCATATTTGATAGTCCGGAAAAATTTTAGGCGATGGGGGTCCGGAGTTCCCGGGTTCACTTGGAAGGCGTGGGCTATAGGACACGAAAATATGGGAATTGCGCGGAATTCTAGTTTTTTGGCCCAAAAACGGAAAAAACTAGGAACGATCATGGCTGGGCGGTGACTATGGTTCCTTAGGTCTTATTTGATATTCCGGAAAAATTTTAGGCGATCGGGGTCCGCGGCTCTTGGGACCATTCGGAATGCGTGGGTATAGCACACGAAAATATGGGAATCGGACGAAATTCTAGTTGTTTGGCCGAAAAACGTAATAAATGAGGAATGATCATGGCGGGGTGGTTACTATGGTTCCTTAGGTCGTATTTGATGGCCCGGAAAATTTGTAGGCGATCGGGGTCGGGGTTCCCGGGACCCCTTTGAAGGCGTGGGCTAAAGCACACGAAAATATGGAAATCGCGCGGAATTCTAGGTTTTTGGCTGAAAAACGCAAAAGACTAGGAACGATCATGGTGGGGAGGTGACTATGGTTCCTTAGGTAGTATTTGATAGTCCGGAAAATTATTAGGCGATCCGGCTCCTGGGGGCCCGACCCACTCGGAAGGCGTGGGTGATAGCACACAAAAATATGGAAATTTGGCGGAATTCTTGTTTTTTGGCCAAAAAATGCAAAAAATGAGGAACGATCATGGCGAGGCGGTGACTATGGTTCCTTAGGTCCTAATTGATGGCCTGAAAATTTTTTAGGCGATCCGAGTCCGGCGGCCCGACCCACTCGGAAGGCGTGGGCAATAGCACACAAAAATATGGTATTCGAGCGAAATTCTAGTTTTTTGGCTGAAAAACGCAATAAATGAGGAACGATCATGGCGGGGAGGTGACTATCGTTCCTTAGGTCATATTTGATGGCCCGGAAAATTTTAGGCGATCGGGGTCCACGGCTCCCGTGACCACTCGGAAGGCGTAAGCTTTGGCACACTAAAATATGCAAATCGCGCGGAGTTCTAGTTTTTTGGCCAAAAAATGCGAAGCATTTGGAACGATCATGGTGGGGCGGTGACTATGGTACCTTAGGTCGTATTTGATAGTCCGGAAAAATTTTATGCCATCGGGGTCCGCGGCTCCCCGGACCACTAGGAAGGCGTGATACGAAAATATGGGAATCGGGCGTAATTCTAGTTTTTTGGCCGAAAAATGAAAAAAATGAGAAACGATGATGGCAGGGCGGTTACTATGGTTCCTTAGGTCGTATTTGAAGGCCCGGAAAAATTTTAGGCGATCGGGGTCCGGGAGTCTCGGAACCACTGGGAAGGGTGGGCAATAGCACACAAAAATATTGTAATCGGGCGGAATTCTAGTTTTTTGGCCGAAAAATGCAACAAATGAGGAATGATCATGGCTGGGCGGTAACTATGGTTCCTTAGGTTGTATTTGATAGTCCGGAAAAATTTTAGGCGATAGGGGTCCGGAGTTCCCGGGTTCACTAGGAAGGCGTGGGTTATAGGACACGAAAATATGGGAATCGCGCGGAATTCTAGTTGTTTGGCCGAAAAACGCAAAATATAAGGAACGATCATGGCTGGGCGGTGACTATGGTTCCTTAGGTCTTATTTGATAGTCCGGAAAAATTTTAGGCGATAGGGGTCCAGAGACCCGGGACCACTTGTAAGGCATGGGTATAGCACACGAAAATATGTGAATCGGGCAGAATTCTAGTTGTTTGGCCGAAAAATTGAAAAAATGAGAAACAATCATGGTGGGAAGGTGAATATGGTTCTTTAGGTCTTATTTGATCGCTCAAAAACTTTTTAGGTGATCCGAGTGCGGGGGGCACGGCCCACTCGAAAGGCGTGGGCTATAGCACACGAAAATATGGGAATCATGCGGAATTCTAGTTGTTTGGCCGAAAAATGCAAAAAATAAGGAACGATCATGGCGGGGCAGATACTATGGTTCCTTAGGTCATATTTGATTGCCCGGAAAAATTTTAGGCGATCGGTGTCTGCGGCTCTTGGGACCACTCGGAATGCGTGGGTATAGCACACAAAAAATATAGGAATCGGGCGAAATTCTAGGTCTTTTTCAGTAACATGCAAAAAATGTGGAAAGATCTTGGTAGGGCGGTGAATATGGTTCCTTTGGTCTTATTTGATAGTCCGGCAGCCCGGCCCACTCGGAAGGCGTGGGCAATAGCACACAAAAATATGGTAATCGAGCGAAATTCTAGTTTTTTGGCCGAAAAACGCAATAAATGAGGAACGATCATGGCGGGGCGGTGACTATGGTTCCTTAGGTTGTATTTGATAGTCCGGAAAAATTTTAGGCGATAGGGGTCTGGAGTTCCCGGGTTCACTTGGAAGGCGTGGGTTATAGGACACGAAAATATGGGAATCGCGCGGAATTCTAGTTGTTTGGCCGAAAAACGCAAAATATAAGGAACGATCATGGCTGGGCGGTGACTATGGTTCCTTAGGTCTTATTTGATAGTCTGGAAAAATTTTAGGCGATAGGGGTCCGGAGACGCGGGACCACTTGTAAGGGGTGGGTATAGCACACGAAAATATGGGAATCGGGCGGAATTCTAGTTGTTTTGCCGAAAAATGCAAAAAATGAGAAACGATCATGGTGGGAAGGTGAATATGGTTCCTTAGGTCTTATTTGATGGCCCAATAACTTTTTAGGTGATCCGAGTGCGGGGGGCACAGCCCACTCGGAAGGCGTGGGCTATAGCACACGAAAATATGGGAATCGCGCGGAATTCTAGTTGTTTGGCCGAAAAATGCAAAAAATGAGGAACGATCATGGCGGGGCAGATACTATGGTTCCTTAGGTCGTATTTGATTGCCCGGAAAAATTTTAGGCGATCGGGGTCCGCGGCTCTTGGGACCACTCGGAATGCGTGGGTATAGCACACAAAAATATGGGAATCGGGCGAAATTCTAGGTCTTTTTCTGTAACATGCAAAAAATGTGGAAAGATATTGGTAGGGCGGTGACTATGGTTCCTTTGGTCTTATTTGATAGTCCGGAAAAATATTAGGCGATCGGGGTCCGGAGGTCCCGGGACCACTCGGAAGGCGTGGGCTATAACACACAAAAATATGGGAATCGCGCGGAATTCTAGTTGTTTGACCGAAAAACGCAAAAAATGAGGACTGATCATGGCGGGGCGGATACTATGGTTCCTTAGGTCGTATTTGATTGTCCGGAAAAATTTTAGGCGATAGGGGTCAGGAGGTCCCGGGACCACTCGGAAGGCGTGGGCTATATCACACAAAAATATGGGAATCGCGCGGAATTCTGGTTGTTTGGCCAAAAAATGCAAAAAATGAGGAACGATCATGGAGGGGTAGTTACTATGGTTCCTTAGGTCGTATTTGATGGCCCAGAAAATTTTTAGGCGATCGGGGTTCGGGGTTCCCGGGACCCCTTGGAAGGCGTAGGCTAAAAAACACGAAAATATGGAAATCGCGCAGAATTCTAGTTTTTTGGCTGAAAAAACGCAAAAGAATAGGAACGATCATGGCGTGGTGGTGTCTATGGTTCCTTAGGTCATATTTGATAGTGCAGAAAATTTTTAGGCGATCCGGCTCCGGGGGGCCCGACCCACTCGGAAGGCGTGGGCGATTGCACACAAAAATATGGGAATCGGGCGGAATCCTATTTTTTTGGCCAAAAAATGCAAAAAATGAGGAATGATCATGGCGAGGCGGTGACTATGGTTCCTTAGGTCCTAATTGATGGCCTGAAAAGTTTTTAGGCGATCCGAGTCCGGCGGCCCGGCCCACTCGGAAGGCGTGGGCAATAGCAGACACAAATATGGTAATTGAGCGGAATTCTAGTTTTTTGGCCGAAAAACGCAATAAATGAGGAACGATCATGGCGGGGCGGTGACTATGGTTCCTTAGGTCGTATTTGATGGCTCGGAAAATTTTAGGCGATCGGGGTCTACGGCTCCCGGGAACACTCGGAAGGCGTAAGCTATAGCACACTAAAATATGCAAATCGCGCGGAGTTCTAGTTTTTTGGCCAAAAAATGCAAAGCATTTGGAACGATCATGGTGGGGCGGTGACTATGGTACCTTAGGTCGTATTTGATAGTCCGGAAAAATTTTAGGCGATCGGGGTCCGCGGCTCCCCGGACCACTTGGAAGGCGTGGGTATAGCACACGAAAATATGGGAATCGGGCATAATTCTAGTTTTTTGGCCGAAAAATGTAAAAATTAGAAACGATGATGGCGGGCGATTACTATGGTTCCTTAGGTCGTATTTGACGGCCCGGAAAAATTTTAGGCGATCAGGGTCCGAGAGTCTCGGAACCACTGGGAAGGGTGGGCAATAGCACACAAAAATATTGTAATCGGGCGGAATTCTAGTTTTTTGGCCGAAATATGCAACAAATGAGGAATGATCATGGCTGGGCGGTAACTATGGTTCCTTAGGTTGTATTTGATAGTCCGGAAAAATTTTAGGCGATAGGGGTCCGGAGTTCCCGGGTTCACTAGGAAGGCGTGGGTTATAGGACACGAAAATATGGGAATCGCGCAGAATTCTAGTTGTTTGGCCGAAAAACGCAAAATATAAGGAACCATCATGGCTGGGCGGTGACTATGGTTCCTTAGGTTTTATTTGATAGTCCGGAAAAATTTTAGGCGATAGGGGTCCGGAGACGCGAGATCACTTGTAAGGCGTGGGTATAGCACACGAAAATATGGGAATCGGGCGAAATTCTAGTTGTTTTGCCGAAAAATGCAAAAAATGAGAAACGATCATGGCGGGATGGTGAATATGGTTCCTTAGGTCTTATTTGATGGCCCAAAAACTTTTTAGGTGATCCGAGCGCGGGGGGAACGGCCCACTCGGAAGGCGTGGGCTATAGCACACGTTAATATGGGAATCGCGTGGAATTCTAGTTGTTTGGCCGAAAAATGCAAAAAATAAGGAACGATCATGGCGGGGCAGATACTATGGTTCCTTAGGTCATATTTGATTGCTCGGAAAAATTTTAGGCGATCGGGGTCCGCGGCTCTTGGGACCACTCGGAATGCGTGGGTATAGCACACAAAAATATGGGAATCGGGCGAAATTCTAGGTCTTTTTCAGTAACATGCAAAAAATGTGGAAAGATCTTGGCAGGGCAGTGACAATGGTTCCGTTGGTCTTATTTGATAGTCCGGAAAAATATTAGGTGATAGGGGTCCGGAGGTCCCGGGACCACTCGGAAGGCGTGGGCTATAACACACAAAAATATTGGAATCGCGCGGAATTCTAGTTGTTTGGCCGAAAAACGCAAAAAATGAGGAATGATCATGGCGGGGCGTATACTTTTGTTCCTTAGGTCGTATTTGATTGTCCGAAATTTTTTTTGGCGATAGGGGTCAGGAGGTCCCGGGACCACTCGGAAGGCGTGGGCTATAACGCACAAAAATATGGGAATCGCGCGGAATTCTAGTTGTTTGGCCGAAAATTGCAAAAAATGAGGAACGATGATGGAGGGGTGGTTACTATGGTTCCTTAGGTCGTATATGATGGCCCGGAAAACTTTTAGGTGATCAGGGTTCCCGGGACCCCTTGGAAGGCGTGGGCTAAAGCACACAAAAATATGGAAATCGCGCGGAATTCTAGTTTTTTGGCTAAAAAATGCAAAAGACTAGGAACGGTCATGGCGGGGCGGTGACTATGGTTCCTTAGGTCGTATTTGATAGTCCGGAAAATTTTTAGGCGATCCGGCTCCGGGGGGCCCGACCCACTCAGAAGGCGTGGGCGATAGCACACAAAAATATGGGAATTGGGCGGAATTCTATTTTTTTTGCCAAAAAATGCAAAAAATGAGGAACGATCATGGCGAGGCGATGACTATGGTTCCTTAGGTCGTATTTGATGGCCCGGAAAATTTTAGGCGATCGGGGTCCACGGCTCCCGGGACCACTCGGAAGGCGTAAGCTATAGCACACGAAAATATGGGAATCGTGCGGAATTCTAGTTGTTTGGCCGAAAAACGCAAAAATTGAGGAACGATCATGGCAGGGCGGATACTATGGTTCCTTAGGTCATATTTGATTGTCCGGAAAAATTTTTGGCGATAGGGGTCAGGAGGTCCCGGGACCACTCGGAAGGCGTGGGCTATACCACACAAAAATATGGGAATTGCGTGGAATTCTAGTTGTTTGGCCGAAAAATGCAAAAAATGAGGAACGATCATGGCTGGGCGGTTACTATGGTTCCTTAGGTCATATTTGATGGCCAGAAAATTTTTAGGCGATCGGGGTTCGGGGTTCCCGGGATCCCTTGGAAGACGAGTGCTAAAGCACACGAAAATATGGAAATCGCGCGGAATTCTAGTTTTTTGGCTGAAAAATGCAAAAGACTAGGAACGATCATGGCGGGGCGGTGACTATGGTTCCTTAGGTCGTATTTGATAGTTCGGAAAATTTTTAGGTGATCCGGCTCCGGGGGGCCCGATCCACTCGGAAGGCGTGGGCGATAGCACACAAAAATATGGTAATCGAGCGAAATTCTAGTTTTTTTGCCGAAAAACGCAATAAATGAGGAACGGTCATGGCAGGGCGGTGACTATGGTTCCTTAGGTCGTATTTAATGGCCCGGAAAAATTTAGGCGATCGGGGTCCACGGCTCCCGGGACCACTCGGAAGGCGTAAGCTATAGCACACGAAAATATGCAAATCGGGCGGAGTTCTAGTTTTTTGGCCAAAAAATGCAAAGCATTTGGAACGATCATGGTGGGGCGGTGACTATTGTACCTTGGGTCGTATTTGATAGTCTGGAAAAATTTTAGGCGATCGGGGTCCGCGTCTCCCCGGACCACTTGGAAGGCGTGGGTATAGCACACGAAAATATGGGAATCGGGCGTAATTCTAGTTTTTTGGCCGAAAAATGCAAAAAATGAGAAACGATGATGGCGGGGCGGTTACTATGGTTCCTTAGGTCGTATTTGAAGGCCCAAAAACATTTTAGGTGATCGGGGTCCGGGGGTCCCAGAACCACTGGGAAGGGTGGGCAATAGCACACAAAAATATTGTAATCGGGCAGAATTCTAGTTTTTTGGCCGAAAAACGCAACAAATGAGGAATGATCATGGCTGGGTAGTGACTATGGTTCCTTAGGTCGTATTTGATAGTCCGGAAAAATTTTAGGCGATAGGGGACCTGAGGTCCCGGGACCACTCGGAAGGTGTGGGCTATAACACACAAAAATATGGGAATCGCGCGGAATTCTAGTTGTTTGGCCGAAAAACGCAAAAAATAAGAAACGATCATGGCGGGGCGGATACTATGGTTCCTTAGGTCGTATTTGATTGCTCGAAAAACTTTTACGCGATCGGGGTCCGCATCTCTTGGGACCACTCGGAATGCGTGGGTATAGCACATGAAAATATGGGAATCAGGCGAAATTCAAGGTCTTTTTCAGTAACATGCAAAAAATGTGGAAAGATCTTGGCAGGGTGGTGACTATGGTTCCTTTGGTCTTATTTGATAGTCTGGAAAACTATTAGGCGATAGAGGTCCGGAGGTCCCAGGACCACTCGGAAGGCATGGGCTATAACACACAAAAATATGAGAATCGCGCGGAATTCTAGTTGTTTGGCCGAAAAATGCAAAAAAAAAAGGAACGATCATGGCGGGGCGGATACTATGGTTCCTTAGGTCGTATTTGATGGCCCGGAAAATTTTTAGGCGATCAGGGTTCGGGGTTCCCGGGACCCCTTGGAAGGCGAGTGCTAAAGCACACGAAAATATGGAAATCGCGCGGAATTCTAGTTTTTTGGCTGAAAAATGCAAAAGAGTAGGAACGATCATGGCGGGGCGGTGACTATGGTTCCTTAGGTCGTATTTGATAGTCCGGAAAATTTTTAGGCGATCCGGCTCCGGGGGCCCGACCCACTCGGAAGGCGTGGGCGATAGCACACAAAAATATGGGAATCGGGCGGAATTCTATTTTTTTGGCCAAAAAATGCAAAAAATGAGGAACGATCATGGCGAGGCGGTGACTATGGTTCCTTAGGTCCTAATTGATGGGCCGAAAACTTTTTAGGCGATCCGAGTCCGGCGGCCTGGCTCACTCGGAAGGCGTGGGCAATAGCACACAAAAATATGGTAATCGAGCGGAATTCTAGTTTTTTGGCCGAAAAACGCAATAAATGAGGAACGATCATGGCGGGGCGGTGACTATGGTTCCTTAGGTCGTATTTGATGGCTCGGAAAATTTTAGGCGATCGGGGTCTACGGCTCCCGGGAACACTCGGAAGGCGTAAGCTATAGCACACTAAAATATGCAAATCGCGCGGAGTTCTAGTTTTTTGGCCAAAAAATGCAAAGCATTTGGAACGATCATGGTGGGGCGGTGACTATGGTACCTTAGGTCGTATTTGATAGTCCGGAAAAATTTTAGGCGATCGGGGTCCGCGGCTCCCCGGACCATTTGGAAGGCGTGATACGAAAATATGGGAATCGGGCGTAATTCTAGTTTTTTGGCCGAAAAATGAAAAAAATGAGAAACGATGATGGCGGGGCGGTTACTATGGTTCCTTAGGTCGTATTTGACGGACCGAAAAAATTTTAGGCGATCGGGGTCTGGGGGTCCCGGAACCACTGGGAAGGGTGGGCAATAGTAGACAAAAATATTGTAATCGGGCGGAATTCTAGTTTTTTAGCCGAAAAATGGAACAAATGAGGAATGATCATGGCTGGGCGGTGACTATGGTTCCTTAGGTCGTATTGGATAGTCCAGAAAAATTTTAGGCGATAGGGGTCCTGAGGTCCCGTGACCAATCGGAAGGTGTGGGCTATAACACAAAAAAATATGGGAATGGCGCGGAATTCTAGTTGTTTGGCCGAAAAATGCAAAAAATAAGAAACGATCATGGCGGGGTGGATACTATGGTTCCTTAGGTCGTATTTGATTGCTCGGAAAAATTTTAGGCGATCGGGGTCCACGGCTCTTGGGACCACTCAGAATGCGTGGGTATAGCACACGAAAATATAGGAATCGGGCGAAATTCTAGGTCTTTTTCAATAACATGCAAAAAATGTGGAAAGATCTTGGCAGGGTGGTGACTATGGTTCCTTTGGTCTTATTTGATAGTCCGGAAAAATATTAGGCGATAGGGGTCCGGAGGTCCCAGGACCACTCGGAAGGCGTGGGCTATAACACACAAAAATATGGGAATCGCGCGGAATTCTAGTTGTTTGGCCGAAAAATGCAAAAAAAGAGGAACGATCATGGCGGGGCGGATACTATGGTTCCTTAGGTCGTATTTGATGGCCCGGAAAATTTTTAGGCGATCGGGGTTCGGGGTTCCCGGGACCCCTTGGAAGGCGAGTGCTAAAGCACACGAAAATATGGAAATCGCGCGGAATTCTAGTTTTTTGGCTGAAAAATGCAAAAGAGTAGGAACGATCATGGCAAGGCGGTGACTATGGTTCCTTAGGTCGTATTTGATAGTCCGGAAAATTTTTAGGCGATCCGGCTCCGGGGGGCCCGACCCACTCGGAAGGCGTGGGCGATAG
The DNA here is from genome assembly GCF_000390325.3 of Nicotiana tomentosiformis. NCBI lineage: Eukaryota > Viridiplantae > Streptophyta > Magnoliopsida > Solanales > Solanaceae > Nicotiana > Nicotiana tomentosiformis. The sequence goes on from NW_027174611.1 coordinate 200,754, forward strand.
CACTCAAAAATATGGGAATCGAGCGGAATTCTATTTTTTTGGCCAAAAAATGCAAAAAATGAGGAAAGATCATGGCGAGGCGGTGACTATGGTTCCTTATGTCCTAATTGATGGCCCGAAAATTTTTTAGGCGATCCGAGTCCGGCGGCCCGGCCCACTCGGAAGGCGTGGGCAATAGCACACAAAAATATGGTAATCGAGCAAAATTCTAGTTTTTTGGCCGAAAAACGCAATAAATGAGGAACGTTCATGGCAGGGCGGTGACTATGGTTCCTTAGGTCGTATTTAATGGCCCGGAAAATTTTAGGCGATCGGGGTCCACGGCTCCCGGGACCACTCGGAAAGCGTAAGCTATAGCACACGAAAATATGCAAATCGGGCGGAGTTCTAGTTTTTTGGCAAAAAAATGCAAAGCATTTGGAACGATCATTTTGGGGCGGTGACTATGGTACCTTAGGTCGTATTTGATAGTCTGGAAAAATTTTAGGCGATCGGGGTCCGCGTCTCCCCGGACCACTTGGAAGGCGTGGGTATAGCACACGAAAATATGGGAATCGGGCGTAGTTCTAGTTTTTTAGCCGAAAAATGCAAAAAATGAGAAACGAAGATGGCGGGGCAGTTACTATGGTTCCTTAGGTCGTATTTGACGGCCCGGAAAAATTTTAGGCGATCGGGGTCCGGGGGTCCCGGAACCACTTGGAAGGGTGGGCAATAGCACACAAAAATATTGTAATCGGGCGGAATTCTAGTTTTTTGGCCGAAAAATGCAACAAATGAGGATGATCATGGCGGGGCAGATACTATGGTTCCTTAGGTCGTATTTGATAGTCCGGAAAAATTTTAGGCGATAGGGGTCCAGAGACCCGGGACCACTTGTAAGGCATGGGTATAGCACACGAAAATATGTGAATCGGGCAGAATTCTAGTTGTTTGGCCGAAAAATTGAAAAAATGAGAAACAATCATGGTGGGAAGGTGAATATGGTTCTTTAGGTCTTATTTGATCGCTCAAAAACTTTTTAGGTGATCCGAGTGCGGGGGGCACGGCCCACTCGAAAGGCGTGGGCTATAGCACACGAAAATATGGGAATCATGCGGAATTCTAGTTGTTTGGCCGAAAAATGCAAAAAATAAGGAACGATCATGGCGGGGCAGATACTATGGTTCCTTAGGTCATATTTGATTGCCCGGAAAAATTTTAGGCGATCGGGGTCTGCGGCTCTTGGGACCACTCGGAATGCGTGGGTATAGCACACAAAAAATATAGGAATCGGGCGAAATTCTAGGTCTTTTTCAGTAACATGCAAAAAATGTGGAAAGATCTTGGTAGGGCGGTGAATATGGTTCCTTTGGTCTTATTTGATAGTCCGGCAGCCCGGCCCACTCGGAAGGCGTGGGCAATAGCACACAAAAATATGGTAATCGAGCGAAATTCTAGTTTTTTGGCCGAAAAACGCAATAAATGAGGAACGATCATGGCGGGGCGGTGACTATGGTTCCTTAGGTTGTATTTGATAGTCCGGAAAAATTTTAGGCGATAGGGGTCTGGAGTTCCCGGGTTCACTTGGAAGGCGTGGGTTATAGGACACGAAAATATGGGAATCGCGCGGAATTCTAGTTGTTTGGCCGAAAAACGCAAAATATAAGGAACGATCATGGCTGGGCGGTGACTATGGTTCCTTAGGTCTTATTTGATAGTCTGGAAAAATTTTAGGCGATAGGGGTCCGGAGACGCGGGACCACTTGTAAGGGGTGGGTATAGCACACGAAAATATGGGAATCGGGCGGAATTCTAGTTGTTTTGCCGAAAAATGCAAAAAATGAGAAACGATCATGGTGGGAAGGTGAATATGGTTCCTTAGGTCTTATTTGATGGCCCAATAACTTTTTAGGTGATCCGAGTGCGGGGGGCACAGCCCACTCGGAAGGCGTGGGCTATAGCACACGAAAATATGGGAATCGCGCGGAATTCTAGTTGTTTGGCCGAAAAATGCAAAAAATGAGGAACGATCATGGCGGGGCAGATACTATGGTTCCTTAGGTCGTATTTGATTGCCCGGAAAAATTTTAGGCGATCGGGGTCCGCGGCTCTTGGGACCACTCGGAATGCGTGGGTATAGCACACAAAAATATGGGAATCGGGCGAAATTCTAGGTCTTTTTCTGTAACATGCAAAAAATGTGGAAAGATATTGGTAGGGCGGTGACTATGGTTCCTTTGGTCTTATTTGATAGTCCGGAAAAATATTAGGCGATCGGGGTCCGGAGGTCCCGGGACCACTCGGAAGGCGTGGGCTATAACACACAAAAATATGGGAATCGCGCGGAATTCTAGTTGTTTGACCGAAAAACGCAAAAAATGAGGACTGATCATGGCGGGGCGGATACTATGGTTCCTTAGGTCGTATTTGATTGTCCGGAAAAATTTTAGGCGATAGGGGTCAGGAGGTCCCGGGACCACTCGGAAGGCGTGGGCTATATCACACAAAAATATGGGAATCGCGCGGAATTCTGGTTGTTTGGCCAAAAAATGCAAAAAATGAGGAACGATCATGGAGGGGTAGTTACTATGGTTCCTTAGGTCGTATTTGATGGCCCAGAAAATTTTTAGGCGATCGGGGTTCGGGGTTCCCGGGACCCCTTGGAAGGCGTAGGCTAAAAAACACGAAAATATGGAAATCGCGCAGAATTCTAGTTTTTTGGCTGAAAAACGCAAAAGAATAGGAACGATCATGGCGTGGTGGTGTCTATGGTTCCTTAGGTCATATTTGATAGTGCAGAAAATTTTTAGGCGATCCGGCTCCGGGGGGCCCGACCCACTCGGAAGGCGTGGGCGATTGCACACAAAAATATGGGAATCGGGCGGAATTCTATTTTTTTGGCCAAAAAATGCAAAAAATGAGGAATGATCATGGCGAGGCGGTGACTATGGTTCCTTAGGTCCTAATTGATGGCCTGAAAAGTTTTTAGGCGATCCGAGTCCGGCGGCCCGGCCCACTCGGAAGGCGTGGGCAATAGCAGACACAAATATGGTAATTGAGCGGAATTCTAGTTTTTTGGCCGAAAAACGCAATAAATGAGGAACGATCATGGCGGGGCGGTGACTATGGTTCCTTAGGTCGTATTTGATGGCTCGGAAAATTTTAGGCGATCGGGGTCTACGGCTCCCGGGAACACTCGGAAGGCGTAAGCTATAGCACACTAAAATATGCAAATCGCGCGGAGTTCTAGTTTTTTGGCCAAAAAATGCAAAGCATTTGGAACGATCATGGTGGGGCGGTGACTATGGTACCTTAGGTCGTATTTGATAGTCCGGAAAAATTTTAGGCGATCGGGGTCCGCGGCTCCCGGACCACTTGGAAGGCGTGGGTATAGCACACGAAAATATGGGAATCGGGCATAATTCTAGTTTTTTGGCCGAAAAATGTAAAAATTAGAAACGATGATGGCGGGCGATTACTATGGTTCCTTAGGTCGTATTTGACGGCCCGGAAAAATTTTAGGCGATCAGGGTCCGAGAGTCTCGGAACCACTGGGAAGGGTGGGCAATAGCACACAAAAATATTGTAATCGGGCGGAATTCTAGTTTTTTGGCCGAAATATGCAACAAATGAGGAATGATCATGGCTGGGCGGTAACTATGGTTCCTTAGGTTGTATTTGATAGTCCGGAAAAATTTTAGGCGATAGGGGTCCGGAGTTCCCGGGTTCACTAGGAAGGCGTGGGTTATAGGACACGAAAATATGGGAATCGCGCAGAATTCTAGTTGTTTGGCCGAAAAACGCAAAATATAAGGAACCATCATGGCTGGGCGGTGACTATGGTTCCTTAGGTTTTATTTGATAGTCCGGAAAAATTTTAGGCGATAGGGGTCCGGAGACGCGAGATCACTTGTAAGGCGTGGGTATAGCACACGAAAATATGGGAATCGGGCGAAATTCTAGTTGTTTTGCCGAAAAATGCAAAAAATGAGAAACGATCATGGCGGGATGGTGAATATGGTTCCTTAGGTCTTATTTGATGGCCCAAAAACTTTTTAGGTGATCCGAGCGCGGGGGGAACGGCCCACTCGGAAGGCGTGGGCTATAGCACACGTTAATATGGGAATCGCGTGGAATTCTAGTTGTTTGGCCGAAAAATGCAAAAAATAAGGAACGATCATGGCGGGGCAGATACTATGGTTCCTTAGGTCATATTTGATTGCTCGGAAAAATTTTAGGCGATCGGGGTCCGCGGCTCTTGGGACCACTCGGAATGCGTGGGTATAGCACACAAAAATATGGGAATCGGGCGAAATTCTAGGTCTTTTTCAGTAACATGCAAAAAATGTGGAAAGATCTTGGCAGGGCAGTGACAATGGTTCCGTTGGTCTTATTTGATAGTCCGGAAAAATATTAGGTGATAGGGGTCCGGAGGTCCCGGGACCACTCGGAAGGCGTGGGCTATAACACACAAAAATATTGGAATCGCGCGGAATTCTAGTTGTTTGGCCGAAAAACGCAAAAAATGAGGAATGATCATGGCGGGGCGTATACTTTTGTTCCTTAGGTCGTATTTGATTGTCCGAAATTTTTTTTGGCGATAGGGGTCAGGAGGTCCCGGGACCACTCGGAAGGCGTGGGCTATAACGCACAAAAATATGGGAATCGCGCGGAATTCTAGTTGTTTGGCCGAAAATTGCAAAAAATGAGGAACGATGATGGAGGGGTGGTTACTATGGTTCCTTAGGTCGTATATGATGGCCCGGAAAACTTTTAGGTGATCGGGGTTCCCGGGACCCCTTGGAAGGCGTGGGCTAAAGCACACAAAAATATGGAAATCGCGCGGAATTCTAGTTTTTTGGCTAAAAAATGCAAAAGACTAGGAACGGTCATGGCGGGGCGGTGACTATGGTTCCTTAGGTCGTATTTGATAGTCCGGAAAATTTTTAGGCGATCCGGCTCCGGGGGGCCCGACCCACTCAGAAGGCGTGGGCGATAGCACACAAAAATATGGGAATTGGGCGGAATTCTATTTTTTTTGCCAAAAAATGCAAAAAATGAGGAACGATCATGGCGAGGCGATGACTATGGTTCCTTAGGTCGTATTTGATGGCCCGGAAAATTTTAGGCGATCGGGGTCCACGGCTCCCGGGACCACTCGGAAGGCGTAAGCTATAGCACACGAAAATATGGGAATCGTGCGGAATTCTAGTTGTTTGGCCGAAAAACGCAAAAATTGAGGAACGATCATGGCAGGGCGGATACTATGGTTCCTTAGGTCATATTTGATTGTCCGGAAAAATTTTTGGCGATAGGGGTCAGGAGGTCCCGGGACCACTCGGAAGGCGTGGGCTATACCACACAAAAATATGGGAATTGCGTGGAATTCTAGTTGTTTGGCCGAAAAATGCAAAAAATGAGGAACGATCATGGCTGGGCGGTTACTATGGTTCCTTAGGTCATATTTGATGGCCAGAAAATTTTTAGGCGATCGGGGTTCGGGGTTCCCGGGATCCCTTGGAAGACGAGTGCTAAAGCACACGAAAATATGGAAATCGCGCGGAATTCTAGTTTTTTGGCTGAAAAATGCAAAAGACTAGGAACGATCATGGCGGGGCGGTGACTATGGTTCCTTAGGTCGTATTTGATAGTTCGGAAAATTTTTAGGTGATCCGGCTCCGGGGGGCCCGATCCACTCGGAAGGCGTGGGCGATAGCACACAAAAATATGGTAATCGAGCGAAATTCTAGTTTTTTTGCCGAAAAACGCAATAAATGAGGAACGGTCATGGCAGGGCGGTGACTATGGTTCCTTAGGTCGTATTTAATGGCCCGGAAAAATTTAGGCGATCGGGGTCCACGGCTCCCGGGACCACTCGGAAGGCGTAAGCTATAGCACACGAAAATATGCAAATCGGGCGGAGTTCTAGTTTTTTGGCCAAAAAATGCAAAGCATTTGGAACGATCATGGTGGGGCGGTGACTATTGTACCTTGGGTCGTATTTGATAGTCTGGAAAAATTTTAGGCGATCGGGGTCCGCGTCTCCCCGGACCACTTGGAAGGCGTGGGTATAGCACACGAAAATATGGGAATCGGGCGTAATTCTAGTTTTTTGGCCGAAAAATGCAAAAAATGAGAAACGATGATGGCGGGGCGGTTACTATGGTTCCTTAGGTCGTATTTGAAGGCCCAAAAACATTTTAGGTGATCGGGGTCCGGGGGTCCCAGAACCACTGGGAAGGGTGGGCAATAGCACACAAAAATATTGTAATCGGGCAGAATTCTAGTTTTTTGGCCGAAAAACGCAACAAATGAGGAATGATCATGGCTGGGTAGTGACTATGGTTCCTTAGGTCGTATTTGATAGTCCGGAAAAATTTTAGGCGATAGGGGACCTGAGGTCCCGGGACCACTCGGAAGGTGTGGGCTATAACACACAAAAATATGGGAATCGCGCGGAATTCTAGTTGTTTGGCCGAAAAACGCAAAAAATAAGAAACGATCATGGCGGGGCGGATACTATGGTTCCTTAGGTCGTATTTGATTGCTCGAAAAACTTTTACGCGATCGGGGTCCGCATCTCTTGGGACCACTCGGAATGCGTGGGTATAGCACATGAAAATATGGGAATCAGGCGAAATTCAAGGTCTTTTTCAGTAACATGCAAAAAATGTGGAAAGATCTTGGCAGGGTGGTGACTATGGTTCCTTTGGTCTTATTTGATAGTCTGGAAAACTATTAGGCGATAGAGGTCCGGAGGTCCCAGGACCACTCGGAAGGCATGGGCTATAACACACAAAAATATGAGAATCGCGCGGAATTCTAGTTGTTTGGCCGAAAAATGCAAAAAAAAAAGGAACGATCATGGCGGGGCGGATACTATGGTTCCTTAGGTCGTATTTGATGGCCCGAAAATTTTTTAGGCGATCAGGGTTCGGGGTTCCCGGGACCCCTTGGAAGGCGAGTGCTAAAGCACACGAAAATATGGAAATCGCGCGGAATTCTAGTTTTTTGGCTGAAAAATGCAAAAGAGTAGGAACGATCATGGCGGGGCGGTGACTATGGTTCCTTAGGTCGTATTTGATAGTCCGGAAAATTTTTAGGCGATCCGGCTCCGGGGGCCCGACCCACTCGGAAGGCGTGGGCGATAGCACACAAAAATATGGGAATCGGGCGGAATTCTATTTTTTTGCCAAAAAATGCAAAAAATGAGGAACGATCATGGCGAGGCGGTGACTATGGTTCCTTAGGTCCTAATTGATGGGCCGAAAACTTTTTAGGCGATCCGAGTCCGGCGGCCTGGCTCACTCGGAAGGCGTGGGCAATAGCACACAAAAATATGGTAATCGAGCGGAATTCTAGTTTTTTGGCCGAAAAACGCAATAAATGAGGAACGATCATGGCAGGGCGGTGACTATGGTTCCTTAGGTCGAATTTAATGGCCCGAAAAATTTTAGGCGATCGGGGTCCACGTATCCCGAGACCACTCGGAAGGCGTAAGCTATAGCACACGAAAATATGCAAATCGCGCGGAGTTCTAGTTTTTTGGCAAAAAAATGCAAAGCATTATGAACGATCATGGTGGGGCGGTGACTATGGTACCTTAGGTCGTATTTGATAGTCCGGAAAAATTTTAGGCGATCGGGGTCCGCGGCTCCCCGGACCATTTGGAAGGCGTGATACGAAAATATGGGAATCGGGCGTAATTCTAGTTTTTTGGCCGAAAAATGAAAAAAATGAGAAACGATGATGGCGGGGCGGTTACTATGGTTCCTTAGGTCGTATTTGACGGACCGGAAAAATTTTAGGCGATCGGGGTCTGGGGGTCCCGGAACCACTGGGAAGGGTGGGCAATAGTAGACAAAAATATTGTAATCGGGCGGAATTCTAGTTTTTTAGCCGAAAAATGGAACAAATGAGGAATGATCATGGCTGGGCGGTGACTATGGTTCCTTAGGTCGTATTGGATAGTCCAGAAAAATTTTAGGCGATAGGGGTCCTGAGGTCCCGTGACCAATCGGAAGGTGTGGGCTATAACACAAAAAAATATGGGAATGGCGCGGAATTCTAGTTGTTTGGCCGAAAAATGCAAAAAATAAGAAACGATCATGGCGGGGTGGATACTATGGTTCCTTAGGTCGTATTTGATTGCTCGGAAAAATTTTAGGCGATCGGGGTCCACGGCTCTTGGGACCACTCAGAATGCGTGGGTATAGCACACGAAAATATAGGAATCGGGCGAAATTCTAGGTCTTTTTCAATAACATGCAAAAAATGTGGAAAGATCTTGGCAGGGTGGTGACTATGGTTCCTTTGGTCTTATTTGATAGTCCGGAAAAATATTAGGCGATAGGGGTCCGGAGGTCCCAGGACCACTCGGAAGGCGTGGGCTATAACACACAAAAATATGGGAATCGCGCGGAATTCTAGTTGTTTGGCCGAAAAATGCAAAAAAAGAGGAACGATCATGGCGGGGCGGATACTATGGTTCCTTAGGTCGTATTTGATGGCCCGGAAAATTTTTAGGCGATCGGGGTTCGGGGTTCCCGGGACCCCTTGGAAGGCGAGTGCTAAAGCACACGAAAATATGGAAATCGCGCGGAATTCTAGTTTTTTGGCTGAAAAATGCAAAAGAGTAGGAACGATCATGGCAAGGCGGTGACTATGGTTCCTTAGGTCGTATTTGATAGTCCGGAAAATTTTTAGGCGATCCGGCTCCGGGGGGCCCGACCCACTCGGAAGGCGTGGGCGATAGCACTCAAAAATATGGGAATCGAGCGGAATTCTATTTTTTTGGCCAAAAAATGCAAAAAATGAGGAAAGATCATGGCGAGGCGGTGACTATGGTTCCTTATGTCCTAATTGATGGCCCGAAAATTTTTTAGGCGATCCGAGTCCGGCGGCCCGGCCCACTCGGAAGGCGTGGGCAATAGCACACAAAAATATGGTAATCGAGCAAAATTCTAGTTTTTTGGCCGAAAAACGCAATAAATGAGGAACGTTCATGGCAGGGCGGTGACTATGGTTCCTTAGGTCGTATTTAATGGCCCGGAAAATTTTAGGCGATCGGGGTCCACGGCTCCCGGGACCACTCGGAAAGCGTAAGCTATAGCACACGAAAATATGCAAATCGGGCGGAGTTCTAGTTTTTTGGCAAAAAAATGCAAAGCATTTGGAACGATCATTTTGGGGCGGTGACTATGGTACCTTAGGTCGTATTTGATAGTCTGGAAAAATTTTAGGCGATCGGGGTCCGCGTCTCCCCGGACCACTTGGAAGGCGTGGGTATAGCACACGAAAATATGGGAATCGGGCGTAGTTCTAGTTTTTTAGCCGAAAAATGCAAAAAATGAGAAACGAAGATGGCGGGGCAGTTACTATGGTTCCTTAGGTCGTATTTGACGGCCCGGAAAAATTTTAGGCGATCGGGGTCCGGGGGTCCCGGAACCACTTGGAAGGGTGGGCAATAGCACACAAAAATATTGTAATCGGGCGGAATTCTAGTTTTTTGGCCGAAAAATGCAACAAATGAGGAATGATCATGGCTGGGCGGTGACTATGGTTCCTTAGGTCGTATTTGATAGTCCGGAAAAATTTTAGGCGATAGGTGTCCGGAGTTCCCGGGTTCACTTGGAAGGCGTGGGTTATAGGATACGAAAATATGGGAATCGCGCGGAATTCTAGTTGTTTGGCTGAAAAACGCAAAATATAAGGAACGATCATGGCTGGGCGGTGACTATGGTTCCTTAGGTCTTATTTGATAGTCCGGAAAAATTTTAGGCGATAGGGGTCCGGAGACGCGAGACCACTTGAAAGGCGTGGGTATAGCATACGAAAATATGGGAATCGGGCGGAATTCTAGTTGTTTTGCCGAAAAATGCAAAAAATGAGAAACGATCATGGCGGGAAGGTGAATATGGTTCCTTAGGTCTTATTTGATGGCCCAAAAACTTTTTAGGTGATCCGAGTGCGGGGGCACGGCCCACTCGGAAGGCGTGGGCTATAGCACACGAAAATATGGAAATCGCGCGGAATTCTAGTTGCTTGGCCGAAAAACACAAAAAATAAGGAACGATCATGGCGGGGCGGATACTATGGTTCCTTAGGTCGTATTTGATTGCTCGGAAAAATTTTAGGCGATCGGGGTCCACGGCTCTTGGGACCACTCGGAATGCGTCGGTATAGCACACAAAAATATGGGAATCGGGCGAAATTCTAGGTCTTTTTGAGTAACATGCAAAAAATGTGGAAAGATCTTGGCAGGGCGGTGACTATGGTTCCTTTGGTCTTATTTGATAGTCTGGAAAAATATTAGGCGATAGGGGTCCTGAGACCCGGGACCACTCGGAAGGCGTGGGCTATAACACACAAAAATATGGGATCGCCCGAAATTCTAGTTATTTGGCCGAAAAACGCAAAAAATGAGGAACGATCATGGCGGGGCGGATACTATGGTTCCTTAGGTCGTATTTTATGGCCCGGTAAATTTTTAGGCGATCGGGGTTCGGGGTTCCCGGGACCCTTTGGAAGGCGTGGGCTAAAGCACACGAAAATATAGAAATCGCTAGGAATTCTAGTTTTTTGGCTGAAAAACGCAAAAGACTAGGAACGATCATGGCGGGGCGGATACTATGGTTCCTTAGGTCGTATTTGATAGTCCGGAAAAATTTTAGGCGATAGGGGTCCTGAGGTCCCGGGACCACTCGGAAGGTGTGGGCTATAACACACAAAAATATGGGAATCGCGCGGAATTCTAGTTGTTTGGCCGAAAAATGCAAAAAATTAAAAACGATCATGGCGGGGCGGATACTATGGTTCCTTAGGTCGTATTTGATTGCTCGGAAAACTTTTACGCGATCGGGGTTCGCATCTCTTGGGACCACTCGGAATGCGTGGGTATACCACATGAAAATATGGGAATCGGGCGAAATTCTAGGTCTTTTTCAGTAACATGCAAAAAATGTGGAAAGATCTTGGCCGGGTGGTGACTATGGTTCCTTTGGTCTTATTTGATAGTCCAGAAAAATATTAGGCGATAGGGGTCCGGAGGTCCCAGGACCACTCGGAAGGCATGGGCTATAACACACAAAAATATGGGAATCGCGCGGAATTCTAGTTGTTTGGCCGAAAAACGCAAAAAAAAAAGGAACGATCATGGTGGGGGGATACTATGGTTCCTTAGGTCGTATTTGATGGCCCGGAAAATTTTTAGGCGAACGGGGTTCGGGGTTCAAGGGACCCCTTGGAAGGCGTGGGCTAAAGCACACGAAAATATGGAAATCGTGCGGAATTCTAGTTTTTTGGCTGAAAAACGCAAAAGACTAGGAACGATCATGGTGGGGCGGTGACTATGGTTCCTTAGGTCATATTTGATAGTCCGAAAAATTTTTAGGCGATCCGTCTCTGGGGGGCCCGACCCACTCGGAAGGCGTGGGTGATAGCACACAAAAATATGGGAATCGGGCAGAATTCTATTTTTTTGGCCAAAAAATGGAAACAATGAGGAACGATCATGGCGAGGCGGTGACTATGGTTCCTTAGGTCCTAATTGATGGGCCGAAAATTTTTTAGGCGATCCAAGTCCGGCGGCCTGGCTCACTCGGAAGGCGTGGGCAATAGCACACAAAAATATGGTAATCGAGCGGAATTCTAGTTTTTTGGCCGAAAAACGCAATAAATGAGGAACGATCATGGCAGGGCGGTGACTATGGTTCCTTAGGTCGAATTTAATGGCCCGGAAAATTTTAGGCGATCGGGGTCCACGGATCCCGGGACCACTCGGAAGGCGTAAGCTATAGCACACGAAAATATGCAAATCGCGCGAAGTTCTAGTTTTTTGGCAAAAAAATGCAAAGCATTTGGAACGATCATGGTGGGGCGGTGACTATGGTACCTTAGGTCGTATTTGATAGTCCGGAAAAATTTTAGGCGATCGGGATCCGCGGCTCCCCGGACCACTTGGAAGGCGTGCTACGAAAATATGGGAATCGGGCGTAATTCTAGTTTTTTGGCCGAAAAATGAAAAAGATGAGAAACGATGATGGCGGGGCGGTTACTATGGTTCCTTAGGTCGTATTTGACGGACCGAAAAAATTTTAGGCGATCGGGGTCTGGGGGTCCCGGAACCACTGGGAAGGGTGGGCAATAGTAGACAAAAATATTGTAATCGGGCGGAATTCTAGTTTTTTAGCCGAAAAACGCAACAAATGAGGAATGATCATGGCTGGGCGGTGACTATGGTTCCTTAGGTCGTATTTGATAGTCCGGAAAAAATTTAGGCGATAGGGGTCCTGAGGTCTCGGGACCACTCGGAAGGTGTGGGCTATAACACAAACAAATATGGGAATGGCGCGGAATTCTAGTTGTTTGTCCGAAAAACGCAAAAAATAAGAAACGATCATGGCGGGGTGGATACTATGGTTCCTTAGGTCGTATTTGATTGCTCGGAAAATTTTTAGGCGATCGGGGTCCACGGCTCTTGGGACCACTCAGAATGGGTGGGTATAGCACACGAAAATATGGGAATCGGGCGAAATTCTAGGTCTTTTTCAATAACATGCAAAAAATGTGGAAAGATCTTGACAGGGTGGTGAATATGGTTCCTTTGGTCTTATTTGATAGTCCGGAAAAATATTAGGCGATAGGGGTCCGGAGGTCCCAGGACCACTCGGAAGGCGTGGGCTATAACACACAAAAATATAGGAATCGCGCGGAATTCTAGTTGTTTGGCCGAAAAATGCAAAAAAAGAGGAACGATCATGGCGGGGCGGATACTATGGTTCCTTAGGTCGTACTTGACAGTCCGGAAAAATTTTAGGCGTTAGGGGTCAGGAGGTCCCGGGACCACTCGGAAGGCGTGGGCTATAACACACAAAAATATGGGATCGCGCGGAATTCTAGTTGTTTGGCGAAAAATGCAAAAAATGAGGAACGATCATGGCGGGGCGGATACTATGGTTCCTTAGGTCATATTTCATTGTCCGAAAAAAATTTAGGCGATAGGGGTCCGGAGGTCCCAGGACCACTCGGAAGGTGTAGGCTATAACACACAAAAATATGGGAATCGCGCGTAATTCTAGTTGTTTGGCCAAAAAACGCAACAAATGAGGAACGATCATGGCGGGGCGGATAGTATGGTTCCTTAGGTCGTATTTGATAGTCCGGAAAAATTTTAGGCGATAGGGGTTAGGAGGTCCCGGGACCACTCGGAAGGCCTGGGCTATAACACACAAAAATATGGGAATCGCGCGGAATTCTAGTTGTTTGGCCGAAAAATGCAAAAAATGAGGAACGATCATGGTGTGGTGGTTACTATGGTTCCTTAGGTCGTATTTGATGGTCCGTAAAATTTTTAGGCGATCGGGGTTCGGGGTTCCCCAGACCCCTTGGAAGGCGTGGGCATTAGCACACGAAAATATGGAAATCGTGCGAAATTCTAGTTTTTTGGCTGAAAAACACAAAAGACTAGGAACGATAATGGCGGGGCGGTGACTATGGTTCCTTAGGTCGTATTTGATAGTCCGGAAAATTTTTAGGTGATCCGGCTCCGGGGGCCCGACCCACTCGGAAGGCGTGGGCGATAGCATACAAAAATATGGGAATCGGGCGGAATTCTAGTTTTTTGGCCAAAAAATGCAAAAAATGAGGAACGATCATGGCGAGGCGGTGACTATGGTTCCTTAGGTCTTAATTGATGGCCCGGAAATTTTTTAGGCGGTCCGAGACAGGCGGCCCGGCCCACTCGGAAGGCGTGGGCAATAGCACACAAAAATATGGTAATCGAGCGGAATTCTAGTTTTTTGGCCGAAAAACGCAATAAATGAGGAACGATCATGGTGGGGTGGTGACTATGGTTCCTTAGGTCTTATTTGATAGTCCGGAAAAATATTAGGCGATAGGGGTCAGGAGGTCCCGGGACCACTCGAAAGGCGTGGGCTATAACACACAAAAATATGAGAATCGCGCGGAATTCTAGTTGTTTGGCCGAAAAATGCAAAAAATGAGGAACGATCATGGCAGGGCGGATACTATGGTTCCTTAGGTCGTATTTGATAGTCCGGAAAAATTTTAGGTGATAGGGGTCAGGAGGTCCCGGGACCACTCGGAAGGCGTGGGCCATAACACACAAAAATATGGGAAATGCGCGGAATTCTAGTTGTTTGGCCGAAAAACGCAAAAAATGAGGAACGATCATGGCGGGGCGGATACTATGGTTCCTTAGGTCGTATTTGATAGTCCGGAAAATTTTTAGGTGATCGGGGTTCGGGGTTCCCGGGACCCCTTGGAAGGCGTGGGCTAAAGCACACGAAAATATGGAAATCGCGCGAAATTCTAGTTTTTTGGCTGAAAAACATAGAAGACTAGGAACGATCATGGCGGGGTAGTGACTATGGTTCCTTAGGTAGTATTTGATAGTCCGGAAAATTTTTAGGCGATCCGGCTCCGGGGGGCCCGACCCACTCGAAAGGCGTGGGCGATAGCACACAAAAATATGGGAATCGGGCGGAATTCTAGTATTTTGGCCAAAAAATGCAAAAAATGAGGAACGATCATGGCGAGGCGGTGACTATGGTTCCTTAGGTCCTAATTGATGGCCCGAAAAGTTTTTAGGCGATCCGAGTCCGGCGGCCCGGCCCACTCGGAAGGCGTGGGCAATAGCACAAAAAAATATGGTAATCGAGCGGAATTCTAGTTTTTTGGCCGAAAAACGCAATAAATGAGGAACGATCATGGAGGGGCGGTGACTATGGTTCCTTAGGTCGTATTTGATGGCCCAGAAAATGTTAGGCGATCGGGGTCCATGGCTCCCGGGACCACTCGGAAGGCGTAAGCTATAGCACACTAAAATATGCAAATCGCGCGGAGTTCTAGTTTTTTGGCCGAAAAATGCAAAGCATTTGGAACGATCATGGTGGGGCGGTGACTATGGTACCTTAGGTCGTATATGATAGTCCTGAAAAATTTTAGGCGATCGGGGTCCGCGGCTCCCCGGACCACTTGGAAGGCGTGGGTATAGCACACGAAAATATGGGAATCGGGCGTAATTTTAGTTGTTTGGCCAAAAAATGCAAAAAATGAGAAACGATGATGGCGAGGCGGTTACTATGGTTCCTTAGGTCGTATTTGACAGCCCGGAAAAATTATAGGCGATCGGGATCCGGGGGTCCCGGAACCACTTGGAAGGGTGGGCAATAGCACACAAAAATATTGCAATCGGGCGGAATTCTAGTTTTTTGGCCGAAAAACGCAACAAATGAGGAATGATCATGGCTGGGCGGTGACTATAGTTCCTTAGGTTGTATTTGATAGTCCGGAAAAATTTTAGGCGATAGGGGTCCGGAGTTCCCGGGTTCACTTGGAAGGCGTGGGCTATAGGACACGAAAATATGGGAATCGCGCGGAATTCTAGTTTTTTGGCCGAAAAACGGAAAAAACTAGGAACGATCATGGCTGGGCGGTGACTATGGTTCCTTAGGTCTTATTTGATAGTCCGGAAAAATTTTAGGCGATAGGGGTCCGGAGACCCGGGACCACTCGGAAGGCGTGGGCTATAACACACAAAAATATGGGATCGCGCGGAATTCTAGTTGTTTGGCCGAAAAACGCAAAAAATGAGGAACGGTCATGGCGGGGCGGATACTATGTTTCCTTAGGTCATATTTAATAGTCCGAAAAAATTTTAGGCGATAGGGGTCCGGAGGTCCCGGGACCACTCAGAAGGTGTGGGCTATAACACACAAAAATATGGGAATCGCGCAGAATTCTAGTTGTTTGGCCGAAAAATGCAAAAAATGAGGAACGATCATGGCGGGGCGGATACTATGGTTCCTTAGGTCGTATTTGATAGTCCCGAAAAATATTAGGCGATAGGGGTCAGGAGGTCCCGGGACCACTCGGAAGGCGTGGGCTATAACACACAAAAATATGGGAATCGCGCGGAATTCTAGTTGTTTGGCCGAAAAATGCAAAAAATGAGGAACGATCATGGCGGGGTGGTTACTATGGTTCCTTTGGTCGTATTTGATGGCCCGGAAAACTTTTAGGTGATCGGGGTTCGGGGTTCCCGGGACCCCTTGGAAGGCGTGGGCTAAAGCACACGAAAATATGGAAATCGCGCGGAATTCTAGTTTTTTGGCTGAAAAACGCAAAACACTAGGAATGATCATGGCGGGGTGGTGACTATGGTTCCTTAGGTAGTATTTGATAGTCCGGAAAATTTTTAGGCGATCCGGCTCCCGGGGGCCCGACCCACTCGGAAGGCGTGGGCGATAGCACACAAAAATATGGGAATCGGGCAGAATTCTAGTTGTTTGGCCAAAAAATGCAAAAAATGAGGAACGATCATGGTGAGGCGGTGACTATGATTCCTTAGGTCCTAATTGATGGCCCGAAAAAATTTTAGGCGATCCGAGTCCGGCGGCCCGGCCCACTCGGAAGGCGTGGGCAATAGCACAAAAAAATATGGTAATCGAGCGGAATTCTAGTTTTTTGGCCGAAAAACGCAATAAATGAGGAATGATCATGGCGGGGCGGTGACTATGGTTCCTTAGGTCGTATTTGATGGCCCGGAAAATTTTAGGCGATCGGGGTCCACGGCTCCCGGGACCACTCGGAAGGCGTAAGCTATAGCACACTAAAATATGCAAATCACGCGGAGTTCTAGTTTTTTGGCCGAAAAATGCAATGCATTTGGAACTATCATGGTGGGGCGGTGACTATGGTACCTCAGGTCGTATTTGATAGTCCGGAAAATTTTTAGGCGAGCGGGGTCCGCGGCTCCCCGGACCACTTGGAAGGCGTGGGTATAGCACACGAAAATATGGGAATCGGGCGTAATTCTAGTTTTTTGGCCGAAAAATACAAAAAATGAGAAACGATGATGGCGGGGCGGTTACTATGGTTCCTTAGGTTGGATTTGACGGCCCGGAAAAATTTTAGGCGATCGGGGTCCGGGGGTCCCGGAACCACTTGGAAGGGTGGGCAATAGCACACAAAAATATTGTAATCGGGCGGAATTCTAGTTTTTTGGCCGAAAAACGCAACAAATGAGGAATGATCATGGCTGGGCGGTGACTATGGTTCCTTAGGTCGTATTTGATAGTCCGGAAAAATTTTAGGCGATAGGGGTCCGGAGTTCCCGGGTTCACTTGGAAGGCGTGGGCTATAGGACACGAAAATATGGGAATCGCGCGGAATTCTAGTTTTTTGGCCGAAAAACGGAAAAAACTAGGAACGATCATGGCTGGGCGGTGACTATGGTTCCTTAGGTCTTATTTGATAGTCCGGAAAAATTTTAGGCGATAGGGGTCCGGAGACCCGGGACCACTCGGAAGGCGTGGGCTATAACACACAAAAATATGGGATCGCGCGGAATTCTAGTTGTTTGGCCGAAAAACGCAAAAAATGAGGAACGATCATGGCGGGGCGGATACTATGGTTCCTTTGGTCTTATTTGATAGTCCGGAAAAATATTAGGCAATAGGGGTCCGCAGGTCCCGGGACCACTCGGAAGGCGTGGGCTATAACACAAAAAAATGGGAATCGCGCGGAATTCTAGTTGTTTGGCCGAAAAACGCAAAACATGAGGAACGATCATGGCGGGGTGGTTACTACGGTTCCTTAGGTCGTATTTGATAGTCCGGAAAAATTTTAGGCGATAGGGGTCAGGAGGTCCCGGGAACACTCGGAAGGCGTGCGCTATAACACACAAAAATATGGGAATCGCGCGGAATTCTAGTTGTTTGGCCGAAAAACGCATAAAATGAGGAACGATCATGGCGGGGTGGTTACTATGGTTCCTTAGGTCGTATTTGATGGCCCGGAAAATTTTTAGACGATCGGGGTTCGGGGTTCCCGGGACCCCTTGGAAGGCGTGGGCTAAAGCACACGAAAATATGGGAATCGGGCGGAATTCTAGTTTTTTGGCCAAAAAATGGAAAAAATAAGGAACGATCATGGCGAGGCAGTGACTATGGTTCCTTAGGTCCTAATTGATGCCCCGAAATTTTTTTAGGCGATCCGAGTCCGACGGCCCGGCCCACTCGGAAGGCGTGGGCAATACCACACAAAAATATGGTAATCGAGCGGAATTCTAGTTTTTTGGCCGAAAAATGCAATAAATGAGGAACGATCATGGCTGGGCGGTGACTATGGTTCCTTAGGTCATATTTGATGGCCCGGAAAATTTTAGGCGATCGGGGTCCACGGCTCCCGGGACCACTCGGAAGGTGTAAGCTATAGCTCACTAAAATATGCAAATGGCGCGGAGTTCTAGTTTTTTGGCCGAAAAATGCAAAGCATTTGGAACGATCATGGTGGGGCGGTGACTATGGTACCTTAGGTCGTATTTGATAGTCCGGAAACATTTTAGGCGATCGGGGTCCGCGGCTCCCCGGACCACTTGGAAGGCGTGGGTATAACACACGAAAATATGGGAATCGGGCGTAATTCTAGTTTTTTGGCCGAAAAATGTAAAAAATTAGAAACGATGATGGCGAGGCGGTTACTATGGTTCCTTAGGTCGTATTTGATGGCCCGGCAAAATTTTAGGCGATCGGGGTCCGAGGGTCCAGGTACCACTTGGAAGGGTGGGCAATAGCACACAAAAATATTGTAATCGGGCGGAATTCTAGTTTTTTGGCCGAAAAACGCAACAAATGAGGAATGATCATGGCTGGGCGGTGACTATGGTTCCTTAGGTCGTATTTGATAGTCCGGAAAAATTTTAGGCGATAGGGGTCCGGAGTTCCCGGGTTCACTTGGAAGGCGTGGGCTATAGGACACGAAAATATGGGAATCGCGCGGAATTCTAGTTTTTTGGCCGAAAAACGGAAAAAACTAGGAACGATCATGGCTGGGCGGTGACTATGGTTCCTTAGGTCTTATTTGATAGTCCGTAAAAATTTTAGGCGATAGGGGTCTGGAGACCCGGGACCACTCGGAAGGCGTGGGCTATAACACACAAAAATATGGGATAACGCAGAATTCTAGTTGTTTGGCCGAAAAATGCAAAAAATGAGGAACGATCATGGCGGGGCGGATTCTATGGTTCCTTAGGTCGTATTTGATAGTCCGGAAAAATTTTAATCGATAGGGGTCCGGAGACCCGGGACCACTCGGAAGGCGTGGGCTATAACACACAAAAATATGGGATAGCGCGGAATTCTAGTTGTTTGGCCGAAAAACGCAAAAAATGAGGAATGATCATGGCGGGGCGGATACTATGGTTCCTTAGGTTGTATTTGATAGTCCGGAAAAATTTTAGGTGATAGGGGTCCGGAGGTCCCGGGACCACTCGTAAGGCGTGGGCTATAACACACAAAAATATGGGAATCGCGCGGAATTCTAGTTGTTTGACGAAAAACGCATAAACTGAGGAACAATCATGGCGGGGCGGATCCTATGGTTCCTTAGGTCGTATTTGATAGTCCGGAAAAATTTTAGGCCATAGGGGTTAGGAGGTCCCGGGACCACTCAGAAGGCGTGGGCTATAACACACAAAAATATGGGAATCGCGCGGAATTCTAGTTGTTTGGCCAAAATATGCAAAAAATGAGGAACGATTTTGGCGGGGTGATTACTATGGTTCCTTTGGTCGTATTTAATGGCCCGGAAAACTTTTAGGCGATCGGGGTTCGGGGTTCCCGGGACCCCTTTGAAGGCGTGGGCTTAAGCACACGAAAATATGAAAATCGCGCGGAATTCTAGTTTTTTGGCTGAAAAACGCAAAAGAATAGGAACGATCATGGCAGGGCGGTGACTATGGTTCCTTAGGTTATATTTGATAGTCCGAAAAATTTTTAGGCGATCCGACTCCGGGGGCCCCGACCCACTTGGAAAGCGTGGGCGATAGCACACAAAAATATGGAAATCGGGTGGAATTCTAGTTTTTTGGCCAAAAAATATAAAAAATGAGGAACAATCATCGCGAGGCGGTGACTATGGTTCCTTAGGTCCTAATTGATGGCCCGAAAATTTTTTAGGCGATCCGAGTCCGGCGGCCCGGCCCACTCGGAAGGCACGGGCAATAGCACACAAAAATATGGTAATCGAGCGGAATTCTAGTTTTTTGGCCGAAAAACGCAATAAATGAGGAACGATCATGGCGGGGCGGTGACAATGGTTCCTTAGGTCGTATTTGATGGCCCAGAAAATGTTAGGCGATCGGGGTCCACGGCTCCCGGGACCACTCGGAAGGCGTAAGCTATAGCACACTAAAATATGCAAATCGCGCGGAGTTCTAGTTTTCTGGCCGAAAAATGCAAAGCATTTGGAACGATCATGGTGGGGCGGTGACTATGGTACCTTAGGTCGTACTTGATAGTCCTGAAAAATTTTAGGCGATCGGGGTCCGCGGCTCCCCGGGCCACTTGGAAGGCGTGGGTATAGCACACGAAAATATGGGAATCGGGCGTAATTTTAGTTGTTTGGCCGAAAAATGCAAAAAATGAGAAACGATGATGGCGGGGCGGTTAATATGGTTCCTTAGGTCGTATTTGATGGCCCAGAAAAATTTTAGGCGATCGGGATCCGGGGGTCCCAGAACCACTTGGAAGGGTGGGCAATAGCACACAAAAATATTGTAATCGGGCATAGGACACGAAAATATGGAAATCGCGCGAAATTCTAGTTTTTTGGCCGAAAAACGAAAAAAACTAGGAACGATCATGGCTGGGCGGTGACTATGGTTCCTTAGGTCTTATTTGATAGTCCGGAAAAATTTTAGGCGATAGGGGTCCGGAGGTCCCGGGACCACTCGGAAGGTGTGGGCTCTAACACACAAAAATATGGGAATCGCGCGGAATTCTAGTTGCTTGG
The DNA here is from genome assembly GCF_000390325.3 of Nicotiana tomentosiformis. NCBI lineage: Eukaryota > Viridiplantae > Streptophyta > Magnoliopsida > Solanales > Solanaceae > Nicotiana > Nicotiana tomentosiformis. The sequence goes on from NW_027174611.1 coordinate 221,550, forward strand.
CCGAAAAATGCAAAAAATAAGGAACGATCATGGCGGGGCGGATACTATGGTTCCTTACGTCGTATTTGATAGTCCGGAAAAATATTAGGCGATAGGGGTCAGGAGGTCCCGGGACCACTCGGAAGGCGTGGGCTATAACACACAAAAATATGGGAATCGCGCGGAATTCTAGTTGTTTGGCCGAAAAATGCAAAAACTGAGGAACGATCATGGCGGGGCGGATACTATGGTTCCTTAGGTTGTATTTGATTGCTCGGAAAACTTTTACGCGATCGGGGTTCGCATCTCTTGGGACCACTCGGAATGCGTGGGTATACCACATGAAAATATAGGAATCGGGCGAAATTCTAGGTCTTTTTCAGTAACATGCAAAAAATGTGGAAAGATCTTGGCGGTGTGGTTACTATGGTTCCTTAGGTCGTATTTGATTGCCCGGAAATTTTTTAGGTGATCGGAGTTCGGGGTTCCCGGGACCCCTTGGAAGGCGTGGGCTAAAGCACACGAAAATATGGAAATCGCGTGAAATTCTAGTTTTTTGGCTGAAAAACGCAAAAGACTAGGAACGATCATGGCGGGGAGGTGACTATGGTTCCTTAGGTAGTATTTGATAGTCCGAAAAATTTTTAGGCGATCCGGCTCCGGGGGCCCGACCCACTCGGAAGGCGTGGGCGATAGCACACAAAAATATGGGAATCGGGCGGAATTCTATTTTTTTGGCCAAAAAATGCAAAAAATGAGGAACGATCATGGCGAGGTGGTGACTATAGTTCCTTAGGTCCTAATTGATGGCCCGAAAAATTTTTAGGCGATCCGAGTCCCGCGGCCCGGCCCACTCGGAAGGCGTAGGCAATAGCACAAAAAAATATGGTAATCGAGCGGAATTCTAGTTTTTTGGCCGAAAAACGCAATAAATGAGGAACGATCATGGCGGGGCAGTGACTATGGTTCCTTAGGTCGTATTTGATGACCCGGAAAATTTTAGGCGATCGGGGTCCACGGCTCCCGGGACCACTCGGAAGGCGTAAGCTATAAAACACTAAAATATGCAAATCGCGCGGAGTTCTAGTTTTTTGGCCGAAAAATGCAAAGCATTTGGAACGATCATGGTGGGGCGTTGACTATGGTACCTCAGGTCGTATTTGATAGTCCGGAAAAATTTTAGGCGAGCGTGGTCCGCGGCTCCCCGGACCACTTGGAAGGCGTGGGTATAGCACACGAAAATATGGGAATCGGGCGTAATTCTAGTTTTTTTGGCCGAAAAAATACAAAAAATGAGAAACGATGATGTCGGGGCGGTTACTATGGTTCCTTAGGTTGTATTTGACGGCCCAGAAAAATTTTAGGCGATCGGGGTCCGGGGGTCCCGGAACCACTTGGAAGGGTGGGCAATATCACACAAAAGTATTGTAATCGGGCAGAATTCTAGTTTTTTGGCCGAAAAACGCAACAGATGAGGAATGATCATGGCTGGGCGGTGACTATGGTTCCATAGGTCGTATTTGATAGTCCGTAAAAATTTTAGGCGATAGGGGTCCGGAGTTCCCGGGTTCACTTCGAAGGCGTGGGTTATAAGACACGAAAATATGGGAATCGCGCGGAATTCTAGTTATTTGGCCGAAAAACGGAAAGAACTAGGAACGATCATTACTGGGCGGTGACTATGGTTCCTTAGGTCTTATTTCATAGTCCGGAAAAATTTTAGGCGATAGGGGTCTGGAGACCCAGGACCACTCGGAAGGCGTGGGCTATAACACACAAAAATATGGGATAGCGCGGAATTCTAGTTGTTTGGCCGAAAAACGCAAAAAATGAGGAAGGATCATGGCGGGGCGGATACTATGGTTCCTTAGGTCGTATTTGATAGTCCAGAAAAATTTTAATCGATAGGGGTCCGGAGAACCGGGACCACTTGGAAGGCGTGGGCTATAACACACAAAAATATGGGATCGCGCGGAATTCTAGTTGTTTGGCCGAAAAACGCAAAAAATGAGGAACGATCATGGCGAGGCGGATACTATGGTTCCTTAGGTCGTATTTGATAGTCCGGAAAAATTTTAGGCGATAGGGGTCCGGAGGTCCCGGGACCACTCGGAAGGCGTGGGCTATAACACACAAAAATATGGGAATCGCGCGGAATTCTAGTTGTTTGACGAAAAACGCAAAAACTGAGGAACAATCATGGCTGGGCGGATACTATGGTTCCTTAGGTCATATTTGATAGTCCCGAAAAACTTTAGGCCATAGGGGTCAGGAGGTCCCGGAACCACTCAGAAGGCGTGGGCTATAACACACAAAAATATGGGAATCGCGCGGAATTCTAGGTGTTTGGCCGAAAAACGCAAAAAATGTGGAAAGATCTTGGCAAGGCGGTGACTATGGTTCCTTTGGTCTTATTTGATAGTCCGGAAAAATATTAGGCAATAGGGGTCCGGAGGTCCCGGGACCACTCGGAAGACGTGGGCTATAACACACAAAAATATGGGAATCGAGCGCAATTCTAGTTGTTTGGCCGAAAAACGTAAAACATGAGGAACGATCATGGCGGGGTGGTTACTATGGTTCCTTAGGTCGTATTTGATAGTCCGGAAAAATTTTAGGCGATAGGGGTCAGGAGGTCCCGGGAACACTCGGAAGGCGTGCGCTGGGAACGATCATGGCGGGGTGGTTACTATGGTCCTTAGGTCGTATTTGACGGCCCGGAAAATTTTTAGACGATCGGGGTTCGGGGTTCCCGGGACCCCTTGGACACACGAAAATATGGGAATCGGGCGGAATTCTAGTTTTTTGGCCAAAAAATGGAAAAAATAAGGAACGATCATAGCGAGTCGGTGACTATGGTTCCTTAGGTCCTAATTGATGGCCCAAAAAATTTTAGGCGATCCAAGTCCGACGGCCCGGCCCACTCGGAAGGCGTGGGCAATAGCACACAAAAATATGGTAATCGAGCAGAATTCTAGTTTTTTGGCCGAAAAACGCAATAAATGAGGAACGATCATGGCTGGGCGGTGACTATGGTTCCTTAGGTCGTATTTGATGGCCCGGAAAATTTTAGGCGATCGGGTCCACGGCTCCCGGGACCACTCGGAAGGCATAAGCTATAGCACACTAAAATATGCAAATCGTGCAGAGTTCTAGTTTTTTGGCCAAAAAATGCAAAGCATTTGGAATGATCATGGTGGGGAGGTGACTATGGTACCTTAGGTCGTATTTGATAGTCCGAAAAAATTTTAGGCGATCGGGGGTCCGCGGCTCCCCTAACCACTTGGAAGGCGTGGGTATAGCACACGAAAATATGGGAATCGGGCGTAATTCTAGTTTTTTGGCCGAAAAATGCAAACAATAAGAAACGGTGATGGCGGGGCGGTTACTATGGTTCCTTAGGTCGTATTTGACGGCCCGGAAAAATGTTAGGCGATCGGGGTCCGGGGGTCCCGGAACCACTTGGAAGGGTGGGCAATATCACACAAAAATATTGCAATCGGGCGGAATTCTAGTTTTTTGGCCGAAAAATGCAACAAATGAGGAATGATCATGGCTGGGTGGTGACTATGGTTTCTTAGGTCGTATTTGATAGTCAGGAAAAATTTTAGGCGATATGGGTCTGGAGTTCCCGGGTTCACTTCGAAGGCGTGGGCTATAGGACACGAAAATATGGGAATCGCACGGAATTCTAGTTTTTTGGCCGAAAAACGTAAAAAACTAGGAACGATCATGGCTGGGCGGTGACTATAGTTCCTTAGGTCTTATTTGATAGTCCGGAAAAATTTTAGGCGATAGGGGTCCGGAGACCCGGGACCACTCGGAAGGCGTGGGCTATAACACAAAAAATGTGGGATAGCGCGGAATTCTAGTTGTTTGGCCGAAAAACGCAAAAAATGTGGAAGGATCATGGCGGGGCGGATACTATGTTTCCTTAGGTCGTATTTGAGAGTCCGGAAAAATTTTAGGCGATAGGGGTCCGGAGGTCCCGGGACCACTCGGAAGGCGTGGGCTATAACACACAAAAATATGGGATAGCGCGAAATTCTAGTTGTTTGGCCGAAAAACGCAAAAAATGAGGAACGATCATGGCTGGGCGGTGACTATGGTTCCTTAGGTCGTATTTGATGGCCCGGAAAATTTTAGGCGATCGGGGTCAGGAGGTCCCGGGAACACTCGGAAGGCGTGGGCTATAACACACAAAAATATGGGAATCGCGCGGAATTCTAGTTGTTTGGCCGAAAAACGCAAAAAATGAGGAACGATCTTGGCGGGGTGGTTACTATGGTTCCTTAGGTCGTATTTAATGGCCCGGAAAATTTTTAGGCGATCGGGGTTCGGGGTTCCCGGGACCCCTTGGAAGGCGTGGGCTAAAGCACACGAAAATATGGAAATCGCGCGGAATTCTAGTTTTTTGGCTGAAAAACGCAAAAGACTAGGAACGATCATGGCGGGGCGGTGACTATGGTTCCTTAGGTCGTATTTGATAGTCCGGAAAATTTTTAGGCGATCCGGCTTCGGGGGCCCGACCCACTCGGAAGGCGTGGGCGATAGCACACAAAAATATGGGAATCGGGCGGAATTCTAGTTTTTTGGCCAAAAAATGAGGAACGATCATGGCAAGGTAGTGACTATGGTTCCTTAGGTCCTAATTGATGGCCAGAAAAAATTTTAGGCGATCCGAGTCCCACGGCCCGGCCCACTCGGAAGGCGTGGGCAATAGCACACAAAAATATGGTAATCGAGCGGAATTCTAGTTTTTTGGCCGAAAAACGCAATAAATGAGGAACGATCATGGCTGGGCGGTGACTATGGTTCCTTAGGTCGTATTTGATGGTCCGGAAAATTTTAGGCGATCGGGGTCCACGGCTCCCGGGACCACTCAGAAGGCATAAGCTATAGCACACTAAAATATGCAAATCGCGCGGAGTTCTAGTTTTTTGGCTGAAAAATGCAAAGCATTTGGAACGATCATGGTGGGGCGGTGACTATGGTACCTTAGGTCGTATTTGATAGTCCGGAAAAATTTTAGGCGCTCGGGGGTCCGCGGCTCCCCGAACCACTTGGAAGGCGTGGGTATAGCACACGAAAATATGGGAATCGGGCGTAATTCTAGTTTTTTGGCCGAAAAATGCAAAAAATGAGAAACGGTGATGGCGAGGCGGTTACTATGGTTCCTTAGGTCGTATTTTACGGCTCGGAAAAATTTTAGGCGATCGGGGTCCGGGGTCCCGGAACCACTTGGAAGGGTGGGCAATAGCACACAAAAATATTGTAATCGGGCGGAATTCTAGTTTTTTGGCCGAAAAACGCAACAAATGAGGAATGATCATAGCTGGGTGGTGACTATGGTTCCTTAGGTCGTATTTGATAGTCGGGAAAAATTTTAGGCGATAGGGGTCCGGAGTTCCCCGGTTCACTTCGAAGGCGTGGGCTATAGGACACGAAAATATGGGAATCGCGCGGAATTCTAGTTTTTTTGCCGAAAAATGGAAAAAACTAGGAACGATCATGGCTGGGCGGTGACTATGGTTCCTTAGGTCTTATTTGATAGCCCAGAAAAATTTTAGGCGATAGGAGTCCGGAGACCCGGGACCACTCGGAAGGCGTGGGCTATAACACAAAAAAATTGGGATAGCGTGGAATTCTAGTTGTTTGGCCGAAAAACGCAAAAATGTGGAACGATCATGGCGGGGCGGATACTATGTTTCCTTAGGTCGTATTTGATAGTCCGGAAAAATTTTAGGCGATAGGGGTCCGGAGGTCCCGGGACCACTCGGAAGGCGTGGGCTATAACACACAAAAATATGGGAATCGCGCGGAATTCTATTTGTTTGGCCGAAAAACGCAAAAACTGAGGAACGATCATGGCGGGGCGGATACTATGGTTCCTTAGGTCGTATTTAATAGTCCGGAAAAATTTTAGGCAATAGGGGTCAGGAGGTCCCGGGACCACTCGGAAGGCGTGGGCTATAACACACAAAAATATGGGAATCGCGCGGAATTCTAGTTGTTTGGCCGAAAAACGCAAAACATGAGGAACGATCTTGGCGGGGTGGTTACTATGGTTCCTTAGGTCGTATTTAATGGCCCGGAAAATTTTTAGGCGATCAGGGTTCGGGGTTCCCGGGACCCCTTGGAAGGCGTGGGCTAAAGCACACGAAAATATGGAAATCGCGCGTAATTCTAGCTTTTTGGCTGAAAAACGCAAAAGACTAGGAACGATCATGGCGGGGCGGTGACTATGGTTCCTTAGGTCGTATTTGATAGTCCGGAAAATTTTTAGGCGATCCGGCTCCGGGGGCCCCGACCCACTCGGAAGGCGTGGGCGATAGCACACAAAAATATTGGAATCGGGCGGAATTCTAGTTTTTTGGCCAAACAATGCAAAAAATGAGGAACGATCATGGTGAGGTAGTGACTATGGTTCCTTAGGTCCTAATTGATGGCCCGAAAAAATTTAGGCGATCCGAGTCCGGCGGCCCGGCCCACTCAGAAGGCGTGGGCAATAGTACAAAAAAATATGGTAATCGAGCGAAATTATAGTTTTTTGCCCGAAAAATGCAATAAATGAGGAACGATCATGGCGGGGCGGTGACTATGGTTCCTTAGGTCGTATTTGATAGTCCGGAAAATTTTTAGGCGATCCGGCTCCCGGGGGCCCGACCCTCTCGGAAGGCGTGGGCGATAGCACACAAAAATATGGGAATCGGGCGGAATTCTAGTTTTTTGGCCAAAAATGCAAAAAATGAGGAACGATCATGGCGAGGCGGTGACTATGGTTCCTTAGATCCTAATTGATGGCCCGAAAAAATTTTAGGCGATCCGAGTCCAGCGGCCCGGCCCACTCGGAAGGCGTGGGCAATAGCAAAAAAATATGGTAATCGAGCGGAATTCTAGTTTTTTGGCCGAAAAACGCAATAAATGAGGAACGATCATGGCGGGGCGGTGACTATGGTTCCTTAGGTCGTATTTGATGGACCGGAAAAATTTTAGGCGATCGGGGTCCACGGCTCCCGGGACCACTCGGAAGGCGTAAGCTATAGCACACTAAAATATGCAAATCGCACGGAGTTCTAGCTTTTTGGCCGAAAAATGCAAAGCATTTGGAACGATCATGGTGGGGCGGTGACTATGGTACCTTAGGTCGTATTTGATAGTCCGGAAAAATTTTAGGCGCTCGGGGGTCCGCGGCTCCCCGAACCACTTGGAAGGCGTGGGTATAGCACACGAAAATATGGGAATCGGGCGTAATTCTAGTTTTTTGGCCGAAAAATGCAAAAAATGAGAAACGGTGATGGCGGGGCGGTTACTATGGTTCCTTAGGTCATATTTTACGGCCCTGAAAAATTTTAGGCGATCGGGGTCCGGGGGTCCCGGAACCACTTGGAAGGGTGGGCAATAGCACACAAAAATATTATAATCGGGCGAAATTCTAGTTTTTTGGCCGAAAAACGCAACAAATGAGGAATGATCATGGCTGGGTGGTGACTATTGTTCCTTAGGTCGTATTTGATAGTCGGGAAAAATTTTAGGCGATAGGGGTCCGGAGTTCCCGGGTTCACTTCGAAGGCGTGGGCTATAGGACACGAAAATATGGGAATCGCGCGGAATTTTAGTTTTTTGGGCGAAAAACGGAAAAAACTAGGAACGATCATGGCTGGGCGGTGACTATAGTTCCTTAGGTCTTATTTGATAGTCCGGAAAAATTTTAGGCGATAGGGGTCCGGAGACCCGGGACCACTCGGAAGGCGTGGGCTATAACACAAAAATATTGGGATAGCGTGGAATTCTAGTTGTTTGGCCGAAAAACGCAAAAAATGTGGAACGATCATGGCGGGGCGGATACTATGTTTCCTTAGGTCGTATTTGATAGTCCGGAAAAATTTTAGGCGATAGGGGTTCGGAGGTCCCGGGACCACTCGGAAGGCGTGGGCTATAACACACAAAAATATGGGAATCGCGCGGAATTCTATTTGTTTGGCCGAAAAACGCAAAAATTGAGGAACGATCATGGCGGGGCGGATACTAGGGTTCCTTAGGTCGTATTTGATAGTCCAAAAAAGTTTTAGGCAATAGGGGTCAGGAGGTCCCGGGACCACTCAAAAGGCGTGGGCTATAGCACACAAAAATATGGGAATCTGGCGGAATTCTAGTTTTTTGGCCAAACAATGCAAAAAATGAGGAACGATCATGGCGAGGTAGTGACTATGGTTCCTTAGGTCCTAATTGATGGCCCGAAAAAATTTTAGGCGATCCGAGTCCGGCGGCCTGGCCCACTCGGAAGGCGTGGGCAATAGCACAAAAAAATATGGTAATCGAGCGAAATTCTAGTTTTTTGGCCGAAAAATGCAATAAATGAGGAACGATCATGGCGGGGCGGTGACTATGGTTCCTTAGGTCATATTTGATAGTCCGGAAAATTTTTAGGCGATCCGGCTACGGGGGGCCCGACCCACTCGGAAGGCGTGGGCGATAGCACACAAAAATATGGGAATCGGGCGGAATTCTAGTTTTTTGGCCAAAAATGCAAAAAATGAGGAACGATCATGGCGAGGCGGTGACTATGGTTCCTTAGATCCTAATTGATGGCCCGAAAAAATTTTAGGCGATCCGAGTCCGGCGGCCCGGCCCACTCGGAAGGCGTGGACAATAGCACACAAAAATCTGGTAATCGAGCGGAATTCTAGTTTTTTGGCCGAAAAACGCAATAAATGAGGAACGATCATGGCTGGGCGGGGACTATGGTTCCTTAGGTCGTATTTGATTGCCCGGAAAAATTTTAGGCGATCGGGGTCCGCGGCTCTTGGGACCACTCGGAATGCGTGGGTATAGCACACGAAAATATGGGAATCGGGCGAAATTCTAGGTCTTTTTCAGTAACATGCAAAAAATGTGGAAAGATCTTGGCAGGGCGGTGACTATGGTTCCTTTGGTCTTATTTGATAGTCCGGAAAAATATTAGGCGATAGGGGTCCGGAGGTCCCGGGACCACTCGGAAGGCGTGGGCTATAACACACAAAAATATGGGAATCGCGCGGAATTCTAGTTGTTTGGTCGAAAAACGCAAAAAATGAGGAACGATCATGGCGGGGCGGATACTATGGTTCCTTAGGTCGTATTTGATAGTCCGGAAAAATTTTAGGCGATAAGGGTCAGGAGGTCCCGGGACCACTCGGAAGGCGTGGGCTATAACACACAAAAATATGGGAATCGCACGAAATTCTAGTTGTTTGGCTGAAAAATGCAAAAAATGAGGAATGATCATGGCGGGGTGGTTACTATGGTTCCTTAGGTCATATTTGATGGCCCGGAAAATTTTTAGGCGCTCGGGGTTCGGGGTTCCCGGGACCCCTTGGAAGGCGTGGGCTAAAGCACACGAAAATATGGGAATCGGGCGGAATTCTAGTTGTTTGGCCGAAAAATGCAAAAAATGAGGAACGATCATGGCGGGGCGGATACTATGTTTCCTTAGGTCGTATTTGATAGTCCGGAAAAATTTTAGGCGATAGGGGTCCGGAGGTCCCGGGACCACTCGGAAGGCGTGGGCTATTACACACAAAAATATGGGAATCGCGCGGAATTCTAGTTGTTTGGCCGAAAAACGCAAAAACTGAGGAACGATCATGGCGGGGCGGATACTATGGTTCCTTAGGTCGTATTTGATAGTCCGGAAAAATTTTAGGCAATAGGGGTCAGGAGGTCCCGGGACCACTCAGAAGGCGTGGGCTATAACACACAAAAATATGGGAATCGCGCAGAATTCTAGTTGTTTGGCCGAAAAATGCAAAAAATGAGGAACGATCTTGGCGGGGTTGTTACTATGGTTCCTTAGGTCGTATTTAATGGCCCGGAAAATTTTTAGGCGATCGGGGTTCGGGGTTCCCGGGACCCCTTGGAAGGCGTGGGCTAATGCACACGAAAATATGGAAATCGCGCGGAATTCTAGTTTTTTTGCTGAAAAACGCAAAAGACTAGGAACGATCATGGCGTGGCGGTGACTATGGTTCCTTAGGTCGTATTTGATAGTCCGGAAAATTGTTAGGCGATCCGGCTCCGGGGGGCCCGACCCACTCGGAAGGCGTGGGCGATAGCACACAAAAATATGGGAATCGGGCGGAATTCTAGTTTTTTGGTTTTTTGGCCAAAAAATGAGGAACGATCATAGCGAGGCAGTGACTATGGTTCCTTAGGTCCTAATTGATGGCTCGAAAAAATTTTAGGCGATCCGAGTCCGGCGGCCCGGCCCACTCGGAAGGCGTGGGCAATAGCACAAAAAAATATGGTAATCGAGCGGAATTCTAGTTTTTTGGCCGAAAAACGCAATAAATGAGGAACGATCATGGCGGGGCGGTGACTATGGTTCCTTAGGTCGTATTTGATGGACCGGAAAAATTTTAGGCGATCGGGGTCCGCGGCTCCCCGGACCACTTGGAAGGCGTGGGTATAGCACACGAAAATATGGGAATCGGGCGTAATTCTAGTTTTTTGGCCGAAAAATGCAAAAAATGAGAAACGATGATGGCGGGGCGGTTACTATGGTTCCTTAGGTCGTATTTGACGGCCCGGAAAAATTTTAGGCGATCGGGGTCCGGGGGTCCCGGAACCACTTGGAAGGGTGGGCAATAGCACACAAAAATATTGTAATCGGGCGGAATTCTAGTTTTTTGGCCGAAAAACGCAACAAATGAGGAATGATCATGGCTGGGCGGTGACTATGGTTCCTTAGGTCGTATTTGATAGTCCGGAAAAATTTTAGGCGATAGGGGTCCGGAGTTCCCGGGTTCACTTGGAAGGCGTGGGCTATAGGACACGAAAATATGGGAATCGCGCGGAATTCTAGTTGTTTGGCCGAAAAACGTAAAAAATGAGGAACGATCATGGCGGGGCGGATACTATGGTTCCTTAGGTCCTATTTGATAGTCCGGAAAAATTTTAGGCGATAGGGGTCCGGAGTTCCTGGGTTCACTTCGAAGGTGTGGGCTATAACACACAAAAATATGGGAATCGCGCGGAATTCTAGTTGTTTGGCCGAAAAATGCAAAACATAAGGAACGATCATGGCGGGGCAGATACTATGGTTCCTTAGGTCGTATTTGATTGCCCGGAAAAATTTTAGGCGATCGGGGTCCGCGGCTCTTGGGACCACTCGGAATGCGTGGGTATTGAACACGAAAATATGGGAATCGGGTGAAATTCTAGGTCTTTTTCAGTAACATGCAAAAAATGTGGAAACATCTTGGCAGGGCGGTGACTCTGGTTCATTTGGTCTTATTTGATAGTCCGGAAAAATATTAGGCGATAGGGGTCCAGAGGTCCCGTGACCACTCGGAAGGCGTGGGCTATAACACACAAAAATATGGGAATCGCGCGGAATTCTAGTTGTTTGGCCGAAAAACGCAAAAAATAAGGAACGATCATGGCGGGGCGGATACTATCGTTCCTTAGGTCGTATTTGATAGTCCGGAAAAATTTTAGGCGATCGGGGTCCGCGGCTCTTGGGACCACTCGGAATGCGTGGGTATAGCACACGAAAATATGGGAATTGGGCGAAATTCTAGGTCTTTTTCAGTAACATGCAAAAAATGTGGAAAGATCTTGGCAGGGCGGTGACTATGGTTCCTTTGGTCTTATTTGATAGTCCAGAAAAATATTAGGCGATAGGGGTCCGGAGGTCCCGGGACCACTCGGAAGGCGTGGGCTATAACACACAAAAATATGGGAATCGCGCGGAATTCTAGTTGTTTGGTCGAAAAACGCAAAAAATGAGGAACGATCATGGCGGGGCGGATACTATGGTTACCTTAGGTCGTATTTGATGGCCCGGAAAATTTTAGGCGATCGGGGTCCACGGCTCCCGGGACCACTCGGAAGGCGTAAGCTATAGCACACTAAAATATGCAAATCGCGCGGAGTTCTAGTTTTTTGGCCGAAAAGTGCAAAGCATTTGGAACGATCATGGTGGGGCGGTGACTATGGTACCTTAGGTCGTATTTGATAGTCCGGAAAAATTTTAGGCGATCGGGGTCCGCGTCTCCCCGGACCACTTGGAAGGCGTGGGTATAGCAAACAAAAATATGGGAATCGGGCGAAATTCTAGTTTTTTGGCCGAAAAATACAACAAATGAGGAATGATCATGGCTGGGCGGTGACTATGTTTCCTTAGGTCGTATTTGATAGTCCGGAAAAATTTTAGGCGATAGGGGTCCGGAGTTCCCGGGTTCACTTGGAAGGCGTGGGCTATAGGACACGAAAATATGGGAATCGCGCGGAATTCTAGTTGTTTGGCCGAAAAACGGAAAAAACTAGGAACGATCATGGATGGGCGGATACTATGGTTCCTTAGGTCGTATTTGATAGTCCGGAAAAATTTTAGGCGATAGGGGTCCGGAGTTCCCGGGTTCACTTCGAAGGTGTGGGCTATAACACACAAAAATATGGGAATCGCGCGGAATTCTAGTTGTTTGGCCGAAAAATGCAAAACATAAGGAACGATCATGGCGGGGCAGATACTATGGTTCCTTAGGTCGTATTTGATTGCCCGGAAAAATTTTAGGCGATCGGGGTCCGCGGCTCTTGGGACCACTCGGAATGCGTGGGTATAGAACACGAAAATATGGGAATCGGGCGAAATTCTAGGTCTTTTTCAGTAACATGCAAAAAATGTGGAAACATCTTGGCAGGGCGGTGACTATGGTTCATTTGGTCTTATTTGATAGTCCGGAAAAATATTAGGCGATAGGGGTCCAGAGGTCCCGTGACCACTCGGAAGGCGTGGGCTATAACACACAAAAATATGGGAATCGCGCGGAATTCTAGTTGTTTGGCCGAAAAACGCAAAAAATAAGGAACGATCATGGCGGGGCGGATACTATCGTTCCTTAGGTCGTATTTGATAGTCCGGAAAAATTTTAGGTGATAGGGGTCCGGAGGTCCCGGGACCACTCGGAAGGTGTGGGCTATAACACACAAAAATATGGGAATCGGGCGAAATTCTAGGTCTTTTTCTGTAACATGCAAAAAATGTGGAAAGATCTTGGCAGGGCGGTGACTATGGTTCCTTTGGTCTTATTTGATAGTCCGGAAAAATATTAGGCGATAGTGGTACGGAGGTCCCGGGACCACTCGGAAGGCGTGGGCTATAACACACAAAAATATGGGATAGCGCGGAATTCTAGGTGTTTGGCGAAAAACGCAAAAAATGAGGAACGATCATGGCGGGGCGGATACTATGGTTCCTTAGGTCGTATTTGATAGTCCGGAAAAATTTTAGGCGATAGGGGTCCGGAGGTCCCGGGACCACTCGGAAGGTGTGGGCTATAATACACAAAAATATGGGAATCGCGCGGAATTCTAGTTGTTTGGCCGAAAAACGCAAAAAATGAGGAACGATCATGGCGGGGCGGATACTATGGTTCCTTAGGTCGTATTTGATAGTCCGGAAAAATTTTAGGCGATAGGGGTCCGGAGGTCCCGGGACCACTCGGAAGGCGTGGGCTATAACACACAAAAATATGGGAATCGCGCGGAATTCTAGTTGTTTGGCCGAAAAACGCAAAAAATAAGGAACGATCATGGCGGGGCGGATATTATGGTTCCTAAGGTCGTATTTGATTGCCCAGAAAAACTTTAGGCGATCGGGGTCCGCGGCTCTTGGGACCACTCGGAATGCGTGGGTATAGCACACAAAAATATGGGAATTGGGCGAAATTCTAGGTCTTTTCAGTAACATGCAAAAAATGTGGTAAGATCTTGGCAGGGCGGTGACTATGGTTCCTTTGGTCTTATTTGATAGTCCAGAAAAATATTAGGCGATAGGGGTCCGAAGGTCCCGGGACCACTCGGAAGGCGTGGGCTATAACACACAAAAATATGGGAATCGCGCGGAATTCTAGTTGTTTGGTCGAAAAACGCAAAAAATGAGGAACGATCATGGCGGGGCGGATACTATGGTTCCTTAGGTCGTATTTGATAGTCCGAAAAAATTTTAGGCGATAAGGGTCAGGAGGTCCCGGGACCACTCGGAAGGCGTGGGCTATAACACACAAAAATATGGGAATTGCACGAAATTCTAGTTGTTTGGCTGAAAAATGCAAAAAATGAGGAATGATCATGGCGGGGTGGTTACTATGGTTCCTTAGGCCGTATTTGATGGCCCGGAAAATTTTTAGGCGCTCGGGGTTCGGGGTTCCCGGGACCCCTTGGAAGGCGTGGGCTAAAGCACACGAAAATATGGGAATCGGGCGGAATTCTAGTTTTTTGGCCAAAAATGCAAAAAATAAGGAACGATCATGGCAAGACGGTGACTATGGTTCCTTAGGTCCTAATTGATGACCCGAAATTTTTTTTGGCGATCCGAGTCCGGCGGCCCGGCCCACTCGGAAGGCGTGGACAATAGCACACAAAAATATGGTAATCGAGTGGAATTCTAGTTTTTTGGCCGAAAAATGCAATAAATGAGGAACGATCGTGGCTGGGCGGAGACTATGGTTCCTTAGGTCGTATTTGATGGCCCGAAAAATTTTAGGCGATCGGGGTCCGCGGCTCCCCGGACCACTTGGAAGGCGTGGGTATAGCACACGAAAATATGGGAATCGGGCGTAATTCTATTTTTTTTGGCCGAAAAATGCAGAAAATGAGAAGCGGTGATGGCGAGGTGGTTACTTTGGTTCCTTAGTTCGTTTTTGACGGCCCGGAAAAATTTTAGGCGATCGGTGTCTGGGGGTCCCGGAACCACTTGGAAGGGTGGGCAATAGTACACAAAAATATTGTAATCGGGCGGAATTCTAGTTTTTTTGCCGAAAAATGCAACAAATGAGGAATGATCATGGCTGGGCGGTGACTATGGTTCCTTAGGTCTTATTTGATTGTCCGAAAAAATTTTAGGCGATAGGGGTCCGGAGTTCCCGGGTTCACTTCGAAGGTGTGGGCTATAACACACAAAAATATGGGAATCGCGCGTAATTCTAGTTGTTTGGCCGAAAAATGCAAAACATAAGGAACAATCATGCCGGGGAAGATACTATGGTTCCTTAGGTCGTATTTGATTGCCCGGAAAAATTTTAGGCGATCGGGGTCCGCGGCTCTTGGGACCACTCGGAATGCGTGGGTATAGAACACGAAAATATGGGAATCGGGCGAAAATTCTAGGTCTTTTTCAGTAACATGCAAAAAATGTGGAAACATCTTGGTAGGGCGGTGACTATGGTTCCTTTGGTCTTATTTGATAGTCCGGAAAAATATTAGGCTATAGGGGTCCGGAGGTCCCGTGACCACTCGGAAGGCGTGGGCTATAACACACAAAAATATGGGAATCGCGCGGAATTCTAGTTGTTTGGCCGAAAAACACAAAAAATAAGGAACGATCATGGCGGGGCGGATACTATGGTTCCTTAGGTCGTATTTGATAGTCCGGAAAATTTTTAGGCGATAGGGGTCCGGAGGTCCCGGGACCACTCGGAAGGTGTGGGCTATAACACACAAAAATATGGGAATCAGGCGAAATTCTAGGTTTTTTTCAGTAACATGCAAAAAATGTGGAAAGATCTTGGCAGGGCGGTGACTACGGTTCCATTGGTCTTATTTGATAGTCCGGAAAAATATTAGGCGATAGGGGTTCGGAGGTCCCGGGACCACTCGGAAGGCGTGGGCTATAACACACAAAAATATGGGAATCGCGCGGAATTCTAGTTGTTTGGCCGAAAAACGAAAAAAATGAGGAACGATCATGGCGGGGCAGATACTATGGTTCCTTAGGTCGTATTTGATAGTCCGGAAAAATTTTAGGCGATAGGGGTTACGAGGTCTCGGGACCACTCGGAAGGCGTGGGCTATAACACACAAAAATATGGGAATCGGGCGGAATTCTAGTTGTTTGGCTGAAAAACGCAAAAAATGAGGAACGATCATGGTGGGGTGGTTACTATGGTTCCTTAGGTCGTATTTGATGGCCCGGAAATGTTTTAGGCGATCGGGGTTCGGGGTTCCCGGGACCCCTTGGAAGGCGTGGACAATAGCACACAAAAATATGGTAATCGATCGGAATTCTAGTTTTTTGGCCGAAAAACGCAATAAATGAGGAACGATCATGGCTGGGCGGTGACTATGGTTCCTTAGATCGTATTTGATGGCCCGGAAAATTTTAGGCGATCGGGGTCCACGGCTCCCGGGACCACTCGAAAGGCGTAAGCTATAGCACACTAAAATATGCAAATCGCGCGGAGTTCTAGTTTTTTTTCCGAAAAATGCAAAGCATTTGGAACGATCATGGTGGGGCGGTGACTATTGTACCTTAGGTCGTATTTGATAGTCCGGAAAACTTTTAGGCGATCGGGGTCCGCGGCTCCCCGGACCACTTGGAAGGCGTGGGTATAGCACACGAAAATATGGGAATCGGGCGTAATTCTAGTTTTTTGGCCGAAAATGCAAAAAAAGAGAAACGGTGATGGCGGGGCGGTTACAATGGTTCCTTAGGTCTTATTTGACGGCTCGAAAAAGTTTTAGGCGATCGGGGTCCGGGAACCACTTGGAAGGGTGGGCAATAGCACACAAAAATATTGTAATCGTTCGGAATTCTAGTTTTTTGGCCGAAAAACGCAACAAATGAGGAATGATCATGGCTGGGCTGTGACTATGGTTCCTTAGGTCGTATTTGATTGTCCGGAACAATTTTAGGTGATAGGGGTCCGGAGTTCCCGGGTTCACTTCGAAGGCGTGGGCTGTAAGACACGAAAATATGGGAATCGCGCGGAATTCTAGTTTTTTGGCCGAAAAATGCAAAAAATGAGGAACGATCATGGCGGGTTGGTTACTATGGTTCCTTAGGTCGTATTTGATGGCCCGGTAAATTTTTAGGCGATCGGGGTTCGGGGTTCCCGGGACCACTCGGAAAGCGTGGGCTAAAGCACACGAAAATATAGAAATCGAGCGGAATTCTAGTTTTTTGGCTGAAAAATGCAAACGACTAGGAACGATCATGGCGAGGTGGTGACTATGGTTCCTTAGGTCGTATTTGATAGTCCGGAAAATTTTTAGGTGATCCGGCTCCGGGGGTCCGGACCCACTCGGAAGGCGTGGGCGATAGCACACAAAAATATGGGAATCGGGCGTAATTCTAGTTTTTTGGCCAAAAAATGCAAAAAATAAGGAACGATCATGGCGAGACGGTGACTATGGTTCCTTAGGTCCTAATTGATGGCCCGAAAATGTTTTAGGCGATCCGAGTCCGGTGGCCCGGCCCACTCGGAAGGCGTGGACAATAGCACACAAAAATATGGTAATCGAGCGGAATTCTAGTTTTTTGGCCGAAAAACGCAATAAATGAGGAACGATCATGGCTGGGCGGTGACTATGGTTCCTTAGGTCGTATTTGATGGCCCGGAAAATTTTAGGCTATCGGGGTCCACGGCTCCCGGGACCACTCGGAAGGCGTAAGCTATAGCACACTAAAATATGCAAATCGCGCGGAGTTCTAGTTTTTTGGCCGAAAAATGCAAAGCATTTGGAACGATCATGGTGGGGCGGTGACTATTGTACCTTAGGTCGTATTTGATAGTCCGGAAAAATTTTAGGCGATCGGGGTCCGCGGCTCCCCGGACCACTTGGAAGGCGTGGGTATAGCACACGAAAATATGGGAATCGGGCGTAATTCTAATATTTTGGCCGAAAATGCAAAAAATGAGAAACGGTGATGGCAGGGCGGTTACTATGGTTCCATAGGTCGTATTTGACGGCCCGGAAAAATTTTAGGCGATCGTGGTCCGGGGGTCCCGGAACCACTTGGATGGGTGGGCAATAGCACACAAAAATATTGTAATCGGGCGGAATTCTAGTTTTTTGGCCGAAAAACGCAACAAATGAGGAATGATCATGGCTGGGCGGTGACTATGGTTCCTTTGGCCTTATTTGATAGTCCGGAAAAATATTAGGCGATAGGGGTCCGGAGGTCCCGGAGGTCCCGGGACCACTAAGAAGGCGTGGGCTATAACACACAAAAATATGGGAATCGCGCGGAAGTCTTTTTCAGTAACTTGCAAAAAATGTGGAAAGATCTTGGCAGGGAGGTGACTATGGTTCCTTAGGTCGTATTTGATAGTCCGGAAAAATATTAGGCGTTGGGGTCTGGAGGTCCCGGGACCACTCGGAAGGAGTGGGCTATAGCACACAAAAATATGGGATCGCGCGGAATTCTAGTTGTTTGGCCAAAAAACACAAAAAATGAGGAACGATCATGGCGGGGCGGATACTATGGTTCCTTAGGTCGTATCTGATAGTCCGGAAAATTTTTAGGCAATAGGGGTCCGGAGGTCCCGGGACCACTCGGAAGGTGTGGGCTATAACACACAAAAATATGGGAATCGCGCGGAAGTCTTTTTCAGTAACTTGCAAAAAATGTGGAAAGATCTTGGCAGGGCGGTGACTATGGTTCCTTTGGTCTTATTTGATAGTCCGGAAAAATATTAGGCGATAGGGGTCCGGAGGTCCCGCGACCACTCGGAAGGCGTGGGCTATAACACACAAAAATATGGGAATCTCGCGGAATTCTAGTTGTTTGGCCGAAAAATGCAAAAAATGAGGAACGATCATGGCGGGGCGGATACTATGGTTCCTTAGGTCATATTTGATAGTCCGGAAAAATTTTAGGCGATAGGGGTCCGGAGGTCCCGGGACCACTCGGAAGGTGTGGGCTATAACACACAAAAATATGGGAATCGCGCGGAAGTCTTTTTCAGTAACTTGCAAAAAATGTGGAAAGATCTTGGCAGGGCGGTGACTATGGTTCCTTTGGTCTTATTTGATAGTCCGGAAAAATATTAGGCGATAGGGGTCCGGAGGTCCCGCGACCACTCGGAAGGCGTGGGCTATAACACACAAAAATATGGGAATCTCGCGGAATTCTAGTTGTTTGGCCGAAAAACGCAAAAGACTAGGAACGATCATGGCGGGGTGGTGACTATGGTTCCTTAGGTCGTATTTGATAGTCCGGAAAATTTTTAGGTGATCCGGCTCCGGGGGCCCGACCCACTCGGAAGGCGTGGGCGATAGCACACAAAAATATGGGAATCGGGCGGAATTCTAGTTTTTTGGCCAAAAAATGCAAAAAATAAGGAACGATCATGGCGAGACGGTGACTATGGTTCCTTAGGTCCTAATTGATGGCCTGAAAAATTTTTAGGCGATCCGAGTCCGGCGGCCCGGCCCACTTGGAAGGCGTGGGCAATAGCACACAAAAATATGGTAATCGAGCGGAATTCTAGTTTTTTGGCCGAAAAACGCAATAAATGAGGAACGATCGTGGCTGGGTGGTGACTATGGTTCCTTAGGTCGTATTTGATGGCCCGGAAAATTTTAGGCTATCGGGGTCCACGGCTCCCGCGACCACTCGGAAGGCGTAAGCTATAGCACACTAAAATATGCAAATCGCGCGGAGTTCTAGTTTTTTGGCCGAAAAATGCAAAGCATTTGGAACGATCATGGTGGGGTGGTGACTATTGTACCTTAGGTCGTATTTGATAGTCCGGAAAAATTTTAGGCGATCGGGGTCCGCGGCTCCCCGGACCACTTGGAAGGCGTGGGTATAGCACACGAAAATATGGGAATCGAGCGTAATTCTAGTTTTTTGGCCGAAAATGCAAAAAATGAGAAACGGTGATGGCAGGGCGGTTACTATGGTTCCTTAGATTGTATTTGACGTCCCGGAAAAATTTTAGGCGATCGGGGTTCGGGAACCACTTGGAAGGGTGGGCAATAGCACACAAAAATATTGTAATCGTTCGGAATTCTAGTTTTTTGGCCAAAAAATGCAACAAATGAGGAATGATCATGGCTGGGCGGTGACTATGGTTCCTTAGGTCATATTTAATTGTTCGGAAAAATTTTAGGCGATAGGGGTCCGGAGTTCCCGGGTTCACTTCGAAAGGCGTGGGCCATAAGACACGAAAATATGGGAATCGCGCGGAATTCTAGTTTTTTGGCCGAAAAACGCAAAAATTGAGGAACGATCATGGCGGGGCGGATACTATGGTTCCTTAGGTCGTATTTGATAGTCTGGAAAAATATTAGGCATTGGGGTCCGGAGGTCCCGGGTTCACTTCGAAGGCGTGGGCTATAAGACACGAAAATATGGGAATCGCGCGGAAATCTAGTTTTTTGGCTGAAAAACGCAAAAAATGAGGAACGATCATGGCGGGGAGGATACTATGGTTCCTTAGGTCGTATTTGATAGTCCGGAAAAATTTTAGGCAATAGGGGTCCGGAGGACCCGGGACCACTCGGAAGGTGTGGGCTATAACACACAAAAATATGGGAATCGCGCGGAAGTCTTTTTCAGTAACTTGCAAAAAATGTGGACAGATCTTGGCAAGGCGGTGACTATAGTTCCTTTGGTCTTATTTGATAGTCCGGAAAAATATTAGGCGATAGGGGTCCGGAGGTCCCGCGACCACTTGGAAGGCGTGGGCTATAACACACAAAAATATGGGAATTTCGCGGAATTCTAGTTGTTTGGCCGAAAAACGCAAAAAATGAGGAACGATCATGGTGGGGCGGATACTATGGTTCCTTTGGTCGTATTTGATAGTCCGGAAAAATTTTAGGCGATAGGGGTCAGGAGGTCCCGGGACCACTCGGAAGGCATGGGCTATAACACACAAAAATATGGGAATCGCGCGAAATTCTAGTTGTTTGGCCGAAAAACACAAAAAATGAGGAACGATCATGGCGGGGTGGTTACTATGGTTCCTTAGGTCATATTTGATGGCCCGGTAAATCTTTAGGCGATCGGGGTTCGGGGTTCCCGGGACCCCTTGGAAGGCGTGGGCTAAAGCACACGAAAATATAGAAATCGCGCGGAATTCTAGTTTTTGGCTGAAAAACGCAAAAGACTAGGAACGATCATGGCGGGGTGGTGACTATGGTTCCTTAGGTCGTATTTGATAGTCCGGAAAATTTTTAGGTGATCTGGCTCCGGGGGGCCCGACCCACTCGGAAGGCGTGGGCGATAACACATAAAAATATGGGAGTCGGGCGAAATTCTTATTTTTTGGCCAAAAAATGCAAAAAATAAGGAACGATCATGGCGAGACGGTGACTATGGTTCCTTAGGTCCTAATTGATGGCCCGAAAACTTTTAGGCGATCCGAGTCCGGCGGCCCGGCCCACTCGGAAGGCGTGGACAATAGCACACAAAAATTTGGTAATCGAGCGGAATTCTAGTTTTTTGGCCGAAAAACGCAATAAATGAGGAAGGATCGTGGCTGGGCGGTGACTATGGTTCCTTAGGTCGTATTTGATGGCCCGAAAAATTTTAGGCTATCGGGGTCCACGGCTCCCGGGACCACTCGGAAGGCGTAGGCTATAGCACACTAAAATATGCAAATCGCGCGGAGTTCTAGTTTTTTGGCCGAAAAATGCAAAGCATTTGGAACGATCATGGTGGGGCGGTGACTATTGTACCTTAGGTCGTATTTGATAGTCCGGAAAAATTTTAGGCGATCGGGGTCCGCGGCTCCCCGGACCACTTGGAAGGCGTGGGTATAGCACACGAAAATATGGGAATCGGGCGTAATTCTAGTTTTTTGGCCGAAAATGCAAAAAATGCGAAACGGTGATGGCAGGGCGGTTACTATGGTTCCTTAGGTCGTATTTGACAGCCCGAAAAAGTTTTAGGCGATTGGGGTCCGGGGGTCCCGGAACCACTTGGAAGGGTGGGCAATAACACACAAAAATATTGTAATCGGGCGGAATTTTAGTTTTTTGGCCGAAAAACACAACAAATGAGGAATGATCATGGCTGGGCAGTGACTATGGTTCCTTAGGTCGTATTTGATTGTCCGGAAAAATTTTAGGCGATAGGGGTCCGGAGTTCCCGGGTTCACTTCGAAGGTTTGGGCTATAGGACACGAAAATATGGGAATCGCGCGAAATTCTAGTTTTTTGGCCGAAAAACGCAAAAAATGAGGAACGATCATGGCGGGGCGGATACTATGGTTCCTTAGGTCGTATTTGATAGTCCGGAAAAATATTAGGTGTTGGGGTCAGGAGGTCCCGGGACCACTCGGAAGGAGTGGGCTATAACACACAAAAATATGGGATCGCGCGGAATTCTAGTTGTTTGGCCAAAAAACGCAAAAAATGAGGAACGATCATGGCGGGCGGATACTATGGTTCCTTAGTTCGTATTTGATAGTCCGGAAAAATTTTAGGCAATAGGGGTCCGGAGGTCCCGGGACCACTCGGAAGGTGTGGGCTATAACACACAAAAATATGGGAATCGCGTGGAAGTCTATTTCTATAACTTGCGAAAAATGTGGAAAGATCTTGGCAGGGCGGTGACTATGGTTCCTTTGGTCTTATTTGATAGTACGGAAAAATATTAGGCGATAGGGGTCCGGAGGTCCCGGGTTCACTTCGAAGGCGTGGACTATAAGACACGAAAATATGGGTATCGCGCGGAATTCTAGTTTTTTGGCTGAAAAATGCAAAAAATGAGGAACGATCATGGCGGGGAGGATACTATGGTTCCTTACGTCATATTTGATAGTCCGGAAAAATTTTAGGCAATAGGGGTCCGGAGGTCCCGGGACCACTCGGAAGGTGTGGGCTATAACACACAAAAATATAGGAATCGCACAGAAGTCTTTTTCAGTAACTTGCGAAAAATGTGGAAAGATCTTGGCAGGGCGGTGACTATGGTTCCTTTGGTCTTATTTGATAGTACGGAAAAATATTAGGCGATAGGGGTCCGGAGGTCCCGGGTTCACTTCGAAGGCGTGGACTATAAGACACGAAAATATGGGTATCGCGCGGAATTCTAGTTTTTTGGTTGAAAAATGCAAAAAATGAGGAACGATCGTGGCGGGGAGGATACTATGGTTCCTTACGTCATATTTGATAGTCCGGAAAAATTTTAGGCAATAGGGGTCCGGAGGTCCCGGGACCACTCGGAAGGTGTGGGCTATAACACACAAAAATATAGGAATCGCACGGAAGTCTTTTTCAGTAACTTGCAAAAAATGTGGAAAGATCTTGGCAGGGCGGTGACTATGGTTCCTTAGGTCGTATTTGATAGTCCGGAAAAATATTAGGCGTTGGGGTCAGGAGGTCCCGGGACCACTCGGAAGGAGTGGGCTATAACACACAAAAATATGGGATCGCGCGGAATTCTAGTTGTTTGGCCAAAAAATGCAAAAACTGAGGAACGATCATGGCGGGGCGGATACTATGGTTCCTTAGGTCGTATTTGATAGGCCGGAAAAATTTTAGGCAATAGGGGTCCGGAGGACCCGGGACCACTCGGAAGGTGTGGGCTATAACACACAAAAATATGAGAATCGCGCGGAAGTCTTTTTCAGTAACTTGCAAAAAATGTGGAAAGATCGTGGCAGGGCGGTGACTATGGTTCCTTTGGTCTTATTTGATAGTCCGGAAAACAATTAGGCTATAGGGGTCCGGAGGTCCCGCGACCACTCGGAAGGCGTGGGCTATAACACACAAAAATATTGGAATCTCGCGGAATTCTAGTTGTTTGGCCAAAAAATGCAAAAAATGAGGAACGATCATGGCGGGGCGGATACTATGGTTCCTTATATCATATTTGATAGTCCGGAAAAATTTTAGGCGATAGGGGTCAGGAGGGACCACTCGGAAGGCATGGGCTATAACACACAAAAATATGGGAATCGCGCGAAATTCTAGTTGTTTGGCCAAAAAACGCAAAAAATGAGGAACGATCATGGCGGGGTGGTTACTATGGTTCCTTAGGCCGTATTTAATGGCCCGGTAAATTTTTAGGCGATCGGGGTTCGGTGTTCCCGGGACCCCTTGGAAGGCGTGGGCTAAAGCACACGAAAATATAGAAATCGCGCGGAATTCTAGTTTTTTGGCTGAAAAATGCAAAAGACTAGGAACGATCATGGCGGGGTGGTGACTATGGTTCCTTAGGTTGTATTTGATAGTCCGAAAATTTTTTAGGTGATCCGGCTCCGGGGGGCCCGACCCACTCGGAAGGCGTGGGTGATAGCACACAAAAATATGGGAATCGGGCGAAATTCTAGTTTTTTGGCCAAAAAATGCAAAAAATAAGGAACGATCATGGCGAGACAGTGACTATGGTTCCTTAGGTCCTAATTGATGGCCCGAAAACTTTTTAGGCGATCCAAGTCCGGCGGCCCGGCCCACTCGGAAGGCGTGGACAATAGCACACAAAAATTTGGTAATCGAGCGGAATTCTAGTTTTTTGGCCGAAAAACGCAATAAATGAGGAAGGATCGTGGCTGGGCGGTGACTATGGTTCCTTAGGTCGTATTTGATGGCCCGAAAAATTTTAGGCTATCGGGGTCCACGGCTCCCGGGACCACTCGGAAGGCGTAGGCTATAGCACCCTAAAATGTGCAAATCGCGCGGAGTTCTAGTTTTTTGGCCGAAAAATGCAAAGCATTTGGAACGATCATGGTGGGACGGTGACTATTGTACCTTAGGTCGTATTTGATAGTCCGGAAAAATTTTAGGCGATCGGGGTCCGCGGCTCCCCGAACCACTTGGAAGGCGTGGGTATAGCACACGAAAATATGGGAATCGGGCGTAATTCTAGTTTTTTGGCCGAAAATGCAAAAAATCAGAAACGGTGATGGCAGGGCGGTGACTATGGTTCCTTAGGTCGTATTTGACGGCCCGGAAAAATTTTAGGCGATCGGGGTCCGGGGGTCCCGGAACCACTTGGAAGGGTGGGCAATAGCACACAAAAATATTGTAATCGGGCGGAATTCTAGTTTTTTGGCCGAAAAACGCAACAAATGAGGAATGATCATGGCTGGGCGGTGACTATGGTTCCTTAGGTCGTATTTGATTGTCCGGAAAAATTTTAGGCGATAGGGGTCCGGAGTTCCCGGGGTCACTTCGAAGGCTTGGGCTATAAGACACGAAAATATGGGAATCGCGCAGAATTCTAGTTTTTTGGCCGAAAAACGCAAAACATGAGGAACGATCATGGCGGGGCGGATACTATGGTTCCTTAGGTCGTATTTTATAGTCCGGAAAAATATTAGGCGTTGGGGTCAGGAGGTCCTGGGACCACTCGGAAGGAGTGGGCTATAACACACAATAATATGGGATCGCGCAGAATTCAAGTTGTTTGGCCAAAAAATGCAAAAAATGAGGAACGATCATGGCGGGCGGATACTATGGTTCCTTAGTCCGTATTTCATAGTCCGGAAAAATTTTAGGCAATAGGGGTCCGGAGGTCCCGGGCCCACTCGGAAGGTATGGGCTATAACACACAAAAATATGGGAATCGCGCGGAAGTCTTTTTCTGTAACTTGCGAAAAATGTGGAAATATCTTGGTAGGGTGGTGACTATGGATCCTTTGGTCTTATTTGATAGTACGGAAAAATATTAGGCGATAGGGGTCCGGAGGTCCCGGGTTCACTTCGAAGGCGTGGGCTATAAGACACGAAAATATGGGAATCGCGCGGAATTCTAGTTTTTTGGCTGAAAAACACAAAAAATGAGGAACGGTCATGGCGGGGAGGATACTATGGTTCCTTAGGTCGTATTTGATAGTCCGGAAAAATTTTAGGCAATAGGGGTCCGGAGGTCCCGGGACCACTCGGAAGGTGTGGGCTATAACACACAAAAATATGGGAATCGCGCGGAAGTCTTTTTCAGTACCTAGCAAAAAATGTGAAAAAATCTTGGCAGGGCGGTGACTATGGTTCCTTTGGTCTTATTTGATAGTCCGGAAAAATATTAGGCGATAAGGGTCCGGAGGTCCCGCGACCACTCGGAAGGGGTGGGCTATAACACTCAAAAATATGGGAATCTCGCGGAATTCTAGTTGTTTGGCCGAAAAACGCAAAAAATGAGGACCGATCATGGCGGGGCGGATACTATGGTTCCTTAGGTCGTATTTGATAGTCCGGAAAAATTTTAGGCGATAGGGGTCAAGAGGTCCCGGGATCACTCGGAAGGCATGAGCTATAACACACAAAAATATGGGAATCGCGCGAAATTCTAGTTGTTTGGCCGAAACACGCAAAAAATGAGGAACGATCATGGCGGGTGGTTACTATGGTTCCTTAGGTCATATTTGATGGCCCGGTAAATTTTTAGGCAATCGGGGTTCGGGGTTCGGGGTTCCCGGGACCCTCTGGAAGGCGTGGGCTAAAGCACACGAAAATATAGAAATCTCGCGGAATTCTAGTTTTTTGGCTGAAAAAACGCAAAAGACTAGGAACGATCATGGCGGGGTGGTGACTATGGTTCCTTAGGTCGTATTTGATAGTCCGGAAAATTTTTAGGTGATCCGGCTCCGGGGGGCCCGACCCACTCGGAAGGCGTGGGCGATAGCACACAAAAATATGGGAATCGGGCGGAATTCTAGTTTTTTGGCCAAAAAATGCAAAACATAAGGAACGATCATGGCGAAACGGTGACTATGGTTCCTTAGGTCCTAATTGATGGCCCGAAAACTTTTTAGGCGATCCGAGTCCGGCGGCCCGGCCCACTCGGAAGGCGTGGACAATAGCACACAAAAACATGGTAATCGAGCGGAATTCTAGTTTTTTGGCCAAAAAACGCAATAAATGAGGAACGATCATGGCTGGGCGGTGACTATGGTTCCTTAGGTCGTATTTGATGGCCCGGAAAATTTTAGGATATCGGGGTCCACGGCTTCCGGGACCACTCGGAAGGCGTAAGCTATAGCACACTAAAATATGCAAATCGCGCGGAGTTCTAGTTTTTTGGCCGAAAAATGCAAAGCATTTGGAACGATCATGGTGGGGCGGTGACTATTGTACCTTAGGTCGTATTTGATAGTCCAGAAAAATTTTAGGCGATCGGGGTCCGCGGCTCCCCGGACCACTTGGAAGGCGTGGGTATAGCACACAAAAATATGGGAATCGGGCGTAATTCTAGTTTTTTGGCCGAAAATGCAAAAAATGAGAAACGGTGATGGCAGGGCGGTTACTATGGTTCCTTAGGTCGTATTTGACGGCCCGAAAAAGTTTTAGGCGATCGGGGTCCGGGGGTCCCGGAACCACTTGGAAGGGTGGGCAATAGCACACAAAAATATTGTAATCGGGCGGAATTCTAGTTTTTTGGCCGAAAAATGCAACAAATGAGGAAAGATCATGGCTGGGCGGTGACTATGGTTCCTTAGGTCGTATTTGATTGTCCGGACAAATTTTAGGCGATAGGGGTCCGGAGTTCCCGGGGTCACTTCGAAGGCCTGGGCTATAAGACACGAAAATATGGGAATCGCGCGGAATTCTAGTTTTTTGGCCGAAAAACGCAAAACATGAGGAACGATCATGGCGGGGCGGATACTACGGTTCTTTAGGTCGTATTTGATAGACCCGAAAAATATTAGGCGTTGGGGTCAGGAGGTACCGGGACCACTCGGAAGGAGTGGGCTACAACACACAATAATATGGGATCGCGCGGAATTCTAGTTGTTTGGCCAAAAAACGCAAAAAATGAGGAACGATCATGGCGGGTGGATACTATGGTTCCTTAGTTCGTATTTGATAGTCCGGAAAAATTTTAGGCAATAGGGGTCCGGAGGTCCCGGGACCACTCGGAAGGTATGGGCTATAACACACAAAAATATGGGAATCGCGCGGAAGTCTTTTTCTGTAACTTGCGAAAAATGTGGAAATATCTTGGCAGGGCGGTGACTATGGATCCTTTGGTCTTATTTGATAGTACGGAAAAATATTAGGCGATAGGGGTCCGGAGGTCCCGGGTTCACTTCGAAGGCGTGGGCTATAAGACACGAAAATATGGGAATCGCGCGGAATTCTAGTTTTTTGGCTGAAAAACACAAAAAATGAGGAACGGTCATGGCGGGGAGGATACTATGGTTCCTTAGGTCGTATTTGATAGTCCGGAAAAATTTTAGGCAATAGGGGTCCGGAGGTCCCGGGACCACTCGGAAGGTGTGGGCTATAAAACACAAAAATATGGGAATCGCGCGGAAGTCTTTTTCAGTACCTTGCAAAAAATGTGGAAAAATCTTGGCAGGGCGGTGACTATGGTTCCTTTGGTCTTATTTGATAGTCCGGAAAAATATTAGGCAATAGGGGTCCGGAGGTCCCGCGACCACTCGGAAGGCGTGGGCTATAACACACAAAAATATGGGAATCTCGCGGAATTCTAGATGTTTGGCCGAAAAACGCAAAAAATGAGGAACGATCATGGCGGGGCGGATACTATGGTTCCTTAGGTCGTATTTGATAGTCCGGAAAAATTTTAGGTGATAGGGGTCAAGAGGTCCCGGGACCACTCGGAAGGCATGGGCTATAACACACAAAAATACGGGAATCGCGCGAAATTCTAGTTGTTTGGCCGAAAAACGCAAAATATGAGGAACGATCATGGCGGGGTGGTTACTATGGTTCCTTAGGTCGTATTTGATGGCCCGGTAAATTTTTAGGCAATCGGGGTTCGGAGTTCCCGGGACCCTTTGGAAGGCGTGGGCTAAAGCACACGAAAATATAGAAATCGCGCGGAATTCTAGTTTTTTGGCTGAAAAATGTAAAAGACTAGGAACGATCATGGCGGGGTGGTGACTATGGTTCCTTAGGTCGTATTTGATAGTCCAGAAAATTTTTAGGTGATCCGACTCCGGGGGCCCGACCCACTCGGAAGGCGTGGGCGATAGCACACAAAAATATGGGAATCGGGCGGAATTCTAGTTTTTTGGCAAAAAATGCAAAAAATAAGGAACGATCTTGGCGAAACGGTGACTATGGTTCCTTAGGTCCTAATTGATGGCCCGAAAACTTTTAGGCGATCCGAGTCCGGCGGCCCGGCCCACTCAGAAGGCGTGGACAATAGCACACAAAAATATGGTAATCGAGCGGAATTCTAGTTTTTTGGCCGAAAAACGCAATAAATGAGGAACGATCATGGCTGGGCGGTGACTATGGTTCCTTAGGTCATATTCGATGGCCCGGAAAATTTTAGGATATCGGGGTCCACGGCTCCCGGGACCACTCGGAAGGCGTAAGCTATAGCACACTAAAATATGCAAATCGAGCGGAGTTCTAGTTTTTTGGCCGAAAAATGCAAAGCATTTGGAACGATCTTGGTGGGGCGGTGACTATTGTACCTTAGGTCGTATTTGATAGTCCGGAAAAATTTTAGGCGATCGGGGTCCGCGGCTCCCCGGACCACTTGGAAGGCGTGGGTATAGCACACAAAAATATGGGAATCGGGCGTAATTCTAGTTTTTTGGCCGAAAATGCAAAAAATGAGAAACGGTGATGGCAGGGCGGTTACTATGGTTCCTTAGGTCGTATTTGACGGCCCGAAAAAGTTTTAGGCGATCGGGGTCCGGGGGTCCCGGAACCACTTGGAAGGTAGGGCAATAATAGCACACAAAAATATTGTAATCGGGCGAAATTCTAGTTATTTTGGCCGAAAAACGCAACAAATGAGGAATGATCATGGCTGGGCGGTGACTATGGTTCTTTAGGTCGTATTTGATTGTCCAGAAAAATTTTAGGCGATAGGGGTCCGGAGTTCCCGGTTTCACTTCGAAGGCGTGGGCTATAAGACACGAAAATATGGGAATCGCGCGGAATTCTAGTTTTTTGGCCGAAAAAAGCAAAAAATGAGGAACGATCATGGCGGGGCGGATACTATAGTTCCTTAGGTCGTATTTGATAGTCCGGAAAAATATTAGGCGTTGGGGTCAGGAGGTCCCGGGACCACTCGGAAGGAGTGGGCTACAACACACAATAATATGGGATCGCGCGGAATTCTAGTTGTTTGGCCAAAAACGCAAAAAATGAGGAACGATCATGGCGGGGCGGATACTATGGTTCCTTAGTTCGTATTTGATAGTCCGGAAAAATTTTAGGCGATAGGGGTCAGGAGGTCCCGCGACCACTCGGAAGGCGTGGGCTATAACACACAAAAATATGGGAATCGTGCTGAATTCTAGTTGTTTGGCCAAAAAATGCAAAAAATGAGGAACGATCATGGCGGGGCGGATACTATGGTTCCTTAGGTCGTATTTGATAGTCCGGAAAAATTTTAGGCGATAGGGGTCTGGAGGTCCCAGGACCACTCGGAAGGCATGGGCTATAACACACAAAAATATGGGAATCGTGCGGAATTCTAGTTGTTTGGCCGAAAAACGCAAAAAATGAGGAACGATCATGGCGGGGTGGTTACTATGGTTCCTTAGGTCGTATTTGATGGCTCGGTAAATTTTTAGGCGATCGGGGTTCGGGGTTCCCGGGACCCCTTGGAAGGCGTGGGCTAAAGCACACGAAAATATGGAAATCGCGCGGAATTCTAGTTTTTAGGCTGAAAAATGCAAAAGACTAGGAATGATCATGGAGGGGTGGTGACTATGGTTCCTTAGGTCGTATTTGATAGTCCGTAAAATTTTTAGGCGATCCGGCTCCGGGGGGCCCGACCCACTCGGAAGGCGTGGGCGATAGCACACAAAAATATGGGAATTGGGCGAAATTCTAGTTTTTTGGCCAAAAAATACAAAAAATAAGGAACGATCATGGCGAGACGGTGACGATGGTTCCTTAGGTCCTAATTGATGGCCCGAAAACTTTTTAGGCGATCCAAGTCCGGCGGCCCGGCCCACTCGGAAGGCGTGGACAATAGCACACAAAAATATGGTAATCGAGCGAAATTCTAGTTTTTTGGCCGAAAAACGCAATAAATGAGGAACGATCATGGCTGGGTGGTAACTATGGTTCCTTAGGTCGTATTTGATGGCCCGGAAAATTTTAGGCTATCGGGGTCCACGGCTCCCGGGACCACTCGGAAGGCGTAAGCTATAGCACACTAAAATATGCAAATCGCGCGGAGTTCAAGTTTTTTGGCCGAAAAATGCAAAGCATTTGGAACGATCATGGTGGGGCGGTGACTATTGTACCTTAGGTCGTATTTGATAGTCCGGAAAAATTTTAGGCGATCGGGATCCGCGGCTACCCGGACCACTTGGAAGGCGTGGGTATAGCACACAAAAATATGGAAATCGGGCGTAATTCTAGTTTTTTGGCCGAAAAATGCAAAAAATGAGAAACGATAATGACGGGGCGGTTACTATGGTTCCTTAGGTCGTATTTGACGGCCCAAAAAAGTTTTAGGCGATCAGGGTCCGGGGGTCCCGGAACCACTTGGAAGGGTGGGCAATAGCACACAAAAATATTGTAATCGGGCGGAATTCTAGTTTTTTGGACGAAAAATACAACAAATGAGGAATGATCATGGCTGGGGGGTGACTATGGTTCCTTAGGTCGTATTTGATTGTCCGGAAAAAATTTAGGCGATAGGGGTCCGGAGTTCCCGGGTTCACTTCAAAGGCGTGGGCAATAAGACACGAAAATATGGGAATCGCGCGGAATTCTAGTTGTTTCGCCAAAAAATGCAAAAAATGAGGAACGAACATGGCGGTGCAGATACTATGGTTCCTTAGGTAGTATTTGATAGTCCGGAAAAATTTTAGGCGATAGGGGTCCGGATGTCCCGGGACCACTCGGAAGGTGTGGGCTATAACACACAAAAATATGGGAATCGCGCGTAAGTCTTTTTCAGTAACTTGCAAAAAATGTGGAAAGATCTTGGCAGGGCGGTGACTATGGTTCCTTTGGTCTTATTTGATAGACTGGAAAAATATTAGGCGATAGGGGTCCGGAGGTCCCGCGACCACTCGGAAGGCATGGGCTATAACACACAAAAATATGGGAATCGCGCGGAATTCTAGTTGTTTGGCCGAAAAACGCAAAAAATGAGGAACGATCATGGCGGGGCGGATACTATGGTTCCTTAGGTCGTATTTGATAGTCTGAAAAAATTTTAGGCGATAGGGGTCAGGAGGTCCCGGGACCACTCGGAAGGCATGGGCTATAACACACAAAAATATGGGAATCACGTGGAATTCTAATTGTTTGGCCGAAAAACGCAAAAAATGAGGAACGATCATGGCGGGGTGGTTACTATGGTTCATTAGGTTGTATTTGATGGCCTGGAAAATTTTTAGGCGATCAGGGTTCGGGGTTCCCGGGACCCCTTGGAAGGCGTGGTGGGCTAAAGCACACGAAAATATGGAAATAGCACGGAATTCTAGTTTTTTGGCTGAAAAATGCAAAAGACTTGGAACGATCATGATGGGGAGGTGACTATGGTTCCTTAGGTCGTATTTGATAGTCTGGAAAATTTTTAGGCGATCCGGCTCCGGGGGGCCGACCCACTCGGAAGGCGTGGGCGATAGCACACAAAAATATGGGAATCGGGCAGAATTCTAGTTTTTGGACAAAAAATGCAAAAAATGAGGAACGATCATGGCGAGGCGGTGACTATGGTTCCTTAGTTCCTAATTGATGGCCTGAAAAATTTTTAGGCGATCCGAGTCCGGCGGTCTGGCCCACTCGGAAGGCGTGGGCAATAGCACACAAAAATATGGTAATCGAGCGGAATTCTAGTTTTTTTGCCGTAAAACGCAATAAAGTAGGAACGATCATGGCGGGGTGGTGACTATGGTTCCTTAGGTCGTATTTGATGGACCGGAAAATTTTAGGCGATCGGGGTCCACGGCTCCCGGGACCACTCGGAATGCGTAAGCTATAGCACACTAAAATATGCAAATCCCGCGGAGTTCTAGTTTTTTGGCCAAAAAATGCAAAGCATTTGGAACGATCATGGTGGGGCGGTGACTATGGTACCTTAGGTCATATTTGATAGTCCGGAAAATTTTTAGGGGATCGGGGTCCGCGGCTCCCCGGACCACTTGGAAGGCGTGGGTATAGCACACGAAAATATGGGAATCGGGCGTAATTCTAGTTTTTTGGCCGAAAAATGCAAACAATGAGAAACGATGATGGCGGGGCAGTTACTATGGTTCCTTAGGTCGTATTTGACGGCCCAGAAAAATTTTAGGCGATCGGGGTCCGGGGGTCCCGGAACCACTTGGAAGGGTGGGCAATAGCACACAAAAATATTGTAATCGGGCGGAATTCTAGTTTTTTGACCGAAAAACATAACAAATGAGGAATGATCATGGCTGGGCGGTGACTATGGTTCCTTAGGTCGTATTTGATAGTCCGGAAAAAAATTTAGGCGATAGGGGCCCGGAGTTCCCGGATTTACTTGGAAGGCGTGGGCTATAGGACACGAAAATATGGGAATCGCGCGGAATTCTAGTTTTTTGGCCGAAAAATGGAAAAAACTAGGAACGATCATGGCTGGGCGGTGACTATGGTTCCTTAGGTCTTATTTGATAGTCCGGAAAAAATTTAGGCGATAGGGGTCCGGAGACCCGGGACAACTCGGAAGGCGTGGTCTATAACACACAAAAATATGGGATCGCGCGGAATTCTAGTTGTTTGGCCGAAAAACGCAAAAAATGAGGAACTATCATGGCGGGGCGGATACTATGGTTCCTTAGGTCGAATTTGATAGTCCAGAAAATTTTTAGGCGATCCGGCTCCGGGGGGCCCGACCCACTCGGAGGGCGTGGGCGATAGCACACAAAAATATGGGAATCGGGCGGAATTCTAGTTTTTTGGCCAAAAAATGCAAAAAATAAGGAACGATCATGGCGAGGCAGTGACTATGGTTCCTTAGGTCCTAATTGATGGCCCGAAAATTTTTTAGGCGATCCTAGTCCGGCGGCCCGGCCCACTCGGAATGCGTGGGCAATAGCACACAAAAATATGGTAATCGAGCGGAATTCTAGTTTTTTGGCCGAAAAACGCAATAAATGAGGAACGATCATGGCTGGGCGGTGACTATGGTTCCTTAGGTCGTATTTGATGGCCCGGAAAATTTTAGGCGATCGGGGTCCACGGCTCCCGGGACCACTCGGAAGGCGTAAGCTATTGCACACTAAAATATGCAAATCGCGCGGAGTTCTAGTTTTTTGGCCGAAAAATGCAAAGCATTTGGAACGATCACGGTGGGGCAGTGACTATGGTACCTTAGGTCGTATTTGATAGTCCGGAAAAATTTTAGGCGATCGGGGTCTGCGGCTCCCCGGACCACTTGGAAGGTGTGGG
This sequence comes from Nicotiana tomentosiformis, assembly GCF_000390325.3. NCBI lineage: Eukaryota > Viridiplantae > Streptophyta > Magnoliopsida > Solanales > Solanaceae > Nicotiana > Nicotiana tomentosiformis. The sequence continues at coordinate 255,555 of NW_027174611.1, forward strand.
TATAGCACACGAAAATATGGGAATCGGGCGTAATTCTAGTTTTTTGGCCGAAAAATGCAAAAAATGAGAAACGATGATGGTGGGGCGGTTACTATGGTTCCTTAGGTTGTATTTGACGGCCCGGAAAAATTTTAGGCGATCGGGGTCCGGGGGTCCCGGAAACACTTGGAAGGGTGGGCAATAGCACACAAAAATATTGTAATCGGGCGGAATTCTAGTTTTTTGGCCAAAAAACAAATGAGGAATGATCATGGCTGGGCGGTGACTATGTTTCCTTAGGTCGTATTTGATAGTCCGGAAAAATTTTAGGCGATAGGGGTCTGGAGTTCCCGGGTTCACTTGGAAGGCATGGGCTATAGGACACGAAAATATGGGAATCGCGCGGAATTCTAGTTTTTTGGCCGAAAAACGGAAAAAACTAGGAACGATCATGGCTGGGCGGTGACTATGGTTCCTTAGGTCTTATTTGATAGTCCAGAAAAATTTTAGGCGATAGGGGTCCGGAGACCCGGGACCACTCGGATGGCGTGGGCTATAACACACAAAAATATGGGAATCGCGTGGAATTCTAGTTGTTTGGCCGAAAAACGCAAAAAATAAGGAACGATCATGGCGGGGCAGATACTATGGTTCCTTAGGTCGTATTTGATTGATCGAAAATATTTTAGGCGATCAGGGTCCGCGGCTCTTGGGACCACTCGAAATGCGTGGGTATAGCACACGAAAATATGGGAATCGGTCGAAATTCTAGGTCTTTTTCAGTAACATGCAAAAAATGTGGAAAGATCTTGGCAGTCAGGAGGTCCCGGGACCACTCGGAAGGGGTGGGCTATAACACACAAAAATATGGGAATCGCGCGGAATTCTAGTCGTTTGGCCGAAAAACGCAAAAAATGAGGAACGATCATGGCGGGGTGGTTACTATGGTTCCTTAGATCGTATTTGATGGCCCGGAAAATTTTTAGGCGATCAGGGTTCGGGGTTCCCGGCACCACTTGGAAGGGTGGGCAATAGCACAAAATAATATTGTAATCGCGGGGAATTCAAGTTGTTTGGCCGAAAAACGCAAAAAATGAGGAACGATCATGGTGGGGTGGTTACTATGGTTCCTTAGGTCGTATTTGATGGCCCGGAAAATTTTTAGGCGATCGGGATTCGGGGTTCCCGGGACCCCTTGGAAGGCGTGGGCTAAAGCACACGAAAATATGGAAATCGCGCGGAATTCTAGTTTTTTGGCTGAAAAATGCAAAAGACTAGGAACGATCATGGCAGGGTGGTGACTATTGTTCCTTAGGTCATATTTGATAGTCCGGAAAATTTTTAGGCGATCCGACTCCGGGGGGCCCGACCCACTCGTAAGGCGTGGGCGATATCACACAAAAATATGGGAATCGGGCGGAATTCTAGTTTTTTGGCCAAAAAATGCAAAAAATGAGGAACGATCATGGTGAGGCGGTGACTATGGTTCCTTAGGTCCTAATTGATTGCCCGAAAACTTTTTAGGCGATCCGAGTCCGGCGGCCTGGCCCACTCGGAAGGCGTGGGCAATAGCACACAAAAATATGGTAATCGAGCGGAATTCTATTTTTTTGCTGAAAAATGCAATAAATGAGGAACAATCATGGGGGGGGCGGTGACAATGGTTCCTTAGGTCGTATTTGATGGCCCGGAAAATTTTAGGCGATCGGGGTCCACGGCTCCCGGGACCACTCGGAAGGCGTAAGCTATATCACACGAAAATATGGTAATCGAGAGAAATTCTAGGTCTTTTTCAGTAATATGCAAAAAATGTGGAAAGATCTTGGCAGGGCGGTGACTATGGTTCCTTTGGTCTTATTTGATAGTCCGGAAATATATTAGGCGATAGGGGTCCGTAGGTCCCGGGACCACTCGGAAGGCGTGGGCTATAACACACAAAAATATGGGAATCGCGCGGAATTCTAGTTGTTTGGCCGAATAACGCAAAAACTGAGGAATGATCATGGCGGGGCGGATACTATGGTTCCTTATGTCGTATTTGATAGTCTGGAAAAATTTTAGGCGATAGGGGTCAGGAGGTCCCGGGACCACTCGGAAGGCGTGGGCTATAACACACAAAAATATGGGAATCGCGCGGAATTCTAGTTGTTTGGCCGAAAAACGCAAAACATGAGGAACGATCATGGCGGGGTGGTTACGATGGTTCCTTAGATCGTATTTGACGGCCCAAAAAATTTTTAGGCGATCGGGGCTCGGGGTTCCCGGGACCCCTTGGAAGGCGTGGGCTAAAGCACACGAAAATATGAAAATCGCGCAGAATTCTAGTTTTTTGGCTGAATAACACAAAAGACTAGGAACGATCATGGCGGGGCGGAGACTATGGTTCCTTAAGTCGTATTCAATAGTCCGGAAAATTTTTAGGCGATCCGGCTCCGGGGGGCCCGACCCACTCAGAAGGCGTGGGCGATAGCACACAAAAATATGGGAATCGGGCGGAATTCTAGTGTTTTGGCCAAAAAATGCAAAAAATGAGGAACTATCATGGCAAGGCGGTGACTATGGTTCCTTAGGTCCTAATTGATGGCCCGAAATTTTTTTAGGCGATCCGAGTCCGGCGGCCCGGCCCACTCGGAAGGCGTGGGCGCACACAAAAATATGGTAATCGAGCGGAATTCTAGTTTTTTGGCCGAAAAACGCAATAAATGAGGAACGATCATGGCGGGGCGGTGACTATGGTTCCTTAGGTCGTATTTGATGGCCCGAAAAATTTTAGGCGATCGGGGTCCACGGCTCCCGGGAACACTCGGAAGGCATAAGCTATAGCACACGAAAATATGCAAATCGCGCGGAGTTCTAGTTTTTTGGCCGAAAAATGCAAAGCATTTGGAACGATCATGGTGGGGCGGTGACTATTGCACCTTAGGTCGTATTTGATAGTCCGAAAAAATTTTAGGCGATCGGGATCCGCGGCTACCCGGACCACTTGGAAGGCGTGGGTATAGCACACAGAAATATGGAAATCGGGCGTAATTCTAGTTTTTTGGCCGAAAAATGCAAAAATTGAGAAACAATCATGGCTGGGCGGTGACTATGGTTCCTTAGGTCTTATTTGATAGTCCGGAAAAATTTTAGGCGATAGGGGTCCGGAGACCCGGGACCACTCGGAAGGCGTGGGCTATAGCACACAAAAATATTATAATCGGGCGGAATTCTAGTTTTTTGGCCGAAAAACGCAACAAATGAGGAATGATCATGGCTGGGCGGATACTATGGTTCCTTAGGTCGTATTTGATAGTCCGGAAAAATTTTAGGCGATAGGGGTCCGGAGGTCCCAGGACCACTCGGAAGGCGTGGGCTATAGGACACGAAAATAAGGGAATCGCGCGGAATTCTAGTTTTTTGGCCAAAAAACGGAAAAAACTAGGAACGATCATGGCTGGGCGGTGACTATGGTTCCTTAGGTCTTATTTGATAGTCCGGAAAAATTTTAGGCGATAGGGGTCCGGAGACCCGGGACCACTCGGAAGGCGTGTGCTATAACACACAAAAATATGGGATCGCGCGGAATTCTAGTTGTTTGGCCGAAAAACGCAAAAATGAGGACCGATCATGGCGGGGCGGATACTATGGTTCCTTAGGTCGTATTTGATAGTCCGGAAAAATTTTAAGCGATAGGGGTCCGGAGGTCCCGGGACCACTCAGAAGGTGTGGGCTATAATACACAAAAATATGGGAATCTCGCGGAACTCTAGTTGTTTGGCCGAAAAACGCAAAAAATGAGGAACGATCATGGCGGGGCAGATACTATGGTTCCTTAGGTCGTATTTGATAGTCCGGAAAAATTTTAGGCGATAGGGGTCCGGAGGTCCCGGGACCACTCGGAAGGCGTGGGCTATAACACACAAAAATATGGGAATCGCGCGGAATTCTAGTTTTTTGGCCGAAAATCGCAAAAAATAAGGAATGATCATGGTGGGGCGGATACTATGGTTCCTTAGGTCGTATTTGGTTGCCCAGAAAAATTTTAGGCGATCGGGGTCCGCGGCTCTTGGGACCACTCAGAATGCATGGGTATAGCACACGAAAATATGGGAATTGGGCGAAATTCTAGGTCTTTTTCAGTAACATCCAAAAAATGTGGAAAGATCTTGGCAGGGCGGTGACTATGGTTCCTTTGGTCTTACTTGATAGTCCAGAAAAATATTAGGCGATAGGGGTCCGGAGGTCCCGGGACCACTCGGAAGGCGTGGGCTATAACACACAAAAATATGGGAATCACGCAGAATTCTAGTTGTTTGGCCGAAAAACGCAAAAAATGAGGAACGATCATGGCGGGGCGGATACTATGGTTCCTTAGGTCGTATTTGATAGTCCGGAAAATTTTTAGGCGATAAGGGTCAGGAGGTCCCGGGACCACTCGGAAGGCGTGGGCTAGAACACACAAAAATATGGGAATCGCACGGAATTCTAGTTGTTTGGCTGAAAAATGCAAAAAATGAGGAACGATCATGGCGGGGAGGTTACTATGGTTCCTTAGGTCGTATTTGATGGCCCGGAAAATTTTTAGGCTATCGGGGTTCGGGGTTCCCGGGACCCCTTGGAAGGCGTGGGCACACAAAAATATGGGAATCGGGCGGAATTCTAGTTTTTTGGCCAAAAAATGCAAAAAATGAGGAACGATCATGGCGAGAAAGTGACTATGGTTCCTTAGGTCCTAATTGATGACCCGAAAATTTTTTAGGCGATCCGAGTCCGGCGGCCCGGCCCACTCGGAAGGCGTGGACAATAGCACACAAAAATATGGTAATCGAGCGGAATTCTAGTTTTTGGCAAAAAAACGCAATAAATGAGGAACGATCGTGGCTGGGCGGGGACTATGGTTCCTTAGGTCGTATTTGATGGCCCGAAAAATTTTAGGCGATCGGGGTCCACGGCTCCCCGGACCACTTGGAAGGCGTGGGTATAGCACACGAAAATATGGGAATCGGGCGTAATTCTATTCTTTTGGCCGAAAAATGCAAAAAATGAGAAGCGGTGATGGCGAGGTGGTTACTATGGTTCCTTAGTTCGTTTTTGATGGCCCGAAAAAATTTTAAGCGATCGGGGTCCGGGGGTCCCGGAACCACTTGGAAGGGTGGGCAATAGTACACAAAAATATTGTAATCGGGCGGAATTCTAGTTTTTTGGCCGAAAAATGCAACAAATGAGGAATGATCATGGCTGGGCGGTGACTATGGTTCCTTAGGTCGTATTTGATTGTCCGGAAAAATTTTAGGCGATAGGGGTCCGGAGTTCCCGGGTTCACTTCGAAGGTGTGGGCTATAACACACAAAAATATGGGATTCGCGCGTAATTCTAGTTGTTTGGCCGAAAAATGCAAAACATAAGGAACGATCATGACGGGGAGGATACTATGGTTCCTTAGGTCGTATTTGATTGCCCGGAAAAATTTTAGGCGATCGGGGTTGGCGGCTCTTGGGACCACTCGGAATGCGTGGGTATAGAACACGAAAATATGGGAATCGGGCGAAATTCTAGGTCTTTTTCAGTAACATCCAAAAAATGTGGAAAGATCTTGGTAGGGCGGTGACTATGGTTCCTTTGGTCTTACTTGATAGTCCAGAAAAATATTAGGCGATAGGGGTCCGGAGGTCCCGGGACCACTCGGAAGGCGTGGGCTATAACACACAAAAATATGGGAATCGCGCGGAATTCTAGTTGTTTGGCCAAAAAATGCAAAAAATGAGGAACGATCATGGCGGGGCGGATACTATGGTTCCTTAGGTCGTATTTGATGGCCCGGAAAAATTTAGGCGATCGGGGTCCACAGCTCCCAGGACCACTCGGAAGGCGTAAGCTATAGCACACGAAAATATACAAATCGCGCGGAGTTCTAGTTTTTTGGCCGAAAAATGCAAAGCATTTGGAACGATCATGGTGGAGCGGTGACTATGGTACCTTAGGTTGTATTTGATAGTCCGGAAAAAATTTAGGCGATCGGGGTCCGCGGCTACCCGGACCATTTGGAAGGCGTGGGTATAGCACACGAAAATATGGGAATCTGGCGTAATTCTAGTTTTTTGGCCGAAAAATGCAAAAAATGAGAAACCTTGATGGCGGGGCGGTTACTATGGTTCCTTAGGTCGTATTAGATGGCCCGGAAAAATTTTAGGCGATCGGGGTCCGGGGGTCCCGGAACCACTTGGAAGGGTGGGCAATAGCACACAAAAATATTGTAATCGGGCGGAATTCTTGTTTTTTGACCGAAAAACGCAACAAATGAGGAATGATCATGGCTGGGCGGTGACTATGGTTCCTTCGGTCTTATTTAATAGTCTGGAAAAATATTAGGCGATAGGGGTCAGGAGGTCCCGGGACCACTCGGAAGGCGTGGGCTATAACACACAAAAATATGGGAATCGCGCAGAATTCTAGTTGTTTGGTCGAAAAATGCAAAAAATGAGGAACGATCATGGCGGGGTGGTTACTATGGTTCCTTAGGTCGTATTTGATGGCCCGGAAAATATTTAGGCGATCAGGGTTCGGGGTTCCCGGGACCCCTTGGAAGGCGTGGGCTAAAGCACACGAAAATATGGAAATCGCACGGAATTCTAGTTTTTTGGCTGAAAAATGCAAAAGACTAGAAACGATCATGGCGGGGCGGTGACTATGGTTCCTTAGGTCGTATTTGATAGTCCGGAAAATTTTTAGGCGATCCGGCTCCGAGGGGCCCGACCCACTCGGAAGGCATGGGCGATAACACACAAAAATATGAGAATCGGGCGAAATTCTAGTTTTTTGGCCAAAAAATGCAAAAAATGAGGAACGATCATGGCTAGGCGGTGACTATGGTTCCTTAGGTCCTAATTGATGGCACGGAAATTTTTTAGGCTATCCGAGTCCGACGGCCCGGCCCACTCGGAAGGCGTGGGCAATAGCACACAAAAATATGGTAATCGAGCAGAATTCTAGTTTTATGGCCGAAAAACGCAATAAATGAGGAACGATCATGGCGGGGCGGTGAATATAGTTCCTTAGGTCGTATTTGATGGCCCGGAAAATTTTAGGCGATCGGGGTCCACGGCTCCCGGGAACACTCCGAAGGCGTAAGCTATAGCACATGAAAATATGCAAATCGCGCGGAGTTCTAGTTTTTTGGCCGAAAAATGCAAAGCATTTGGAACGATCATGGTGGGGCGGTGACTATGGTACCTTAGGTCGTATTTGATAGTTCGGAAAAATTTTAGGCAAACCGGGTCCGCGGCTCCCCGGACCAGTTGGAAGGCGTGGGTATAGCACACGAAAATATGAGAATCGGGCGTAATTCTAGTTTTTTGGCCGAAAAATGCAAAAAATGAGAAACGATGATGGCGGGGCGGTTACTATGGTTCCTTAGGTCGTATTTAACGGCCCGAAAAAATTTTAGGCGATCGGGGTCCGGGGGTCCCGGAACCACTTGGAAGGGTGGGCAATAGCACACAAAAATATTGTAATCGGGCGGAATTCTAGTTTTTTGGCCGAAAAACGCAACAAATGAGGAATGATCATGGCTGGGCGGTGACTATGGTTCCTTTGGTCTTATTTGATAGTCCGGAAAAATATTAGGCGATAGGGGTCCGGAGGTCCCGGGACCACTCGGAAGGCGTGGGCTATAACACACAAAAATATGGGAATCGCGCGGAATTCTAGTTGTTTGGCAGAAAAATGCAAAAAATGAGGAACGATCATGGCGGGCCGGATACTATGGTTCCTTAGGTCGTATTTGATAGTACGGAAAAATTTTAGGCGATAGGGGTCAGGAGGTCCCGGAACCACTCGGAAGGCATGGGCTATAACACACAAAAATATAGGAATCGCGCGGAATTCTAGTTTTTTGGCTGAAAAACGCAAAAGACTAGAAACGATCATGGCGGGGCGGTGACTATGGTTCCTTAGGTCGTATTTGATAGTCCGAAAAATTTTTAGGCGATTCGGCTCCGGGGGGTCCGACCCACTCGGAAGGCGTGGGCGATAGCACACAAAAATATGGGCCCAAAAAATTTTTAGGCGTTCCGAGTCCGGTGGCCCGGCCCACTCGGAAGGCGTGGGCAATAGCACACAAAAATATGGTAATTGAGCGGAATTCTAGTTTTTTGGCCGAAAAAACGCAACAAATGAGGAATGATCATGGATGGGCGATGACTATGGTTCCTTAGGTCGTATTTGATGGCCCGGAAAATTTTAGGCGATCGGGGTCCACAGCTCCCGGGACCACTCGGAAGGCGTGAGCTATAGCACACGAAAATATGCAAATCGCGCGGAGTTCTAGTTTTTTGGCCGAAAAATGCAAAGCATTTGGAACGATCATGGTGGGGCGGTGACTATGGTACCTTAGGTCGTATTTGATTGTCCGGAAAAATTTTAGGTGATCGGTGTCCGCGGCTCCCCGGACCACTTGGAAGGCGTGGGTATAGCACACGAAAATATGGGAATCGGGCGTAATTCTAGTTTTTTGGCCAAAAAATGCAAAAAATGAGAAACGATGATGGCGGGGCGGTTACTATGGTTCCTTAGGTCGTATTTGACGGCCCGGAAAAATTTTAGGCGATCGGGGTCCGGGGTTCCCGGAACCACTTGGAAGGGTGGGCAATAGCACACAAAAATATTGTAATTGGGCGGAATTCTAGTTTTTTGGCCGAAAAACGCAGCAAATGAGGAATGATCATGGCTGGGCGGTGACTATGGTTCCTTTGGTCTTATTTGATAGTCCGGATAAATATTAGGCGATAGGGGTCCGGAGGTCCCGGGACCACTAGGAAGGCATGGGCTATAACATACAAAAATATGGGAATCGCGCGGAATTCTAGTTGTTTGGCCGAAAAATGCAAAAAATGAGGAACGATCATGGCGGGCCAGATACTATGGTTCCTTAGGTCGTATTTGATAGTACGGAAAAATTTTAGGCGATAGGGGTCAGGAGGTCCCGGGACCACTCGGAAGGCATGGGCTATAACACACAAAAATATAGGAATCGCGCGGAATTCTAGTTTTTTGGCTGAAAAACGCAAAAGTCTAGAAATGATCATGGCGGGGCGGTGACTATAGTTCCTTAGGTCGTATTTGATAGTCCGAAAAATTTTTAGGCGATCCAGCTCCGGGGGGCCCGACCCACTCGGAAGGCGTGGGCGATAGCACACAAAAATATGGGAATCGGGCGGAATACTAGTTTTTTGGCCAAAAAATGCACAAAATGAGGAACGATCATGGCGAGGCAGTGACTATGGTTCCTTAGGTCCTAATTGATAGCCCGAAAAATTTTTAGGCGATCCGAATCCGGTGGCCCGGCCCACTCGGAAGGCGTGGGCAATAGCACACAAAAATATGGTAATCGAGCGGAATTCTAGTTTTTTGGCCGAAAAATGCAATAAATGAGGAACGATCATGGCGGTGCGGTAACTATGGTTCCTTAGGTCGTATTTGATGGCCCGGAAAATTTTAGGAGATCGGGGTCCACGGCTCCCGGGACCACTCCGAAGGCGTAAGCTATAGCACATGAAAATATGCAAATCGCGCGGAGTTCTAGTTTTTTGGCCGAAAAAAGCAAAGCATATGGAACGATAATGGTGGGGCGGTGACTATGGTACCTTAGGTCGTATTTGATAGTCCGGAAAAGTTTTAACCAAACGGGGTCCGCGGCTCCCCGAATCACTTGGAAGGCGTGGGTATAGCACACGAAAATATGGGAATCGGGCGTACTTCTAGTTTTTTGGCCGAAAAATGCAAAAAATGAGAAACGATGATGGCGGGGCGGTTACTATGGTTCCTTAGGTCGTATTTGACGGCCCGGAAAAATTTTAGGCGATCGGGGTCCGGGGGTCCCGTAACCACTTGGAAGGGTGGGCAATAGCACACAAAAATATTGTAATCGGGCGGAATTCTAGTTTTTTGGCCGAAAAACGCAACGAATGAGGAATGATCATGGCTGGGCGGTGACTATGGTTCCTTTGGTCTTATTTGATAGTCCGGAAAAATATTAGGCGATAGGGGTCCGGAGGTCCCGGGACCACTCGGAAGGCGTGGGCTATAACACACAAAAATATGGAAATCGCGCGGAATTCTAGTTGTTTGGCCGAAAAACGCAAACAATGAGGAACGATCATGGCGGGACGGATACTATGGTTCCTTAGGTCGTATTTGATAGTACGGAAAAATTTTAGGCGATAGGGGTCAGGAGGTCCCGGGACCACTCGGAAGGCGTGGGCTATAACACACAAAAATTTAGGAATTGCGCGGTATTCTAGTTTTTTGGCTGAAAAATGCAAAAGACTAGAAACGATCATAGCGGGGCGGTGACTATAGTTCCTTAGGTCGTATTTGATAGTCCAGAAAATTTTTAGGCGATCCAGCTCCGGGGGGCCCGACCCACTCGGAAGGCGTGGGCGATAGAACACAAAAATATGGGAATCGGGCGGAATTCTAGTTTTTTGGCCAAAAAATGCAAAAAATGAGGAACGATCATGGCGAGGCGGTGGCTATGGTTCCTTAGGTCCTAATTGATGGCCCGAAAAATTTTTAGGTGATCCGAATCCGGTGGCCCGGCCCACTCGGAAGGCGTGGGCAATAGCACACAAAAATATGGTAATCGAGCGGAATTCTAGTTTTTTGGCCGAAAAACGCAATAAATGAGGAACTATCATGGCGGGGCGGTGACTATGGTTCCTTAGGTCGTATTTGATGGCCCGGAAAATTTTAGGAGATCGGGGTCCACGGCTCCCGGGACCACTCCGAAGGCGTAAGCTATAGCACATGAAAATATGCAAATCGCGCGGAGTTCTAGTTTTTTGGCCGAAAAATGCAAAGCATTTGGAACGATAATGGTGAGGCGGTGACTATGGTACCTTAGGTCGTATTTGATAGACCAGAAAAAATTTAGGCAAACGGGGTCCGCGGCTCCCCGGACCACTTGGAAGGCGTGGGTATAGCACACGAAAATATGGGAATCGGGCGTAATTCTAGTTTTTTGGCCGAAAAATGCAAAAAATGAGAAACGATGATGGCGGGGCGGTTACTATGGTTCCTTAGGTCGTATTTGATGGCCCAAAAAATTTTTAGGCGATCGGGGTCCGGGGGTCCCGGAACCACTTGGAAGGGTGGGCAATAGCACACAAAAATATTGTAATCGGGCGGAATTCTAGTTTTTTGGCCGAAAAACGCAACAAATGAGGAATGATCATGGCTGGGCGGTGACTATGGTTCCTTTGGTCTTATTTGATAGTCCGGAAAAATATTAGGCGATAGGGGTCCGGAGGTCCCGGGACCACTCGGAAGGCGTGGGCTATAACACACAAAAATATGGGAATCGCGCGGAATTCTAGTTGTTTGGTCGAAAAACGCAAAAAATGAGGAACGATCATGGCGGGGTGGTTACTATGGTTCCTTAGGTCGTATTTGACGGCCCGGAAATTTTTTAGGCGATCGGGGTTAAGGGTTCCCGGGACCCCTTGGAAGGCGTGGGCTAAAGCACACGAAAATATGGAAATCGCGCGGAATTCTAGTTTTTTGGTTGAAAAATGCAAAAGACTAGGAACGATCATGGCGAGGCGGTGACTATGGTTCCTTAGGTAGTATTTGATAGTCCGGAAAATTTTTAGGCGATCCAGCTCCGGGGGGCCCGACCCACTCGCAAGGCGTGGGCGATAGCACACAAAAATATGGGAATCGGGCGGAATTCTAGTTTTTTGGCCAAAAAATGCAAAAAATGAGGAACGATCATTGCGAGGCGGTGACTATGGTTCCTTAGGTCCTAATTGATGGCCCGAAATTGTTTTAGGCGATCCGAGTCCGGCGGCCCGGCCCACTCGGAAGGCGTGGGCAATAGCACACAAAAATATGGTAATCGAGCGGAATTCTAGTTTTTTGGCCGAAAAATGGAATAAATGAGGAACGATCATGGAGGGGCGGTGACTATGGTTCCTTAGGTCGTATTTGATGGCCCGAAAAATTTTAGGCGATCGGGGTCCACAGCTCCCGGGACCACTCGGAAGGCGTAAGCTATAGCACACGAAAATATGCAAATCGCGCGGAGTTCTAGTTTTTTGACCGAAAAATGCAAAGCATTTGGAACGATCATGGTGGGGCGGTGACTATGGTACCTTAGGTCATATTTGATAGTCCGAAAAATTTTTAGGTGATCGGGGTCCACGGCTCCCCGGACCACTTGGAAGGCGTGGGTATAGCACACGAAAATATGGGAATCGGGGGTAATTCTAGTTTTTTGGCCGAAAAATGCCAAAAATGAGAAACGATGATGGCGGGGCGGTTACTATGGTTCCTTAGGTCGTATTTGACGGCCCGAAAAAATTTTAGGCGATCGGGGTCCGGGGGTCCCGGAACCACTTGGAAGGGTGGGCAATAGCACACAACAATATTGTAATCGGGCGGAATTCTAGTTTTTTGGCCGAAAAAATGCAACAAATGAAGAATGATCATGGCTGGGCGGTGACTATGATTCCTTAGGTCGTATTTGACGGCCCGGAAAATTTTAGGCGATCGGGGTCCACAGCTCCCGGGACCACTCGGAAGGCGTAAGCTATAGCACACGAAAATATGCAAATCGCGCGGAGTTCTAGTTTTTTGGCCGAAAAATGCAAAGCATTTAGAATGATCATGGTGGGGCGTTGACTATGGTACCTTAGGTCGTATTTGATTGTCCGGAAAAATTTTAGGTGCTCGGGGTCCGCGGCGCCCCAGACCACTTGGAAGGCGTGGGTATAGCACACGAAAATATTGTAATCGGGCGGAATTCTAGTTTTTTGGCCGAAAAACGCAACAAATGAGGAATGATCATGGCTGGGCGGTGACTATGGTTCCTTTGGTCTTATTTGATAGTCCGGAAAAATATTAGGCGATAGGGGTCCGGAGGTCCCGGGACCACTCGGAAGGCGTGGGCTATAACACACAAAAATATGGGAATCGCGCGGAATTCCTAGTTGTTTGGTCCAAAATGCAAAAAATGAGGAATGATCATGGCGGGGTGGTTACTATGGTTCCTTAGGTCGTATTTGATGGCCCGGAAAATTTTTAGGCGATCGGGGTTTGGGGTTCCCGGGACCCCTTGGAAGGCGTGGGCTAAAGCACAAGAAAAATATGGAAATCGCGCGGAATTCTAGTTTTTTGCTGAAAAACGCAAAAGACTAGGAACGATCATGGTGGGGCGGATACTATGGTTCCTTAGGTCGTATTTGATAGTCCGGAAAATTTTTAGGCGATCGGGGTTCGGGGTTCCCGGGACCCCTTGGAAGGCGTGGGCTAAAGCACACGAAAATATGGAAATCGCGCGAAATTCTAGTTTTTTGGATGAAAAACGCAAAAGACTAGGAACGATCATGGCGGGGCGGTGACTATGGTTCCTTAGGTCGTATTTGATTGTCCGGAAAATTTTTAGGCGATCCGGCTCCGGGGGGCCTGACTCACTCGGAAGGCGTGGGCGATAGCACACAAAAATATGGGAATCGGGCAAAATTCTAGTTTTTTGGCCAAAAAATGCAAAAAATAAGGAACGATAATGGTGAGGCTGGGACTATGGTTCCTTAGGTCCTAATTGATGGACCAAAATTTTTTTAGGCGATCCGAGTCCGGCGGCCCGGCCCACTCGGAAGGCGTGGGCAATAACACAAAAAAATATAGTAATCGAGCGGAATTCTAGTTTTTTGGCCGAAAAATGTAAAAAATGAGAAACGATGATGGCGGGGCGGTTACTATGGTTCCTTAGGTCGTATTTGATGGCCCGGAAAGTTTTTAGGCGATCGGGGTCCGGGGGTCCCGGAACCACTTGGAAGGGTGGGCAATAGCACACAAAAATATTGTAATCGGGCGTAATTCTAGTTTTTTGGCCGAAAAACGCAACAAATGAGGAATGATCATGGCTGGGCGATGACTATGGTTCCTTTGGTCTTATTTGATAGTCCGGAAAAATACTAGGCGATAGGGGTACGGAGGTCCCGAGACCACTCGGAAGGCGTAGGCTATAACACACAAAAATATGGGAATCGCGCGGAATTCTAGTTGTTTGTTCGAAAAACGCAAAAAATGAGGAACGATCATGGCGGGTTGGTTACTATGGTTCCTTAGGTCGTATTTGATGGCCCGGAAAATTTTTAGGCGATCGGGGTTCGGGGTTCCTGGGACCCCTTGGAAGGCGTGGGCTAAAGCACACAAAAATATGGAAATCGCGCGGAATTCTAGTTTTTTGGCTGAAAAATGCAAAAGACTAGGAACGATCATGGCGGGGCGGTGACTATGGTTCCTTAGGTCGTATTTGATAGTCCGGAAAATTTTTAGGCGATCGGGGTTCGGGGTTCCCGAGACCCCTTGGAAGGCGTGGGCTAAAGCACACTAAAATAGGGAAATCGCGCGGAATTCTAGTTTTTTGGCTGAAAAACGCAAAAGACTAGGAACAATCATGGCGGGGCAGTGACTATGGTTCCTTAGGTTGTATTTGATAGTTTGGAAAATTTTTAGGTGATCTGGCTCTGGGGGGCTCGACCCACTCGGAAGGCGTGGGGTGATAGCACACAAAAATATAGGAATCGGGCGGAATTCTAGTTTTTTGGCCAAAAAATGCAAAAAATGAGGAACGATCATGGCGAGGCAGGGACTATGATTCCTTAGGTCCTAATTGATGGACCGAAAAATTTTTAGGCAATCCGAGTCCGGCGGCCCGGCCCACTAGGAAGGCGTGGGAAATAGCACAAAAAAATATGGTAATCGAGCGGAAATTTAGTTTTTTGGCCGAAAAACGCAATAAATGAGGAACGATCATGGCGGGGCGGTGACTATGGTTCTTTAGGTCGTATTTGATGGCCCGGAAAATTTTAGGCGATCGGGGTCCACGGCTCCCGGGACCACTCGGAAGGCGTAAGCTATAGCACACGAAAATATACAAATCGCGCGGAGTTCTAGTTTTTTGGCCGAAAAATGCAAAGCATTTGGAACGATCATGGTGGGGCGGTGACTATGGTACCTTAGGCCGTATTTGATAGTCCGGAAAAATTTTAGGCGATCGGGGTCCGCGGCTCCCCGGACAACTTGGAAGGCGTGGGTATAGCACACGAAAATATGAGAATCGGGCGTAATTCTAGTTTTTTGGCCGAAAAATGTAAAAAATGAGAAACGATGATGGCGGGGCGGTTACTATGGTTCCTTAGGTCGTATTTGATGGCCCGGAAAATTTTTAGGCGATCGGGGTCCGGGGGTCCCGGAACCACTTGGAAGGGTGGGCAGTAGCACACAAAAATATTGTAATCGGGCGTAATTCTAGTTTTTTGGCCGAAAAACGCAACAAATGAGGAATGATCATGGCTGGGCGGTGACTATGGTTCCTTTGGTCTTATTTGATAGTCCGGAAAAATACTAGGCGATAGGGGTACGGAGGTCCCGAGACCACTCGGAAGGCGTGGGCTATAACACACAAAAATATGGGAATCGCGCGGAATTCTAGTTGTTTGTTCGAAAAACGCAAAAAATGAGGAACGATCATGGCGGGGTGGTTACTATGGTTCCTTAGGTCGTATTTGATGGCCCGGAAAATTTTTAGGCGATCGGGGTTCGGGGTTCCTAGGACCCCTTGGAAGGCGTGGGCTAAAGCACACTAAAATAGGGAAATCGCGCGGAATTCTAGTTTTTTGGCTGAAAAACGCAAAAGACTAGGAACAATCATGGCGGGGCGGTGACTATGGTTCCTTAGGTTGTATTTGATAGTTTGGAAAATTTTTAGGTGATCTGGCTCTGGGGGGCTCGACCCACTCGGAAGGCGTGGGCGATAGCACACAAAAATATGGGAATCGGGCGGAATTCTAGTTTTTTGGCCAAAAAATGCAAAAAATGAGGAACGATCATGGCGAGGTGGGGACTATGGTTCCTTAGGTCCTAATTGATGTACCGAAAATTTTTTAGGCGATCCGAGTCCGGCGGCCCGGGCCCACTCGGAAGGCGTGGGCAATAGCACAAAATAATATGGTAATCGAGCGGAATTTTAGTTTTTTGGCCGAAAAACGCAATAAATGAGGAACGATCATGGTGGGGCGGTGACTATGGTTCTTTAGGTCGTATTTGATGGCCCGGAAAATTTTACGCGATCGGGGTCCATGGCTCCTGGGACCACTCGGAAGGCGTAAGCTATAGCACACGAAAATATACAAATCGCGCGGAGTTCTAGTTTTTTGGCCGAAAAATGCAAAGCATTTGGAACGATCATGGTGGGGCGGTGACTATGGTACCTTAGGTCGTATTTGATAGTCCGGAGAAATTTTAGGCGATCGGGGTCCGCGGCTCCCCGGACAACTTGGAAGGCGTGGGTATAGCACACGAAAATATGGGAATCGGGCGTAATTCTAGTTTTTTGGCCGAAAAATGTAAAAAATTAGAAACGATGATGGCGGGGCGGTTACTATGGTTCCTTAGGTCGTATTTGACGGCCCGAAAAATTTTAGGCGATCGGGGTCCGGGGGTCCCGGAACCATTTGGAAGGGTGGGCAATAGCACACAAAAATAATGTAATCGGGCGGAATTCTAGTTTTTTGGCCGAAAAACGCAACAAATAAGGAATGATCATGGCTGGGCGGTGACTATGGTTCCTTTGGTCTTATTTGATAGTCCGGAAAAATATTAGGCGATAGGGGTCCGGAGGTCCCGAGACCACTCGGAAGGCGTGGTCTATAACACACAAAAATATGGGAATCGCGCGGAATTCTAGTTGTTTGGTCGAAAAACGCAAAAAATGAGGAACGATCATGGCGGGGTTGTTACTATGGCTCCTTAGGTCGTATTTGATGGCCCGGAAAATTTTTAGGCGATCGGGGTTCGGGGTTCCTGGGACCCCTTGGAAGGCGTGGGCTAAAGCACACGAAAATATGGAAATCGCGCGGAATTCTAGTTTTTTGGCTGAAAAATGCAAAAGACTAGGAACGATCATGGCGGGGCGGTGACTATGGTTCCTTAGGTCGTATTTGATAGTCCGAAAATTTTTTAGGCGATCGGGGTTCGGGGTTCCCGAGACCCCTTGGAAGGCGTGGGCTAAAGCACACTAAAATATGGAAATCGCGCGGAATTCTAGTATTTTGGCTGAAAAACGCAAAAGACTAGGAACGATTATAGCGGGGCGGTGACTATGGTTCCTTAGGTCGTATTTGATAGTTTGGATAATTTTTAGGTGATCCGGCTCCGGGGGGCTCGACCCACTCGGAAGGCGTGGGCGATAGAACACAAAAATATGGGAATCGGGCGGAATTCTAGTTTTTTGGCCAAAAAATGCAAAAAATGAGGAATGATCATGGCGAGGCAGTGACTATGGTTCCTTAGGTCCTAATTGATGGCCCGAAAATTTTTTAGGCGATCCGAGTCCGGCGGCCCCGGCCCACTCGGAAGGCGCGGGCAATAGGACACAAAAATATGGTAATCGAGCGGAATTCTAGTTTTTTGGCCGAAAAACGCAATAAATGAGGAACGATCATGGCGGGCGGTGACTATGGTTCCTTAGGTCGTATTTGATGGCTCGGAAAAATTTAGGCGATCGGGGTCCACAGCTCTCGGGACCACTCGGAAGGCGTAAGCTATAGCACACGAAAATATGCAAATCGCGCGGAGTTCTAGTTTTTTGACCGAAAAATGCAAAGCATTTGGAACGATCATGGTGGTGCGGTGACTATGGTACCTTAGGTCATATTTGATAGTCCGGAAAAAATTTAGGCGATCGGGGTCCGCGGCTACCCGGACCATTTGGAAGGCGTGGGTATAGCACACGAAAATATGGGAATCGGGCGGAATTCTAGTTTTTTGGCCAAAAAATGCAAAAAATGAGGAACGATCATGGCGAGGCGGGGACTATGGTTCCTTAGGTCCTAATTGATGTACCGAAAATTTTTTAGGCGATCCGAGTCCGGCGGCCCGGGCCCACTCGGAAGGCGTGGGCAATAACACAAAATAATATGGTAATCGAGCGGAATTTTAGTTTTTTGGCCGAAAAACGCAATAAATGAGGAACGATCATGGCGGGGCAGTGACTATGGTTCTTTAGGTCGTATTTGATGGCCCGGAAAATTTTACGCGATCGGGGTCCATGGCTCCTGGGACCACTCGGAAGGCGTAAGCTATAGCACACGAAAATATACAAATCGCGCGGAGTTCTAGTTTTTTGGCCGAAAAATGCAAAGCATTTGGAACGATCATGGTGGGGCGGTGACTATGGTACCTTAGGTCGTATTTGATAGTCCGGAGAAATTTTAGGCGATCGGGGTCCGCGGCTCCCCGGACAACTTGGAAGGCGTGGGTATAGCACACGAAAATATGGGAATCGGGCGTAATTCTAGTTTTTTGGCCGAAAAATGTAAAAAATTAGAAACGATGATGGCGGGGCGGTTACTATGGTTCCTTAGGTCGTATTTGACGGCCCGAAAAATTTTAGGCGATCGGGGTCCGGGGGTCCCGGAACCATTTGGAAGGGTGGGCAATAGCACACAAAAATAATGTAATCGGGCGGAATTCTAGTTTTTTGGCCGAAAAACGCAACAAATAAGGAATGATCATGGCTGGGCGGTGACTATGGTTCCTTTGGTCTTATTTGATAGTCCGGAAAAATATTAGGCGATAGGGGTCCGGAGGTCCCGAGACCACTCGGAAGGCGTGGTCTATAACACACAAAAATATGGGAATCGCGCGGAATTCTAGTTGTTTGGTCGAAAAACGCAAAAAATGAGGAACGATCATGGCGGGGTTGTTACTATGGCTCCTTAGGTCGTATTTGATGGCCCGGAAAATTTTTAGGCGATCGGGGTTCGGGGTTCCTGGGACCCCTTGGAAGGCGTGGGCTAAAGCACACGAAAATATGGAAATCGCGCGGAATTCTAGTTTTTTGGCTGAAAAATGCAAAAGACTAGGAACGATCATGGCGGGGCGGTGACTATGGTTCCTTAGGTCGTATTTGATAGTCCGAAAATTTTTTAGGCGATCGGGGTTCGGGGTTCCCGAGACCCCTTGGAAGGCGTGGGCTAAAGCACACTAAAATATGGAAATCGCGCGGAATTCTAGTATTTTGGCTGAAAAACGCAAAAGACTAGGAACGATTATAGCGGGGCGGTGACTATGGTTCCTTAGGTCGTATTTGATAGTTTGGAAAATTTTTAGGTGATCCGGCTCCGGGGGGCTCGACCCACTCGGAAGGCGTGGGCGATAGAACACAAAAATATGGGAATCGGGCGGAATTCTAGTTTTTTGGCCAAAAAATGCAAAAAATGAGGAATGATCATGGCGAGGCAATGACTATGGTTCCTTAGGTCCTAATTGATGGCCCGAAATTTTTTTAGGCGATCCGAGTCCGGCGGCCCGGCCCACTCGGAAGGCGCGGGCAATAGGACATAAAAATATGGTAATCGAGCGGAATTCTAGTTTTTTGGCCGAAAAACGCAATAAATGAGGAACGATCATGGCGGGCGGTGACTATGGTTCCTTAGGTCGTATTTGATGGCTCGGAAAAATTTAGGCGATCGGGGTCCACAGCTCTCGGGACCACTCGGAAGGCGTAAGCTATAGCACACGAAAATATGCAAATCGCGCGGAGTTCTAGTTTTTTGACCGAAAAATGCAAAGCATTTGGAACGATCATGGTGGTGCGGTGACTATGGTACCTTAGGTCATATTTGATAGTCCGGAAAAAATTTAGGCGATCGGGGTCCGCGGCTACCCGGACCATTTGGAAGGCGTGGGTATAGCACACGAAAATATGGGAATCTGGCGTAATTCTAGTTTTTTGGCCGAAAAATGCAAAAAATGAGAAACGATGATGGCGGGGCGGTTACTATGGTTCCTTAGGTCGTATTTGACGGCCCGAAAAAATTTTAGGCGATCGGGGTCCGGGGGTCCCGGAACCACTTGGAAGGGTGGGCAATAGCACACAAACATATTGTAATCGGACGGAATTCTAGTTTTTTGGCCGAAAAACGCAACAAATGAGGAATGATCATGGCTGGGCGGTGACTATGGTTCCTTCGGTCTTATTTAATAGTCCGGAAAAATATTAGGCGATAGGGGTCAGGAGGTCCCGGGACCACTCGGAAGGCGTGGGCTATAACACACAAAAATATGGGAATCGTGCGGAATTCTAGTTGTTTGGCCGAAAAATGCAAAAAATGAGGAACGATCATGGCGGGGTGGTTACTATGGTTCCTTAGGTCGTATTTGATGGCCCGGAAAATTTTTAGGCGATCGGGGTTCGGGGTTCCTGGGACCCCTTGGAAGGCGTGGGCTAAAGCACACGAAAATATGGAAATCTGGCTGAATTCTAGTTTTTTGGCTGAAAAATGCAAAAGACTAGGAACGATCATGGCGGGGCGGTGACTATGGTTCCTTAGGTCGTATTTGATAGTCCGAAAATTTTTTAGGCGATCGGGGTTCCCGAGACCCCTTGGAAGGCGTGGGCTAAAGCACACTAAAATATGGAAATCGCGCGGAATTCTAGTATTTTGGCTGAAAAACGCAAAAGACTAAGAACGATCATGGCGGGGCGGTGACTATGGTTCCTTAGGTCGTATTTGATGGCCCGGAAAATTTTTAGGCGATCGGGGTTCGGGGTTCCTGGGACCCCTTGGAAGGTGTGGGCTAAAGCACACGAAAATATGGAAATCGCGCGGAATTCTAGTTTTTTCGCTGAAAAATGCAAAAGACTAGGAACGATCATGGCGGGGCGGTGACTATGGTTTCTTAGGTCGTATTTGATAGTCCGGAAAATTTTTAGGCGATCGGGGTTCGGGGTTCCCGAGACCCCTTGGAAGGCGTGGGCTAAAGCACACTAAAATATGGAAATCGCGCGGAATTCTAGTTTTTTGGCTGAAAAACGCAAAAGACTAGGAACGATCATGGCGGGGCGGTGACTATGGTTCCTTAGGTCGTATTTGATAGTTTGGAAAATTTTTAGGTGATCCGGCTCCGGGGGGCTCGACCCACTCGGAAGGCGTGGGCGATAGCACACAAAAATATGGAAATCGGGCGGAATTCTAGTTTTTTGGCCAAAAAATGCAAAAAATAAGGAACGATCATGGCGAGGCAGTGACTATGGTTCCTTAGGTCCTAATTGATGGCCCGAAAACTTTTTAGGCGATCCGAGTCCGGCGGCTCGGCCCACTCGGAAGGCGCGGGCAATAGCACACAAAAATATGGTAATCGAGTGGAATTCTAGTTTTTTGGCCGAAAAAACAAAATAAATGAGGAACGATCATGGCGGGCGGTGACTATGGTTCCTTAGGTCGTATTTGATGGCCTGGAAAAATTTAGGCGATCGGGGTCCACAGCTCCCGGGACCACTCGGAAGGCGTAAGCTATAGCACACGAAAATATGCAAATCGCGCGGAGTTCTAGTTTTTTGGCCGAAAAATGCAAAGCATTTGGAACGATCATGGTGGAGCGGTGACTATGGTACCTTAGGTCGTATTTGATAGTCCGGAAAAAATTTAGGCGATCGGGGTCCGCGGCTACCCGGACCATTTGGAAGGCGTGGGTATAGCACACGAAAATATGGGAATCTGGCGTAATTCTAGTTTTTTGGCCGAAAAATGCAAAAAATGAGAAACGATGATGGCGGGGCGGTTACTATGGTTCCTTAGGTCGTATCTGACGGCCCGAAAAATTTTTAGGCGATCGGGGTCCGGGGGTCCCGGAACCACTTGGAAGGGTGGGCAATAGCACACAAACATATTGTAATCGGGCGGAATTCTAGTTTTTTGGCCGAAAAACGCAACAAATGAGGAATGATCATGGCTGGGCGGTGACTATGGTTCCTTCGGTCTTATTTAATAGTCCGGAAAAATATTAGGCGATAGGGGACAATAGGTCCCGGGACCACTCGGAAGGCGTGGGCTATAACACACCAAAATATGGGAATCGCGCGGAATTCTAGTTGTTTGGTCGAAAAATGCCAAAAATGAGGAACGATCATGGAGGGGTTGTTACTATGGTTCCTTAGGTCGTATTTGATGGCCCGGAAAATTTTTAGGCGATCGGGGTTCGGGGTTCCTAGGACCCCTTGGAAGGTGTGGGCTAAAACACACGAAAATATGGAAATCGCGCGGAATTCTAGTTTTTTCGCTGAAAAATGCAAAAGACTAGGAACGATCATGGCGGGGCGGTGACTATGGTTTCTTAGGTCATATTTGATTGTCCGGAAAATTTTTAGGCGATCGGGGTTCCCGAGAACCCTTGGAAGGCGTGGGCTAAAGCACACGAAAATATGGAAATCGCGCGGAATTCTAGTTTTTGGCTGAAAAACGCAAAAGACTAGGAACGATCATGGCGGGGCGGTGACTATGGTTCCTTAGGTCGTATTTGATAGTTTGGAAAATTTTTAGGTGATCCGGCTCCGGGGGGCTCAACCCACTTGGAAGGCGTGGGCGATAGCACACAAAAATATGGAAATCGGGCGGAATTCTAGTTTTTTGGCCAAAAAATTCAAAAAATAAGGAACGATCATGGCGAGGCAGTGACTATGATTCCTTAGGTCCTAATTGACCGCCCGAAAACTTTTTAGGCGATCCGAGTCCGGCGGCCCGGCCCACTCGGAAGGCGCTGGCAATAGCACACAAAAATATGGTAATCGAGTGGAATTCTAGTTTTTTGGCCGAAAAACGCAATAAATGAGGAACGATCATGGCGGGCGGTGACTATGGTTCCTTAGGTCGTATTTGATGGCCCGGAAAAATTTAGGCGATCGGGGTCCACAGCTCCCAGGACCACTCGGAAGGCGTAAGCTATAGCACACGAAAATATACAAATCGCGCGGAGTTCTAGTTTTTTGGCCGAAAAATGCAAAGCATTTGGAACGATCATGGTGGAGCGGTGACTATGGTACCTTAGGTTGTATTTGATAGTCCGGAAAAAATTTAGGCGATCGGGGTCCGCGGCTACCCGGACCATTTGGAAGGCGTGGGTATAGCACACGAAAATATGGGAATCTGGCGTAATTCTAGTTTTTTGGCCGAAAAATGCAAAAAATGAGAAACGTTGATGGCGGGGCGGTTACTATGGTTCCTTAGGTCGTATTTGACGGCCCGGAAAAATTTTAGGCGATCGGGGTCCGGGGGTCCCGGAACCACTTGGAAGGGTGGGCAATAATACACAAAAATATTGTAATCGGGCGGAATTCTAGTTTTTTGACCGAAAAACGCAACAAATGAGGAATGATCATGGCTGGGCGGTGACTATGGTTCCTTCGGTCTTATTTAATAGTCTGGAAAAATATTAGGCGATAGGGGTCAGGAGGTCCCGGGACCACTCGGAAGGCGTGGGCTATAACACACAAAATATGGGAATCGTGCGGAATTCTAGTTGTTTGGCCGAAAAATGCAAAAAATGAGGAACGATCATGGCGGGGTGGTTACTATGGTTCCTTAGGTCATATTTGACGGCCCGGAAAAATTTTAGGCGATCGAGGTCCGGGGGTCCCGGAACCACTTGGAAGGGTGGGCAATAGCACACAAAAATATGGGAATCGGGCGGAATTCTAGTTTTTTGGCCGAAAAACGCAAAAAATAAGGAACGATCATGGCGGGGCGGATACTATGGTTCCTTGGGTCGTATTTGATTGCCCGGAAAAATTTTAGGCGATCGGGGTCCGCGGCTCTAGGGACCACTAGGAATGCGTGGGTATAGCACACGAAAATATGGGAATCGGATGAAATTCTAGATCTTTTTCAGTAACATGCAAAAAATGTGGAAAGATCTTGGCAGGGCGGTGACTATGGTTCCTTTGGTCTTATTTGATAGTCCGGAAAAATATTAGGCGATAGGGGTCCGGAGGTCCCGGACCACTCGGAAGGCGTGGGCTATAACACACAAAAATATGGGAATCGCGCGGAATTCTAGTTGTTTGGCCGAAAAACGCAAAAAATGAGGAACGATCATGGTGGGGCGGATACTATGGTTCCTTAGGTCGTATTTGATAGTCTGGAAAAATTTTAGGCGATAGGGGTCAGGAGGTCCCGGGACCACTCGGAAGGCGTGGGCTATAACACACAAAAATATGGAAATCGCACGGAATTCTAGTTGTTTGGCCGAAAAATGCAAAAAATGAGGAACGATCATGGCGGGGCGGATACTATGGTTCCTTAGGTCGTATTTGATAGTCCGGAAAAATTTTAGGCGATAGGGGTTAGGAGGTCCCGGGACCACTCGGAAGGCGTGGGCTATAACACACAAAAATATGGGAATCGCGCGGAATTCTAGTTGTTTGGCCGAAAAACGCAAAAAATGAGGAACGATCATGGCGGGGCGGATACTATGGTTCCTTAGGTCGTAGTTTATAGTCCGGAAAAATTTTAGGTGATAGGGGTCAGGAGGTCCCGGGACCCCTTGGAAGGCATGGGCTAAAGCACACAAAAATATGGAAATTGCGGAATTCTAGTTGTTTGGCTGAAAAATGCAAAAAATGAGGAACGATCATGGCGGGGTGGTTACTATGGTTCCTTAGGTCGTATTTGATTGCCCGAAAAAGTTTTAGGCGATCGGGCTCCGGGGGCCCCGACCCACTCGGAAGGCGTGGGCGATAGCACACAAAAATATGGGAATCAGGCGGAATTCTAGTTTTTTGGCCAAAAAATGCAAAATATGAGGAACGATCATGGCGAGGCAGTGACTGTGGTTCCTTAGGTCCTTATTGATGGCCCGAAAATATTTTAGGCGATCCGAGTCCTGCGGCCCGGCCCACTCGGAAGGCGTGGGCAATAACACACAAAAATATGGTAATCTAGTAGAATTCTAGTTTTTTGGCCGAAAAACGCAATAAATGAGGAAAGATCATGGCGGGGCGGTGACTATGGTTCCTTAGGTCGTATTTGATAGCCCGGAAAATTTTAGGCGATCGGGGTCCACGTCTCCCGGGACGACTCGGAAGGCGTAAGCTATAGCACACGAAAATATGCAAATCGCGCGGAGTTCTAGTTTTTTGGCCGAAAAATGCAAAGCATTTTGAATGATCATGGTGGGGCGATGACTATGGTACCTTAGGTCGTATTTGATAGTCCGGAAAATTTTTAGGCGATCGGGGTCCTCGGTAAACCGGACCACTTGGAAGGCGTGGGTATAGCACACGAAAATATGGGAATCGGGCGTAATTCCAGGTTTTTTGGCCGAAAAATGCAAAAAATGAGAAACGATGATGGCGGGGCGGTCACTATGGTTCCTTAGGTCGTATTTGACTGCCCGGAAAAATTTTAGGCGATCGGGGTCCGGGGGTCCCGGAACCACTTGGAAGGGTGGGCAATAGCACACAAAAATATTGTAATCGGGCGGAATTCTAGTTTTTGGCCGAAAAACGAAAGAATGAGGAATGATCGTGGCTGGGCGGTGACTATGGTTCCTTTGGTCTTATTTGATAGTCCGGAAAAATATTAGGCGATAAGGGTCCGGAGGTCCCGTTACCACTCGGAAGGCGTGGTCTATAACACACAAAAATATGGGAATCGCGCAGAATTCTAGTTGTTTGGCCGAAAAACGCAAAAAATGAGGAACGATCATGGCGTGGCGGATAATATGGTTCCTTAGGTCGTATTTGATAGTCCGGAAAAATTTTAGGCGATAGGGGTCAGGAGGTCCCGGGACCACTCGGAAGGCGTGGGCTATAACACACAAAAATATGGGAATCGCGCGGAATTCTAGTTTTTTGGCTGAATAACGCAAAAGACTAGGAACGATCATGGCGGGGCGGTGACTATGGTTCCTTAGGTCGTATTTGAAAGTCCGGAAAATTATTAGGCGATCCGGCTCCGGGGGCCCGACCCACTCGCAAGGCGTGGGCGATAGCACACAAAAATATGGGAATCGGGCGGAATTCTAGTTTTTTGGCCAAAAAATGCAATAAATGAGGAACAATCATGGCGAGGCGGTGACTATGGTTCCTTAGGTCCTAATTGATGGCCCGAAATCTTTTTAGGCGATCCGAGTCCGGCGGCCCGGCCCACTCGGAAGGCGTGGGCAATAGCACACAAAAATATGGTAATCGAGCAGAATTCTAGTTTTTGGCCGAAAAATGCAATAAACGAGGAACGATCAGGGCGGGGCGGTGACTATGGTTCCTTAGGTCATTTTTGATGGCCCGGAAAATTTTAGGCGATCGGGGTCCACAGCTCCCGGGACCACTCGGAAGGCGTAAGCTATAGCACACGAAAATATGTAAATCGCGCGGAGTTCTAGTTTTTTGGCCGAAAAATGCAAAGCATTTGGAACGATCATGGTGGGGCGGTGACTATGGTACCTTAGGTCGTATTTGATAGTCCGGAAAAATTTTAGGTGATCGGGGTCCGCGGCTCCCCGGACCACTTGGAAGGCGTGGGTATAGCACACGAAAATATGGGAATCGGGCGTAATTCTAGTTTTTTGGCCGAAAAATGCAAAAAATGAGAAACGATGATGGCGGGGCGGTTACTATGGTTCCTTAGGTCGTATTTGATGGCCCGCAAAAATTTTAGGCGATCGGGGTCCGGGGGTCCCGGAACCACTTGGAAGGGTGGGCAATAGCACACAAAAATATTGTAATCGGGTGGAATTCTAGTTTTTTGGCCGAAAAACGCAACAAATGAGGAATGATCATGGCTGGGCGGTGACTATGGTTCCTTTGGTCTTATTTGATAGTCCGGAAAAATATTAGGCGATAGGGGTCCGGAGGTCCCGGGACCACTCGGAAGGCGTGGGCTATAACACACAAAAATATGGGAATCGCGCGGAATTCTAGTTGTTTGGTCGAAAAACGCAAAAAATGAGGAACGATCATGGCGGGGTGGTTACTATGGTTCCTTTGGTCGTATTTGATGGCCCGGAAAATTTTTAGGCGATCGGGGTTCGGGGTTCCCGGGACCCCTTGGAAGGCGTGGGCTAAAGCACACGAAAATATGGAAATCGCGCGGAATTCTAGTTTTTTGGCTGAAAAATGCAAAAGACTAGGAACGATCATGGCGGGGCGGTGACTATGGTTCCTTAGGTCGTATTTGATAGTCCGGAAAATTTTTAGGCGATCGGGGTTCGGGGTTCCCGAGACCCCTTGTAAGGCGTGGGCTAAAGCACACTAAAATATGGAAATCGCGCGGAATTCTAGTTTTTTGGCTGAAAAACGCAAAAGACAAGGAACGATCATGGCGGGGCGGTGACTATGGTTCCTTAGGTCGTATTTGATAGTTCGGAAAATTTTTAGGTGATCCGGCTCCGGGGGGCTCGACCCACTCGGAAGGCGTGGGCGATAGCACACAAAAATATGGGAATCGGGCGGAATTCTAGTTTTTTGGCCAAAAAATGCAAAAAATGAGGAACGATCATGGCGAGGTGGTGACTATGGTTCCTTAGGTCCTAATTGATGGCCCGAAATTTTTTTAGGCGATCCGAGTCCGGCGGCCCGGCCCACTCGGAAGGCGTGGGCAATAGCACACAAAAATATGGTAATCGAGCGGAATTCTAGTTTTTTGGCCGAAAAACGCAATAAATGAGGAACGATCAGGGCGGGGCGGTGACTATGGTTCCTTAGGTCATTTTTGATGGCCCGGAAAATTTTAGGCGATCGGGGTCCACAGCTCCCGGGACCACTCGGAAGGCGTAAGCTATAGCACACGAAAATATGTAAATCGCGCGGAGTTCTAGTTTTTGGCCGAAAAATGCAAAGCATTTGGAACGATCATGGTGGGGCGGTGACTATGGTACCTTAGGTCGTATTTGATAGTCCGGAAAAATTTTAGGCGATCGGGGTCCGCGGCTCCCCGGACCACTTGGAAGGCGTGGGTATAGCACACGAAAATATGGGAATCGGGCGTAATTCTAGTTTTTTGGCCGAAAAATGCAAAAAATGAGAAACGATGATGGCGGGGCGGTTACTATGGTTCCTTAGGTCGTATTTGATGGCCCGCAAAAATTTTAGGCGATCGGGGTCCGGGGGTCCCGGAACCACTTGGAAGGGTGGGCAATAGCACACAAAAATATTGTAATCGGGTGGAATTCTAGTTTTTTGGCCGAAAAATGCAACAAATGAGGAATGATCATGGCTGGGCGGTGACTATGGTTCCTTTGGTCTTATTTGATAGTCCGGAAAAATATTAGGCGATAGGGGTCCGGAGGTCCCGGGACCACTCGGAAGGCGTGGGCTATAACACACAAAAATATGGGAATCGCGCGGAATTCTAGTTGTTTGGTCGAAAAACGCAAAAAATGAGGAACGATCATGGCGGGGTGGTTACTATGGTTCCTTTGGTCGTATTTGATGGCCCGGAAAATTTTTAGGCGATCGGGGTTCGGGGTTCCTGGGACCCCTTGGAAGGCGTGGGCTAAAGCACACGAAAATATGGAAATCGCGCGGAATTCTAGTTTTTTGGCTGAAAAATGCAAAAGACTAGGAACGATCATGGCGGGGCAGTGACTATGGTTCCTTAGGTCGTATTTGATAGTCCAAAAAATTTTTAGGCGATCGGGGTTCGGGGTTCCCGAGACCCCTTGTAAGGCGTGGGCTAAAGCACACTAAAATATTGAAATCGCGCGTAATTCTAGTTTTTGGTTGAAAAACACAAAAGACAAGGAACGATCATGGAGGGGCGGTGATATGGTTCCTTAGGTCGTATTTGATAGTTCGGAAAATTTTTAGGTGATCCGGCTCCGGGGGCTCGACCCACTCGGAAGGCGTGGGCGATAGCACACAAAAATATGGGAATCGGGCGGAATTCTAGTTTTTTGGCCAAAAAATGCAAAGAAATGAGGAACGATCATGGCGAGGTGGTGACTATGGTTCCTTAGGTCCTAATTGATGGCCCAAAATTTTTTTAGGCGATCCGAGTCCGGCGGCCCGGCCCACTCGGAAGGCGTGGGCAATAGCACACAAAAATATGGTAATCGAGCGGAATTCTAGTTTTTTGGCCGAAAAACGCAATAAATGAGGAACGATCAGGGCGGGGCGGTGACTATGGTTCCTTAGGTCATTTTTGATGGCCCGGAAAATTTTAGTCGATCAGGGTCCACAGCTCCCGGTACCACTCGGAAGGCGTAAGCTATAGCACACGAAAATATGTAAATCGCGCGGAGTTCTAGTTTTTTGGCCGAAAAATGCAAAGCATTTGGAACGATCATGGTGGGGCGATGACTATGGTACCTTAGGTCGTATTTGATAGTCCGGAAAACTTTTAGGCGATCGGGGTCCTCGGTACCCCGGACCACTTGGAAGGCGTGGGTATAGCACACGAAAATATGGGAATCGGGTGTAATTCTAGGTTTTTGGCCGAAAAATGCAAAAAATGAGAAACGATGATGGCGGGGCGGTTACTATGGTTCCTTAGGTCGTATTTGACTGCCCAGAAAAATTTTAGGCGATCGGGGTCCGGGGGTCCCGGAACCACTTGGAAGGGTGGGCAATACCACACAAAAATATTGTAATCGGGCGGAATTCTAGTTTTTTGGCCGAAAAATGCAAAAAATGAGGAACGATCATGGCGAGGCGGATACTATGGTTCCTTAGGTCGTATTTGATAGTCCGGAAAAATTTTAGGCTACAGGGGTTAGGAGGTCCCGGGACCACTCGGAAGGCGTGGTCTATAACACACAATAATATGGGAATCGCGCGGAATTCTAGTTGTTTGGCCGAAAAATGCTAAAAATGAGGAACGATCAAGGCGGGGCGGATACTATGGTTCCTTAGGTCATATTTTATAGTCCGGAAAAATTTTAGGCGATAGGGGTCAGGAGGTCCCGGGACCCCTTGGAAGGCGTGGGCTAAAGCACACGAAAATATGGAAATCGCGGAATTCTAGTTGTTTGGCTGAAAAACGCAAAAAATGAGGAACGATCATGGTGGGGTGGTTACTATGGTTCCTTAGGTCGTATTTGATGGCCCGGAAAATTTTTAGGCGATCCGGCTCCGGGGGACCCGACCCACTCGGAAGGCGTGGGCGATAGCACACAAAAATATGGGAATCGGGCGGAATTCTAGTTTTTTCGCCAAAAAAATGCAAAAAATGAGGAACGATCATGGCGAGACGGTGACTGTGGTTCCTTAGGTCCTTATTGATGGCCCGAAAATATTTTAGGCAATCCGAGTCCGGCGGCCCGGCCCACTCGGAAGGCGTGGGCAATAGCACACAAAAATATGGTAATCTAGCGGATTTCTAGTTTTTTGGCCGAAAAACGCAATAAATGAGGAACTATCATGGCGGGGCGATGACTATGGTTCCTTAGGTCGTATTTGATGGCCCGGAAAATTTTAGGCGATCAGGGTCCACGGCTCCCGGGACCACTCGGAAGGCGTAAGCTATAGCACACGAAAATATGCAAATCGCGCGGAGTTCTAGTTTTTTGGCCGAAAAATGCAAAGCATTTGGAACGATCATGGTGGGGCGATGACTATGGTACCTTAGGTCGTATTTGATAGTCCGGAAAACTTTTAGGCGATCGGGGTCCTCGGTACCCCGGACCACTTGGAAGGCGTGGGTATAGCACACGAAAATATGGGAATCAGGCATAATTCTAGGTTTTTGGCCGAAAAATGCAAAAAATGAGAAACGATGATGGAGGGGCAGTTACTATGGTTCCTTAGGTCGTATTTGACTACCCGGAAAAATTTTAAGCGATCGGGGTCCGGGGGTCTCGGAACCACTTGGAAGGGTGGGCAATAGCACACAAAAATATTGTAATCGGGCGGAATTCTAGTTTTTTGGCCGAAAAACGCAAAGAATGAGGAATGATTGTGGCTGGGCGGTGACTATGGTTCCTTTGGTCTTATTTGATAGTCCGGAAAAATATTAGGCGATAGGGGTCCGGAGGTCCCGGGACCACTCGGAAGGCGTGGTCTATAACACACAAAAATATGGGAATCGCGCAGAATTCTAGTTGTTTGGCCGAAAAACGCTAAAAATGAGGAACGATCATGGCGTAACGGATAATATGGTTCCTTAGGTTGTATTTGATAGTCCGGAAAAAATTTTAGGCGATAGGGGTCAGGAGGTCCCGGGACCACTCGGAAGGCATGGGCTATAACACACAAAAATATGGGAATCGCGCAGAATTCTAGTTTTTTGGCTGAATAACGCAAAAGACTAGGAACGATCATGGCGGGGCGGTGACTATGGTTCCTTAGGTCGTATTTGATAGTCCGGAAAATTTTTAGGCGATCCGGCTCCGGGGGGCCCGACCCACTCGGAAGGCGTGGGCGATAGCACACAAAAATATGGGAATCGGGCGGAATTCTAGTTTTTTGGCCAAAAAATGCAAAAAATGAGGAACGATCATGGCGAGGCGGTGACTATGGTTCCTTAGGTCCTAATTGATGGTCCGAAAATTCTTTTGGCGATCCGAGTCCGGCGGCCCGGCCCACTCGGAAGGCGTGGGCAATAGCACACAAAAATATGGTAATCGAGCGGAATTCTAGTATTTTGTTCGAAAAAAGCAATAAATGAGGAACGATCATGGCGGGGCGGTGACTATGGTTCCTTAGGTCGTATTTCATGGCCCGGAAAATTTTAGATGATCGGGGTCCACGGCTCCCGGGACCACTCGGAAGGCGTAAGCTATAGCACACTAAAATATGCAAATCGCGCGGAGTTCTAGTTTTTTGGCCGAAAAATGAAAAGCATTTGGAACGATCATGGTGGGGCGGTGACTATGGTACCTTAGGTCGTATTTGATAATCTAGAAAATTTATAGGCGATCGGGATCCGCGGCTCCCCGGACCACTTGGAAGGAATGGGTATAGCACACGAAAATATGGGGATCGGGCATAATTCTAGTTTTTTGGCCGAAAAATGCAAAAAAGAAACGATAATGGAGGGGCTGTTACTATGGTTCCTTAGGTCGTATTTGACGGCCTGGAAAAATTTTAGGCGATCCACTTGGAAGGGTGGGCAATAGCACACAAAAATATTGTAATCGGGCGGAATTCTAGTTTTTGGCCAAAAAACGCAACAAATGAGGAATGATCATGGCTGGGCGGTGACTATGGTTCCTTAGGTCATATTTGATAGTCCGGAAAAATTTTAGGCGATAGGGGTCCGGAGTTCCCGGGTTCACTTGGAAAGCGTGGGCTATAGGACACAAAAATATGGGAATCGCGCGAAATTCTAGTTTTTTGGCCGAAAAACGGAAAAAACTAGGAACGATCATGGATGGGTGGTGACTATGGTTCCTTAGGTCTTATTTGATAGTCCGGAAAAATTTTAAGCGATAAGGGTCCGGAGACCCAGGACCACTCGGAAGGCAAAAAATGAGGAACGATCATGGCGGGGCGGATACTATGGTTCCTTAGGTCATATTTGATAGTTCGGATAAATTTTAGGTGATAGGGGTCCGGAGGTCCCGGGACCACTCGGAAGGTGTGGGCTATAACACAAAAAAATAAGGGAATCGCGCGGAATTCTAGTTGTTTGGCCGAAAAAGGCAAAAAATAAGGAACGATCATGGCGGGGCGGATACTATGGTTCCTTAGGTCGTATTTGATTACCCGGAAAAATTTTAGGCGATCGGGGTCCGCGGCTCTTGGGACCACTCGGAATGCGTGGGTATAGCACACGAAAATATGGGAATCGGGCGAAATTCTAGGTCTTTTTCAGTAACATGCAAAAAATATGGAAAGATCTTGGCAGGGCGGTGACTATGGTTCCTTTGGTCTTATTTGATTGTCCAGAAAAATATTAGGAGATAGGGGTCCGGAGGTCCCGGGACCACTCGAAAGGCGTGGGCTATAACACACAAAAATATGGGAATTGCGCGCAATTCTAGTTGTTTGGCCGAAAAATGCAAACAATGAGGAACGATCATGGCGGGGCGGATACTATGGTTCCTTAGGTCGTATTTGATAGTCCGGAAAAATTTTAGGCGATAGGGGTCAGGTGGTCCCGGGACCACTCGGAAGGCGTGGGCTATAACACACAAAAATATGGGAATCGCGTGGAATTCTAGTTGTTTGGCCAAAAAATGCAAAAAATGAGGAACGATCATGGCTGGGCGGTGACTATGGTTCCTTAGGTCGTATTTGATAGTCCGGAAAATTTTAGGCGATAGGGGTCCGGAGTTCCCGGGTTCACTTGGAAGGCGTGGGCTATAGGACACGAAAATATGGGAATCGCGCGAAATTCTAGTTTTTTGGCCGAAAAACGGAAAAAACTAGGAACGATCATGGCTGGGCGGTGACCATGGATCCTTAGGTCTTATTTGATAGTCCGGAAAAATTTTAGGCGATGGGGGTACGGAGGTCCCGGGACCACTCGGAAGGCGTGGGCTATAACACACAAAAATATGGGAATCGCGCGAAATTTTAGTTATTTGGCCGAAAAATGCAAAAAATGAGGAACGATCATGGCTGGGCGGTAACTATGGTTCCTTAGGTCGTATTTGATAGTCCGAAAAAATTTTAGGCGATAGGGGTCCGGAGTTCCCGGGTTCACTTGGAAGGCGTGGGCTATAGGACATGAAAAGATGGGAATCGCGCGGAATTCTAGTTTTTTGCCGAAAAACACAAAAAATGAGGAACGATCATGGCTGGGCGGTGACTATGGTTCCTTAAGTCGTATTGGATAGTCCGAAAAAATTTTAGGCGATAGAGGTCCGGAGTTCCCGGGTTCACTTGGAAGGCGTGGGCTATAGGACACGAAAATATGGCAATCGCGCGGAATTCTAGTGTTTTGGCCGAAAAACGGAAAAAACTAGGAACGATCGTGGCTGGGCGGTGAGTATGGTTCCTTAGGTCTTATTTGATAGTCCGGAAAAATTTTAGGCGATAGGGGTCCGGAGACCCGGGACCACTCGGAAGGTGTGGGCTATAACACACAAAAATATGGGAATCTTGCAGAATTCTAGTTGTTTGGCCGAAAAACGCAAAAAAAAAGGAACGATCATGGCGGGGCAGATACTATGGTTCCTTAGGTCGTATTTGATTGCCCGGAAAAATTTTAGGCGATCGGGGTCCGCGGCTCTTGGGACCACTCGGAATGCGTGGGTATAGCACACGAAAATATGGGAATCAGGCGAAATTCTAGGTCTTTTTCAGTAACATGCAAAAAATGTGGAAAGATCTTGGCAGGGCGGTGACTATGGTTCCTTTGGTCTTATTTGATTGTCCGGAAAATTATTAGGCGATGGGGGTCCGGAGGTCCCGGGACCACTCGGAAGGCGTGGGCTATAACACCACAAAAATATGAGAATCGCGTGGAATTCTAGTTGTTTGGCCGAAAAACGCAAAAAATGAGGAACGATCATGGCTGGGCGGTGACTATGGTTCCTTAGGTCGTATTTGATAGTCCGGAAAATTTTAGGCGATAGGGGTCCGGAGTTCCCGGGTTCACTTGGAAGGCGTGGGCTATAGGACACGAAAATATGGGAATCGCGCGAAATTCTAGTTTTTTGGCCGAAAAACGGAAAAAACTAGGAACGATCATGGCTGGGCGGTGACCATGGATCCTTAGGTCTTATTTGATAGTCCGGAAAAATTTTAGGCGATGGGGGTACGGAGGTCCCGGGACCACTCGGAAGGCGTGGGCTATAACACACAAAAATATGGGAATCGCGCGGAATTCTAGTTGTTTGGCCGAAAAATGCAAAAAATGAGGAACGATCATGGCTGGGCGGTAACTATGGTTCCTTAGGTCGTATTTGATAGTCCGAAAAAATTTTAGGCGATAGGGATCCGGAGTTCCCGGGTTCACTTGGAAGGCATGGGCTATAGGACATGAAAAGATGGGAATCGCGCGGAATTCTAGTTTTTTGCCGAAAAACGAAAAAACTAGGAACGATCATGGCTGGGCGGTGACTATGGTTCCTTAGGTCTTATTTGATAGCCCGGAAAAATTTTAGGCGATAGGGGTCCGGAGACCCGGGACCACTCGGAAGGCGTGGACTATAACACACAAAAATATGAGATCGCGCAGAATTCTAGTTGTTTGGCCGAAAAACGCAAAAAATGAGGAACGATCATGGCTGGGCGGAGACTATGGTTCCTTAGGTCGTATTTGGTAGTCCGGAAAAATTTTAGCGCATAGGTGTCCGGAGATCCCGGGACCACTCGGAAGGTGTGGGCTATAACACACCAAAATATAGGAATCGCGCGGAATTCTAGTTGTTTGGCCGAAAAATGCAAAAAATAAGGAGCGATCATGGCGGGGCGGATACTATGGTTCCTTAGGTCGTATTTGAATGCCCAGAAAATTTTTAGGCGATCGGGGTCCGCGGCACTTAGGACCACTCGGAATGCGTGGGTATAGCACACGAAAATATGGGAATCAGGCGAAATTCTAGGTCTTTTTCAGTAACATGCAAAAAATGTGGAAAGATCTTGGCAGGGCGGTGACTATGGTTCCTTTGGTCTTATTTGATTGTCCAGAAAAATATTAGGCGATGGGGGTCCGGAGGTCCCGGGACCACTCGGAAGGCGTGGGCTATAACACACAAAAATATGGGAATCGCGCGGAATTCTAGTTGTTTGGACGAAAAACGCAAAAATTGAGGAACGATCATGGCTGGGAGATGACTATGGTTCCTTAGGTCATATTTGATAGTCCGGAAAAATTTTAGGCGATAGGGGTCCGGAGTTCCCGGGTTCACTTGGAAGGTGTGGGCTATAGGACACGAAAATATGGGAATCGCGCGAAATTCTAGTTTTTTGGCCGAAAAACGGAAACAAAACTAGGAACGATCATGGCTAGGCGGTGACTATGGTTCCTTAGGTCTTATTTGATAGTCCGGAAAAATTTTAGGCGATAGGGGTCCGGAGACCCGGGACCACTCGGAAGGTGTGGGACACACAAAAATATGGGAATCGCGCGGAATTCTAGTTGTGTGGCCGAAAAACGCAAAACAATAAGGAACGATCATGGCGGGGCGGATACTATGGTTCCTTAGGCTGTATTTTATTTCCCGGAAAAATTTTAGGCGATCGGGGTCCGCGGCTCTTGGGACCACTCGGAGTGCGTGGGTATAGCACACGAAAATATGGGAATCGAGCGAAATTCTAGGTCTTTTTCAGTAACATGCAAAAAATGTGAAAATATCTTGGCAGGGCGGTGACTATGGTTGCTTTGGTTTTATTTGATAGTCCGGAAAAATATTAGGCGATAGGGGTCCGGAGGTCCCGGGACCACTCGGAAGGCGTGGGCTATAACACACAAAAATATGGGAATCGCGCGGAATTCTAGTTGTTTGGCCGAAAAACGCAAAAAATGAGGAACGATCATGGCGGGGCGGATACTATGGTTCCTTAGGTCGTATTTGATAGTCCGGAAAAATTTTAGGCGATAGGGGTCAGGAGGTCCCGGGACCCCCTCGGAAGGCGTGAATGATAGCACACAAAAATATGGGAATCGGGCGGAATTCTAGTATTTTGGCCGAAAAATGGAAAAAACTAGGAACGATCATGGCTGGGCAGTGAGTATGGTTCCTTAGGTCTTATTTGATAGTCCGGAAAAATTTTAGGCGATAGGGGTCCGGAGGTCCCGGGACCACTCGGAAGGTGTGGGCTATAACACAAAAAAATAAGGGAATCGCGCGGAATTCTAGTTGTTTGGCCGAAAAACGCAAAAAATAAGGAACGATCATGGCGGGGCGGATACTATGGTTCCTTAGTTCGTACTTGATTTCCCGGAAAAATTTTAGGCGATCAGGGTCCCCGGCTCTTGGGACCACTCGGAATGCGTGGGTATAGCACACGAAAATATGGGAATCGGGCGAAATTCTAGGTCTTTTTCAGTAACATGCAAAAAATATGGAAAGATCTTGGCAGGGCGGTGACTATGGTTCCTTTGGTCTTATTTGATTGTCCGGAAAAATATTAGGAGATAGGGGTCCGGAGGTCCCGGGACCACTCGAAAGGCGTGGGCTATAACACACAAAAATATGGGAATTGCGCGCAATTCTAGTTGTTTGGCCGAAAAATGCAAACAATGAGGAACGATCATGGCGGGGCGGATACTATGGTTCCTTAGGTCGTATTTGATAGTCCGGAAAAATTTTAGGCGATAGGGGTCAGGTGGTCCCGGGACCACTCGGAAGACGTGGGCTATAACACACAAAAATATGGGAATCGCGTGGAATTCTAGTTGTTTGGCCAAAAAATGCAAAAAATGAGGAACGATCATGGCTGGGCGGTGACTATGGTTCCTTAGGTCGTATTTGATAGTCCGGAAAATTTTAGGCGATAGGGGTCCGGAGTTCCCGGGTTCACTTGGAAGGCGTGGGCTATAGGACACGAAAATATGGGAATCGCGCGAAATTCTAGTTTTTTGGCCGAAAAACGGAAAAAACTAGGAACGATCATGGCTGGGCGGTGACCATGGATCCTTAGGTCTTATTTGATAGTCCGGAAAAATTTTAGGCGATGGGGGTACGGAGGTCCCGGGACCACTCGGAAGGCGTGGGCTATAACACACAAAAATATGGGAATCGCGCGAAATTCTAGTTATTTGGCCGAAAAATGCAAAAAATGAGGAACGATCATGGCTGGGCGGTAACTATGGTTCCTTAGGTCGTATTTGATAGTCCGAAAAAATTTTAGGCGATAGGGGTCCGGAGTTCCCGGGTTCACTTGGAAGGCGTGGGCTATAGGACATGAAAAGATGGGAATCGCGCGGAATTCTAGTTTTTTGCCGAAAAATGAAAAAAACTAGGAACGATCATGGCTGGGCGGTGACTATGGTTCCTTAGGTCTTATTTGATAGTCCGGAAAAATTTTAGGCAATAGGGGTCCGGAGACCCGGGACCACTCGGAAGGCGTGGACTATAACACACAAAAATATGAAATCGCGCAGAATTCTAGTTGTTTGGCCGAAAAACGCAAAAAATGAGGAACGATCATGGCTGGGCGGAGACTATGGTTCCTTAGGTCGTATTTGGTAGTCCGGAAAAATTTTAGGCGATAGGGGTCCGGAGGTCCCGGGACCACTCGGAAGGTGTGGGCTATAACACACAAAAATATAGGAATCGCGCGGAATTCTAGTTGTTTGGCCGAAAAATGCAAAAAATAAGGAACGATCATGGCTGGGAGATGACTATGGTTCCTTAGGTCGTATTTGATAGTCCGGAAAAATTTTAGGCGATAGGGGTCCGGAGTTCCCGGGTTCACTTGGAAGGTGTGGGCTATAGGACACGAAAATATGGGAATCGCGCGGAATTCTAGTGTTTTGGCCGAAAAACGGAAAAAAACTAGGAACGATCATGGCTAGGCGGTGACTATGGTTCCTTAGGTCTTATTTGATAGTCCGGAAAAATTTTAGGCGATAGGGGTCCGGAGACCCGGGACCACTCGGAAGGTGTGGGACACACAAAAATATGGGAATCGCGCGGAATTCTGGTTGTGTGGCCGAAAAACGCAAAACAATAAGTAACGATCATGGCGGGGCGGATACTATGGTTCCTTAGGTTGTATTTTATTTCTAGGAAAAATTTTAGGCGATCGGGGTCCGCGGCTCTTGGGACCACTCGGAATGCGTGGGTATAGCACACGAAAATATGGGAATCGAGCGAAATTCTAGGTCTTTTTCAGTAACATGCAAAAAATGTGGAAACATCTTGGCAGGGCTGTGACTATGGTTGCTTTGGTTTTATTTGATAGTCCGGAAAAATATTAGGCGATAGGGGTCCGGAGGTCCCGGGACCACTCGGAAGGCGTGGGCTATAACACACAAAAATATGGGAATCGCGCGGAATTCTAGTTGTTTGGCCGAAAAACGGAAAAAATAAGGAACGATCATGGCGGGGCGGTGACTATGGTTCCTTAGGTCGTATTTGATAGTCCGGAAAACCTTTAGGCGATCCGGCCCCGGGGGGCCCGACCCCCTCGGAAGGCGTGAATGATAGCACACAAAAATATGGGAATCGGGTGGAATTCTAGTCTTTTGGCCGAAAAACGGAAAAAACTAGGAACGATCTAGGCTGGGCGGTGAGTATGGTTCCTTAGGTCTTATTTGATAGTCCGAAAAAATTTTAGGCGATAGGGGTCCGGAGGTCCCGGGACCACTCGGAAGGTGTGGGCTATAACACAAAAAAATAAGGGAATCGCGCGGAATTCTAGTTGTTTGGCCGAAAAATGCAAAAAATAAGGAACGATCATGGCGGGGCGGATACTATGGTTCCTTAGGTCGTACTTGATTTCCCGGAAAAATTTTAGACGATCAGGGTCCCCGGCTCTTGGGACCACTCGGAATGCGTGGGTATAGCACACGAAAATATGGGAATCGAGCGAAATTCTAGGTCTTTTTCAGTAACATGCAAAAAATGTGGAAACATCTTGGCAGGGCGGTGACTATGGTTCCTTTGGTCTTATTTGATTGTCCGGAAAAATATTAGGAGATAGGGGTCCGGAGGTCCCGGGACCACTCGAAAGGCGTGGGCTATAACACACAAAAATATGGGAATCGCGCGGAATTCTAGTTGTTTGGCCGAAATACGCAAAAATGAGGAACGATCATGGCTGGGCGGTGACTATGGTTCCTTAAGTCGTATTGGATAGTCCGGAAAAATTTTAGGCGGTAGGGGTCCGGAGTTCCCGGGTTCAATTGGAAGGCGTGGGCTATAGGACACGAAAATCTGGCAATCGCGCGGAATTCTAGTTTTTTGGCCGAAAAACGGAAAAAACTAGGAATGATCATGGCTGGGCGGTGAGTATGGTTCCTTAGGTCTTATTTGATAGTCCCGAAAAATTTTAGGCGATAGGGGTACGGAGACCCGGGACCACTCGGAAGGTGTGGGCTATAACACACAAAAATATGGGAATCTTGCA
This sequence comes from Nicotiana tomentosiformis, assembly GCF_000390325.3. NCBI lineage: Eukaryota > Viridiplantae > Streptophyta > Magnoliopsida > Solanales > Solanaceae > Nicotiana > Nicotiana tomentosiformis. The sequence goes on from NW_027174611.1 coordinate 295,267, forward strand.
GAATTCTAGTTGTTTGGCCGAAAAACGCAAAAAAATAAGGAACGATCATGGCGGGGCAGATACTATGGTTCCTTAGGTCGTAATTTGATTTCCCGGAAAAATTTTAGGCGATCGGGGTCCGCGGCTCTTGGGACCACTCGGAATGCGTGGGTATAGCACACGAAAATATGGGAATCGGGCGAAATTCTTGGTCTTTTTCAGTAACATGCAAAAAATGTGGAAAGATCTTGGCAGGGCGGTGACTATGGTTCCTTTGGTCTTATTTGATTGTCCGGAAAAATATTAGGCGGTGGGGGTCCGGAGGTCCCGGGACCACTTGGAAGGCCTGGGCTATAACACACATAAATATGGGAATCGCGCGGAATTCTAGTTGTTTGGCCGAAAAACGCAAAAAATGAGGAACGATCATGGCTGGGCGGTGACTATGGTTCCTTAAGTCGTATTGGATAGTCCGGAAAAATTTTAGGCGATAGGGGTCCGGAGTTCCCGGGTTCACTTGGAAGGCGTGGGCTATAGGACACGAAAATATGGCAATCGCGCGGAATTCTAGTGTTTTGGCCGAAAAACGGAAAAAACTAGGAACGATCATGGCTGGGCGGTGAGTATGGTTCCTTAGGTCTTATTTGATAGTCTGGAAAAATTTTAGGCGATAGGGGTCCGGACACCCGGGACCACTCGGAAGGTGTGGGCTATAACACAAAAAAATAAGGGAATCGCGCGGAATTCTAGTTGTTTGGCCGAAAAAGGCAAAAAATAAGGAACGATCATGGCGGGGCAGATACTATGGTTCCTTAGGTCGTATTTGATTACCCGGAAATATTTTAGGCGATCGGGGTCCGCGGCTCTTGGGACCACTCAAAATGCGTGGGTATAGCACACGAAAATATGGGAATCGGGCGAAATTCTAGGTCTTTTTCAGTAACATGCAAAAAATGTGGAAAGATCTTGGCAGGGCGGTGACTATGGTTCCTTTGGTATTATTTGATTGTCCGGAAAAATATTAGGCGATGGGGGTCCGGAGGTCCCGGGACCACTCGGATGGCGTGGGCTATAACACACAAAAATATGGGAATTGCGTGGAATTCTAGTTGTTTGGCCGAAAAACGCAAACAATGAGGAACGATCATGGCTGGGCGGTGACTATGGTTCCTTAGGTCGTATTTTATAGTCAGGAAAATTTTAGGCGATAGGGGTCCGGAGTTCCCGGGTTCACTTGGAAGGCGTGGGCTATAGGACACGAAAATATGGGAATCGCGCGGAATTCTAGTTTTTTGGCAGAAAACGGAAAAAACTAGGAACGATCATGGCTGGGCGGTGACCATGGATCCTTAGGTCTTATTTGATAGTCCGGAAAAATTTTAGGCGATGGGGGTACGGAGGTCCCGGGACCACTCGGAAGGCGTGGGCTATAACACACAAAAATATGGGAATCGCGCGGAATTCTAGTTGTTTGGCCGAAAAATGCAAAAAATGAGGAACGATCATGGCTGGGCGGTGACTATGGTTCCTTAGGTCGTATTTGATAGTCCGGAAAAATTTTAGGCGATAGGGGTCCGGAGTTCCCGGGTTCACTTGGAATGCGTGGGCTATAAGACATGAAAAGATAGGAATCGCGCGGAATTCTTGTTTTTTGCCGAAAAATGAAAAAAACTAGGAACGATCATGGCTGGGCGGTGACTATGGTTCCTTAGGTCTTATTTGATAGTCCGAAAAAATTTTAGGCGATAGGGGTCCGAAGTTCCCGGGTTCACTTGGAAGGCATGGGCTATAGGACATGAAAAGATGGGAATCGCGCGGAATTCTAGTTTTTTGCCGAAAAACGAAAAAAACTAGGAACGATCATGGCTGGGTGGTGACTATGGTTCCTTAGGTCTTATTTGATAGTCCAGAAAAATTTCAGGCTATAGGGGTCCGGAGACCCGGGACCACTCGGAAGGCGTGGACTATAACACACAAAAATATGGGATCGCGCAGAATTCTAGTTGTTTGGCCGAAAAATGCAAAAAATGAGGAACGATCATGGCTAGGCAGTGACTATTGTTCCTTTGGTCGTATTTGGTAGTCCGGAAAAATTTTAGGCGATAGGGGTCCGGAGGTCCCGGGACCACTCGGAAGGTGTGGGCTATAACACACCAAAATATAGGAATCGCGCGGAATTCTAGTTGTTTGGCCGAAAAACGCAAAAAATAAGGAACGATCATGGCGGGGCGGATACTATGGTTCCTTAGGTCGTATTTGAATGCCCGGAAAAATTTTAGGCGATCGGGGTCCGCGGCACTTGGGACCACTCGGAATGCGTGGGTATAGCACACGAAAATATGAGAATCAGGCGAAATTCTAGGTCTTTTTCAGTAACATGCAAAAAATGTGGAAAGATCTTGGTTGGGCGGTGACTATGGTTCCTTTGGTCTTATTTGATAGTCCGGAAAAATATTAGGCGATAGGGGTCCGGATGTCCCGGGACAACTCGGAAGGCGTGGGCTATAACACACAAAAATATGGGAATAGCGCGGAATACTAGTTGTTTGGCCGAAAAATGCAAAAAATGAGGAACGATCATGGCGGGGCGGATACTATGGTTCCTTAGGTCGTATTTCATAGTCCGGAAAAATTTTAGGCGATAGGAGTCCGGAGGTCCCGGGACCACTCGGAAGGTGTGGGCTATAACACACAAAAATATGGGAATCGCGCGGAATTCTAGTTGTTTGGCCGAAAAATGCAAAAAATAAGGAATGATCATGGCGGGGCGGATACTATGGTTCCTTAGGTCGTATTTGATTGCCCGAAAAATTTTTAGACGATCGGGGTCCGCGGCTCTTGGGCCCACTCGGAATGTGTGGGCATAGCACACGAAAATATGGGAATCGGGCGAAATTCTAGGTCTTTTTCAGTAACATGCAAAAAATGTGGAAAGATCTTGGCAGGGCGGTGACTATGGTTCCTTTGGTCTTATTTGATTGTCCGGAAAAATATTAGGCGATGGGGGTCCGGAGGTCCCGGGACCACTCGGAAGGCGTGGGCTATAACACACAAAAATATGGGAATCGCGCGGAATTCTAGTTGTTTGGCCGAAAAATGCAAAAAATGAGGAACGATCATGGCGGGGCGGATACTATGGTTCCTTAGGTCGTATTTCATAGTCCGGAAAAATTTTAGGCGATAGGAGTCCGGAGGTCCCGGGACCACTCGGAAGGTGTGGGCTATAACACACAAAAATATGGGAATCGCGCGGAATTCTAGTTGTTTGGCCGAAAAACGCAAAAAATAAGGAATGATCATGGCGGGGCGGATACTATGGTTCCTTAGGTCGTATTTGATTGCCCGAAAAATTTTTAGGCGATCGGGGTCCGCGGCTCTTGGGCCCACTCGGAATGCGTGGGTATAGCACACGAAAATATGGGAATCGGGCGAAATTCTAGGTCTTTTTCAGTAACATGCAAAAAATGTGGAAAGATCTTGGCAGGGCGGTGACTATGGTTCCTTTGGTCTTATTTGATTGTCCGGAAAAATATTAGGCGATGGGGGTCCGGAGGTCCCGGGACCACTCGGAAGGCGTGGGCTATAACACACAAAAATATGGGAATCGCGTGGAATTCTAGTTGTTTGGCCGAAAAACGCAAAAAATGAGGAACGATCATGGCTGGGCGGTGACTATGGTTCCTTAGGTCGTATTTGATAGTCCGGAAATTTTTAGGCGATAGGGGTCCGGAGTTCCCGGGTTCACTTGGAAGGCGTGGGCTATAGGACACGAAAATATGGGAATCGCGCGAAATTCTAGTTTTTTGGCAGAAAAATGGAAAAAACTAGGAACGATCATGGCTGGGCGGTGACCATGGATCCTTAGGTCTTATTTGACAGTCCGGAAAAATTTTAGGCGATAGGGGTCCGGAGACCCGGGACCAATCGGAAGGTGTGGGCTATAACACACAAAAATATGTGATCGCGCGGAATTCTAGTTGTTTGGCCGAAAAACGCAAAAAATGTGGAAAGATCATGGCTGGGAGGTGACTATGGTTCCTTTGGTCTTATTTGATAGTCCGGAAAAATATTAGGAGATAGGGGTCCGGAGGTCCCGGGACTACTCGGAAGGCGTGGGCTATAACACACAAAAATATGGGAATCGAGCGGAATTCTAATTTTTTTCCCGAAAAACGGAAAATTCTAGGAACGATCATGGCTGGGGGATACTATGGTCCTTAGGTCGTATTTCATAGTCCGGAAAAATTTTAGGCGATAGGCGTCCGAAGGTCCCGGGACCACTCGGAAGGTGTGGGCTATAACACACAAAAATATGGGAATCGCGCGGAATTCTAGTTTTTTGGCCGAAAAACGGAAAAAACTAGGAACGATCATGGCTAGGCGGTGACTATGGTTCCTTAGGTCTTATTTGATAGTCCGGAAATATTTTAGGCGATCGGGGTCTGCGGCTCTTGGGACCACTCGGAATGCGTGGGTATAGCACACGAAAATATGGGAATCGGACGAAATTCTAGGTCTTTTTCAGTAACATGCAAAAAATGTGGAAAGATCTTGGCAGGGCGGTGACTATGGTTCCTTTGGTCTTATTTGATAGTCCGGAAAAATATTAGGCGATAGGGGTCCGGAGGTCCCGGGACCACTCGGAAGGCGTGGGCTATAACACACAAAAATATGGGAATCGCGCGGAATTCTAGTTGTTTGGCCGAAAAATGCAAAAAATGAGGAACGATCATGGCGGGGCGGATACTATGGTTCCTTAGGTCGTATTTGATAGTCCGGTAAAATTTTAGGCGATAGGGGTCCGGAGTTCCCGGGTTCACTTGGAAGGCGTGGGCTATAGGACACGAAAATATGGGAATCGCGCGGAATTCTAGTTTTTTGGCCGAAAAACGGAAAAAAACTAGGAACGATCATGGCTAGTCGGTGACTATGGTTCCTTAGGTCTTATTTGATTGTCCGGAAAAATTTTAGGCGATAGGGGTCCGGAGACCCGGGACCACTCGGAAGGTGTGGGACACACAAAAATATGGGAATCGCGCGGAATTCTAGTTGTGTGGCCGAAAAACGCAAAACAATAAGGAACGATCATGGCGGGGCGGATACTATGGTTCCTTAGGTTGTATTTTATTTCCCGGAAAAATTTTAGGCGATCGGGGTCCGCGGCTCTTGGGACCACTCGGAATGCGTGGGTATAGCACACGAAAATATAGGAATCGAGCGAAATTCTAGGTCTTTTTCAGTAACATGCAAAAAATGTGGAAAGATCTTGGCAGGGCGGTGACTATGGTTCCTTCGGTCTTATTTGATAGTCTGGAAAAATATTAGGCGATAGGGGTCCGGAGGTCCCGGGACCACTCGAAAGGCGTGGGCTATAACACACAAAAATATGGAAATCACGCGGAATTCTAGTTGTTTGGCCAAAAAACGAAAAAAATGAGGAACGATCATGGCGGGGCGGATACTATGGTTCCTTAGTTCGTATTTGATAGTCCGGAAAAATTTTAGCCGATAGGGGTCTGGAGGTCCCGGTACCGCTCGGAAGGTGTGGGCTATAACACACAAAAATATGGGAATCACGCGGAATTCTAGTTGTTTGGCCGAAAAACGCAAAAAATGAGGAACGATCATGGCGGGGTGGTTACTATGGTTCCTTAGGTCGTATTTGGTGGCCCGGAAAATTTTAAGGCGATCGGGGTCCGCGGCTCTTGGGACCACTCGGAAGGCGTGGGCTAAAGCACATAAAAATATGGAAATCGCGCGGAATTCTAGTTTTTTGGCTGAAAAATGCAAAAGATTAGGAATGATCATTGCGGGGCGGTGACTATGGTACCTTTGGTCTTATTTGATAGTCCAGAAAAATATTAGGCGATAGGGGTCCGGAGGTCACGGGACCACTAGGAAGGCGTGGGCTATAACATACAAATATATGGGAATCGCGCGGAATTCTAATTTTTTGGCCGAAAAACGGAAAAAAACTAGGAAGGATCATGGCTAGGCGGTGACTATGGTTCCTTAGGTATTATTTTATAGTCCGAAAAAATTTTAGGCGATCGGGGTCCGCGGCTCTTGGGACCACTCGGAATGCGTGGGTATAGCACACGAAAATATGGGAATCGGGCGAAATTCTAGGTCTTTCTCAGTAACATGCAAAAAATGTGGAAAGATCTTGGCAGGGCGGTGACTATGGTTCTTTCAGTCTTATTTGATAGTCCGGAAAAATATTAGGCGATAGGGGTCCGGAGGTCCCGGGACAACTCGGAAGGCGTGGGCTATAACACACAAAAATATGGGATCGCGCGGAATTCTAGTTGTTTGGCCGAAAAATGCAAAAAATGAGGAACGATCATTGCTGGGCGGTGACTATGGTTCCTTAGGTCTTATTTGATAGTCCGGAAAAATTTTAGGCGACAGGGGTCCGGAGACCCGGGACCACTCGGAAGGTGTGGGCTATAACACACAAAAATATGGGAATCGCGCGGAATTCTAGTTTTTTGGCCGAAAAATGGAAAAATCTAGGAACGATCATGGCTAGGCGGATACTATGGTTCCATAGGTCTTATTTGATAGTCCGGAAAAATTTTAGGCGATCGGGGTCCGCGGCTCTTGGGACCACTCAGAATGTGTGGGTATAGCACACGAAAATATGGGAATCGGGCGAAATTCTAGGTCTTTTTCAGTAACATGCAAAAAATGTGGAAAGATCTTGGCAGGGCGGTGACTATGGTTCCTTTGGTCTTATTTGATAGTCCAGAAAAATATTAGGCGATAGGGGTCCGGAGGTCCCGGGACCACTCGGAAGGCGTGGGCTATAACACACAAAAATATGGGAATCGCGCGGAATTCTAGTTGTTTGGCCGAAAAATGCAAAAAATGAGGAACGACCATGGGGGGGCGGATACTATGGTTCCTTAGGTCGTATTTGATTGCCCGAAAAACTTTTAGGCGATCGGGGTCCGCGACTCTTGGGACCACTCGGAATGCGTGGGTATAGCACACGAAAATATGGGAATCGGGCGAAATTCTAGGTCTTTTTCAGTAACATGCAAAAAATGTGGAAAGATCTTGGCAGGGCGGTGACCATGGTTCCTTTGGTTTTATTTGATTGTCCGGAAAAATATTAGGCGATGGGGGTCCGGATGTCCCGGGACCACTCGGAAGGCGTGGGCTATAACACACAAAAATATGGGAATCGCGCGGAATTCTAGTTTGTTTTGCCGAAAAACGGAAAAAACTAGGAACGATCATGGCTGGGCGGTGACTATGGTTCCTTAGGTCTTATTTGATAGTCCGGAAAAATTTTAGGCGATAGGGGTCCGGAGACCCGGGACCACTCGGAAGGGGTGGGCTACAACACACAAAAATATGGGATCGCGCGAAATTCTAGTTGTTTGGCCGAAAAACGCAAAAAATGAGGAACGATCATGGCTGGGAGGTGACTATGGTACCTTAGATCGTATTTGATAGTCCGGAAAAATTTTAGGCGATAGGGGTCCGGAGTTCCCGGGTTCACTTGGAAGGTGTGGGCTATAGGACACGAAAATATGGGAATAGCACGGAATTCTAGTTTTTTGCCCGAAAAACGGACAAAAATAGGAACGATCATGGCTGGGCGGTGACTATGGTTCCTTAGGTCTTATTTGATAGTCCGGAAAAATTTTAGACGATAGGGGTCCGGAGACCCGGGACCACTCGAAAGGTGTGGGCTATAACACACAAAAATATGGGAATCGCACGGAATTCTAGTTTTTTAGCCGAAAAACGGAAAAAACTAGGAACGATCATGGCTAGGCGGATACTATGGTTCCATAGGTCTTATTTGATAGTCCGGAAAAATTTTAGGCGATCGGGGGTCTGCGGCTCTTGGGACCACTCGGAATGCGAGGGTATAGCACACGAAAATATGGGAATCGGGCGAAATTCTAGGTATTTTTGAGTAACATGCAAAAAATGTGGAAAGATCTTGGCAGGGCGGTGACTATGGTTCCTTCGGTCTTATTTGATAGTCCGGAAAAATATTAGGCGATAGGGGTTCGGAGGTCCCGGGACCACTCGGAAGGCGTGGGCTATAACACACAAAAATATGGAAATCGCGCGGAATTCTAGTTGTTTGGCCGAAAAACGAAAAAAATGAGGAACGATCATGGCGGGGCGGATACTATGGTTCCTTAGGTCGTATTTGATAGTCCGGTAAAATTTTAGGCGATAGGGGTCAGGAGGTCCCGGGACCACTCGGAAGGTGTGGGCTATAACACACAAAAATATAGGAATCGCGCGGAATTCTAGTTGTTTGGCCGAAAAATGCAAAAAATATGGAACGATCATGGCTGGGAGATGACTATGGTTCCTTAGGTCGTATTTGATAGTCCGGAAAAATTTTAGGCGATCGGGGTCCGCGGCTCTTGGGACCACTCGGAATGCGTGGGTATAGCACACGAAAATATGGGAATCGGGCGAAATTCTAGGTCTTTTTCAGTAACATGCAAAAAATGTGGAAAGATCTTGGTAGGGCGGTGACTATGGTTCCTTTGGTCTTATTTGATAGTCCGGAAAAATATTAGGCGATAGGGGTCCGGAGGTCCCGGGACCACTCGGAAGGCGTGGGATATAACACACAAAAATATGGGAATCGCGCGGAATTCTAGTTGTTTGGCCGAAAAATGCAAAAAATGAGGAACGACCATGGCGGGGCGGATACTATGGTTCCTTGGGTCGTATTTCATAGTCCGGAAAAATTTTAGGCGATAGGGGTCCGGAGGTCCCCGGACCACTCGGAAGGTGTGGGCTATAACACACAAAAATATGGGAATCGCGCGGAATTCTAGTTGTTTGGCCGAAAAACGCAAAAAATAAGGAACGATCATGGCGGGGCGGATACTATGGTTCCTTAGGTCGTATTTGATTGCCCGAAAAAATTTTAGGCGATAAGGGTCAGGAGGTCCCGGGACCACTCGACAGGCGTGGGCTATAACACACAAAAATATGGGAATCGTGCGGAATTCTAGTTGTTTGGCCGAAAAATGCAAAAAATGAGGAACAATCATGGAGGGGCGGTAACTATGGTTCCTTAGGTCTTTTTTGATAGTCCAGAAAAATTTTAGGCGATTGGGGTCCGCGGCTCTTGGGACCACTCGGAATGCGTACGTATAGCACACGAAAATATGGGAATCGGGGGAAATTCTAGGTCTTTTACAGTAACATGCAAAAAATGTGGAAAGATCTTGGCAGGGCGGTGTCTATGGTTCCTTCGGTCTTATTTGATAGTCCGGAAAAATATTAGGCGATAGGGGTCCGGAGGTCCCGGGACCACTCAGAAGGCGTGGGCTATAACACACAAAAATATGGGAATCGCGAGAAATTATAGTTGTTTGGCCGAAAAATGCAAAAAATGAGGAACGATCATGGAGGGGAGGATTCTATGGTTCCTTAGGTCTTATTTTATAGTCCGGTAAAATTTTAGGCCATAGGGGTCAGGAGGTCACGGGACCACTCGGAAGGCGTGGGCTATAACACACAAAAATATGGGAATCGCGCGGAATTCTAGTTGTTTGGCCGAAAAATGCAAAAAATGAGGAACGATCATGGCGGGGTGGTTACTATGGTTCCTTAGGTCGTATTTGATGGCCCGGAAAATTTTTAGGCGATCGGGGTTCGGGGTTCCCTGGACCCCTTGGAAGGCGTGGGCTAAAGCACATAAAATATGGAAATCGCGCGGAATTCTAGTTTTTTGGCTGAAAAATGCAAAAGACTAGGAACGATCATGGCTGGGCGGTGACTATGGTTCCTTAGGTCGTATTTGATAGTCCGGAAAATGTTTAGGCGATCCGGCTCCGGGGGGCCCGACCCACTCGGAAGGCGTGGGCGATAGCACACAAAAATATGGGAATCGGGCGGAATTCTAGTTTTTTGGCCAAAAAATGCAAAAAATGAGGAACGATCATGGCGAGGCGGTGACTATGGTTCCTTAGGTCCTAATTGATGGCCCAAAAAGTTTTAAGGCGATCCGAGTCCGGCGGCCCGGCCCACTCGGAAGGCGTGGGCAATAGCACATAAAAATATGGTAATCGAGCGGAATTCTATTTTTTTGGCCAAAAAATGCAAAAAATGAGTAACGATCATGGCGAGGTGGTGACTATGGTTCCTTAGTTCGTATTTGATAGTCCAGAAAATTTTTAGGCAATCCGGCTCCGGGGGGCCTGACCCACTCGGAAGGCATGGGCGAAAGCACACAAAAATATGGGAATCGGGCGGAATTCTAGTTTTTTGGCCAAAAAATGCAAAAAATGAGGAACGATCATGGCGAGGCGGTGACTATGGTTCCTTAGTTCCTAATTGATGGCCCGAAAAGTTTTAAGGCGATCCGAGTCCGGCGGCCCGGCCCACTCGGAAGGCGTGGGCAATAGCACACTAAAATATGCAAATCGCGCGGAGTTCTAGTTTTTTGGCCGAAAAATGCAAAGCATTTGGAACGATCATGGTGGGGCGGTGACTATCGTACCTTAGGTCATATTTGATAGACCAGGAAATTTTTAGGCGATCGGGGTCCGCGGCTCCCCTGACCTCTTGGAAGGCGTGGGTATAGCACATGAAAATATGGGAATCGGGCGTAATTCTAGTTTTTTGGCCGAAAAATGCAAAAAATGAGAAACGATGATGGCGGGGTGGATACTATAGTTCCTTAGGTCATATTTGATAGTACGAAAAAATTTTAGGCGATAGGAGTCAGGAGGTCCCGGGACCACTCGGAAGGCGTGGGCTATAACACACAAAAATAAGGGAATCGCGCGGAATTCTAGTTGTTTGGCCGAAAAACGCAAAAAATGAGGAACGATCAGGGCGAGGTGGTTAATATTGTTCCTTAGGTGGTATTTGATGGAACGGAAAATTTTTAGGCGATCGGGGTTCGGGGTTCCCGGGACCCCTTGGAAGGCGTGGGCTAAAGCATACGAAAATATGGAAATCGTGCGGAATTCTAGTTTTTTGGCTGAAAAACGCAAAAGACTAGGAACGATCATGGCGGGGCAGTGAATATGGTTCCTTAGGTCGTATTTGATAGTCCGGAAAATTTTTAGGCGATCCGGATCCGGGGGGCCCGACCCACTTGGAAGGCGTGGGCGATAGCACACAAAAATATGGGAATCGGGCGGAATTCTAGTTTTTTGGCCAAAAAATGCAAAAAATGAGGAACGATCATGGCGAGGCAGTGACTATGGTTCCTTAGGTCCTAATTGATGGCCCGAAAAATTTTTAGGCGATCCGAGTCCGGTGGCCCAGCCCACTCGGAAGGCGTGGGCAATAGCACACAAAAATATGCTAATCGAGCGGAATTATATTTTTTTGGCCAAAAAATGCAAAAAATGAGGAACGATCATGGCGAGGCGGTGACTATGGTTCCTTAGGTCGTATTTGATAGCCCAGAAAATTTTTAGGCAATCCGGCTCCGGGGGGACCGACCCACTCGGAAGGCGTGGGCGATAGCACACAAAAATATGGGAATCGGGCGGAATTCTAGTTTTTTGGCCAAAAAATGCAAAAAATGAGGAACGATCATGGCGAGGCGGTGACTATGGTTCCTTAGGTCCTAATTGATGGCCCGAAAATTTTTAAGGCGATCCGAGTACGGTGGCCCGGCCCACTCGGAAGGCGTGGGCGATAGCACACAAAAATATGGGAATCGGGCGGAATTCTAATTTTTTGGCCAAAAAATGCAAATAAATGAGCAACGATCATGGCGAGGTGGTGACTATGGTTCCTTAGGTCCTAATTGATGGCCCGAAAAGTTTTTAGGGGATCCGAGTCCGGCGGCCCAGCCCACTCGGAAGGCGTGGGCAATAGCACACAAAAATATGGTAATCGAGCGGAATTCTAGTTTTTTGGCCGAAAAACGCAATAAATGAGGAACGATCATGGCGGGGAGGTGACTATGGTTCCTTAGGTCGTATTTGATGGCCCAGAAAATTTTAGGCGATCGGGGCCCACGGCTCCTGGGACCACTCGGAAGGCGTAAGCTATAGCACACTAAAATATACAAATCGCGCGGAGTTCTAGTTTTTTGGCCGAAACATGCAAAGCATTTGGAACGATCATGGTGGGGCGGTGACTATGGTACCTTAGGTCGTATTTGATAGACCGGAAAATTTTTAGGCGATCGGTGTCCGCGGCTCCCCGGACCACTTGGAAGGCATGGGTATAGCACACGAAAATATGGGAATCGGGCGTAATTCTAGTTTTTTGGATGAAAAATGCAAAAAATGAGAAACCATGATGGCGGGGCGGATACTATGGTTCCTTATGTCGTATTTCATAGTCCGGAAAAATTTTAGGCGATAGGGGTCCGGAGGTCCCGGGACCACTCGGAAGGTGTGGGCTATAACACACAAAAATATGGGAATCGCGCGGAATTCTAGTTGTTTGGCCGAAAAACGCAAAAAATAAGGAACGATCATGGCGGGGCGGATACTATGGTTCCTTAGGTCGTATTTGATAGTCCGGAAAAATTTTAGGCGATAGGGGTCAGGAGGTCCCGAGACCACTCGGAAGGCGTGGGCTATAACACACAAAAATATGGAAATCGCGCGGAATTCTAGTTGTTTGGCCGAAAAACGCAAACAATAAGAAACGATCATGGAGGGGCGGATACTATGGTTCCTTAGGTCGTATTTGATGGCCCGGAAAATTTTTAGGCAATCGGGGTTCCCGGGACCCCTTGGAAGGCGTGGGCTAAAGCAAACGAAAATATGGAAATCGCGCGGAATTCTAGTTTTTTGGCTGAAAAATGCAAAAGACTATGAACGTTCATGGCGGAGCGGTGACTATGGTTCCTTAGGTCGTATTTGATAGTCCGAAAATTTTTTAGGCGATCCGGCTCCGGGGGCACGACCCACTCGGAAGGCGTGGGCGATAGCACACACAAATATGCTAATCGGGCGGATTTCTAGTTTTTTGGCCGAAAAATGCAACAAATGAGGAATGATCATGGCTGGGCGGTGACTATGGTTCCTTAGGTCATATTTGATTGTCCGGAAAAATTTTAGGCGATAGGGGTCCTGAGGTCCCGGGACCACTCGTAAGGTGTGGGCTATAACACACAAAAATATCGGAATCGCGCGGAATTCTAGTTGTTTGGCCGAAAAATGCAAAAAATAAGGAACGATCATGGCGGGGCGGATACTATGGTTCCTTAGGTCGTATTTGATAGTCCGAAAAAATTTTAGGCAATAGGGGTCAGGAGGTCCCGGGACCACTCGGAAGGCGTGGGCTATAACACACAACATATGGGAATCGCGCGAAATTCTAGTTGTTTGGCCGAAAAAGGCAAAAAATAAGGAACGATCATGGCTGGGTGGTGACTATGGTTCCTTAGGTCTTATTTGATAGTCCGGAAATTTTTTTGGCGATAGGGGTCCTGAGACCCGGGACCACTTGTAAGGCGTGGGTATAGCACACGAAAATATGGGAATCGGGCGGAATTCTAGTTGTTTGGCCGAAAAATGCAAAAAATGAGAAACGATCATGGCGGGAAGGTGACTATGGTTCCTTAGGTCTTATTTGATGGCCCAAAAACTTTTTAGGTGATCCGAGTGCGGTGGGCACGGCCCACTCGGAAGGCGTGGGATATAGCACACGAAAATATGGGAACCGCGCGGAATTCTAGTTGTTTGGCCAAAAAACACAAAAAATAAGGAACGATCATGGCGGGGTGGATACTATGGTTCCTTAGGTCGTATTTGATGGCCCGGAAAAGTTTTAGGCGATCGGGGTTCGGGGTTCCCGGGACCCCTTGGAAGGCATATAGCACACGAAAATATGGAAATCGCGCGGAATTCTAGTTTTTTGGCTGAAAAATGCAAAAGACTAGGAACGATCATGGCGGGGCGGTGACTATGGTTCATTAGGTTGTATTTGATAGTCCGGAAAATTTTTAGGCGATCCGGCTCCGGCGGGCCCGACCCACTCGAAAGGCGTGGGCGATAGCACACAAAAATATGAGAATCGGGCGGAATTCTATTTTTTTGGCCAAAAAAGGCAAAACATGAGGAACGATCATGGCGAGGTGGTGACTATGGTTCCTTATGTCCTAATTGATGGGCCGAAAATTTTTTAGGCGATCCGAGTCCGGCGGCCCGGCCTACTCGGAAGGCGTGGGCAATAGCACACAAAAATATGGTAATCGAGCGAAATTCTAGTTTTTTGGCCGAAAAACGCAATAAATGAGGAACGATCATGGCGGGGCGGTGACTATGGTTCCTTAGGTCTTATTTGATGGCCCGAAAAATTTTAGGCGATCGGGGTCCACGGCTCCCGGGACCACTCGGAAGGCGTAAGCCATAGCACACGAAAATATGCAAATCGCGCGGAGTTCTAGTTTTTTGGCCAAAAAATGCAAAGCATTTGGAACGATCATGGTGTGGCGGTGACTATGGTATCTTAGGTCGTATTTGGTAGTCCGGAAAAATTTTAGGCGATTGGGGTCCGCGGCTCCCCGGACCACTTGGAAGGAGTGGGTATAGCACACGAAAATATGGGAATCGAGCGTAATTCTAGTTTTTTGGCCGAAAAATGCAAAAAATGAGAAACCATGATGGCGGGGCGGTTACTATGGTTCCTTAGGTCGTATTTGATGGCCCGTAAAAATTTTAGGCGATCGAGGTCCGGGGGTCCCGGAACCACTGGGAAGGTTGGGCAATAGCACACAAAAATATTGTAATCGGGTGGAATTCTAGTTTTTTGGCCGAAAAACGCAACAAATAAGGAATGATCATGACTGGGCGGTGAGTATGGTTCCTTAGGTCATATTTGATTGTCCGGAAAAATTTTAGGCCATAGGGGTCCTGAGGTCCCGAGACCACTGGGAAGGTGTGGGCTATAACACACAAAAATATGGGAATCGCGCGGAATTCTAGTTGTTTGGCAGAAAAACGCAAAAAATAAGGAACGATCATGACGGGGCGGATACTATGATTCATTAGGTCGTATTTGATTGCCCGGAAAAATTTTAGGCGATCGGGGTCCGCGGCTCTTGGGACCACTCGGAATGCGTGGGTATAGCACACGAAAATATGGGAATCGGGCGAAATTCTAGGTCTTTTTCAGTAACATGCAAAAAATGTGGAAAGATCTTGGCAGGGTGGTTACTATTGTTCCTTAAGTCGTATTTGATGGCCCAGAAAAATTTTAGGCGATCGGGGTCCGGGGGTCCCGGAACCACTGGGAAAGGTGGGCAATAGCACACAGAAATATTGTAATCGGGCGGAATTCTAGTTTTTTGGCCGAAAAACGCAACAAATGAGGAATGATTATGGCGGGGCGGATACTATGGTTCCTTAGGTCGTATTTGATAGTCCGGAAAAATTTTAGGCGATAGGGGTCAGGAGGTCCTGGGACCACTCGGAAGGCGTGGGCTATAACACACAAAAATATGGGAATCGCGCGGAATTCTTGTTGTTTGGCCGAAATACGCAAAAACTAAGGAACGATCATGGCTATGCGGTGACTATGGTTCCTTAGGTCTTATTTGATAGTCCAGAAATATTTTAGGCGATAGGGGTCCTGAGACCCGGGACCACTTGTAAGGCATGGGTATAGCACACGAAAATATGGGAATCGGGCGGAATTCTAGTTGTTTGGCCGAAAAATGCAAAAAAAGAGGAACGATCATGGAGGGGCGGATACTATGGTTCCTTAGGTCGTATTTGATAGTCCGGAAAAATTTTAGGCGATAGGGGTCAGGAGGTCCCGAGACCACTCGGAAGGCGTGGGCTATAACACACAAAAATATGGAAATCGCGCGGAATTCTAGTTGTTTGGCCGAAAAACGCAAAAAATAAGGAACGATCATGGTGGGGCGGATACTATGGTTTCTTAGGTCGTATTTGATGGCCCGGAAAATTTTTAGGCGATCGGGGTTCGGGGTTCCCGGGACCCCTTGGAAGGCGTGGGCTAAAGCAAACGAAAATATGGAAATCGCGCGGAATTCTAGTTTTTTGGCTGAAAAATGCAAAAGACTATGAACGATCATGGCAGGGCGGTGACTATGGTTCCTTAGGTCGTATTTGAAAGTCCGAAAAGTTTTTAGGCGATCCGGCTCCGGGGGGCCCGACCCACTCGGAAGGCGTGGGCGATAGCACACACAAATATGGTAATCGGGCGGAATTCTAATTTTTTGGCCGAAAAACGCAACAAATGAGGAATGATCATTGCTGGGCGGTGACTATGGTTCCTTAGGTCATATTTGATAATCCGGAAAATTTTTAGGCGATCGGGGTCCGCGGCTCCCCGGACCACTTGGAAGGCGTGGGTATAGCACACGAAAATATGGGAATTAGGCGTAATTCTAGTTTTTTGCCCGAAAAATGCAAAAAATGAGAAACGATGATGGCGGGGCGGTTACTATGGTTCCTTAGGTCATATTTGATGGCCCGGAAAAATTTTAGGCGATCGGGGTCCGGGGGTCCCGGAACCACTGGGAAGGGTGGGCAATAGCACCCAAAAATATTGTAATCGGGCGGAATTCTAGATTTTTGGCCGAAAAACGCAACAAATGAGAAATGACCATGGCTGGGCGGTGACTGTGGTTCCTTAGGTCATATTTGATAGTCCGGAAACATTTTAGGCGATAGGGGTCCTGAGGTCCCGGGACCACTCGGAATGTGTGGGCTATAACTCACAAAAATATGGGAATCGCGCGAAATTCTGCGAAAAATGCAAAAAATAAGGAACGATCATGGCGGGGCGGATATTATGGTTCCTTAGGTCGTATTTGATTGCCTGGAAAAATTTTAGGCGATCGGGGTCCGCGGCTCTTGGGACCACTCGGAATGCGTGGGTATAGCACACGAAAATATGGGAATCGGGCGAAATTCTAGGTCTTTTTCAGTAACATGCAAAAAATGTGGAAAGATCTTGACAGGGCGGTGACTATGGTTCCTTTGGTCTTATTTGATAGTCCTGAAAAAAATTAGGCGATCGGGGTCCGGGGGTCCCGGAACCACTGGGAAGGGTGGGCAATAGCACACAAAAATATTGTAATCGGGCGGAATTCTAGTTTTTTGGCCGAAAAATGCAATAAATGAGGAATGATCATGGCGGGGCGGATACTATGGTTCCTTAGGTCGTATTTGATAGTCCGGAAAAATTTTAGGCGATAGGGGTCAGGAGGTCCTGGGACCACTCGGAAGCGTGGGCTATAACACACAAAAATATGGGAATCGCGCGGAATTCTAGTTGTTTGGCCGAAAAACGCAAAAAATAAGGAACGATCATGGCTATGCGGTGACTATGGTTCCTTAGGTCTTATTTGATAGTCCGGAAATATTTTAGGCGATAGGGGTCCGGAGACCCGGGACCACTTGTAAGGCATGGGTATAGCACACGAAAATATGGGAATCGGGCAAAATTCTAGTTGTTTGGCCGAAAAATGCAAAAAAAGAGGAACGATCATGGCGGGGCAGATACTATGGTTCCTTAGTTCGTATTTGATGGTCCGGAAAAATTTAAGGCGATAGGGGTCAGGAGGTACCGGGACCACTCGGAAGGCGTGGGCTATAACACACAAAAATATGGGAATCGCGCGGAATTCTAGTTGTTTGGCCGAAAAAAGCAAAAAATAAGGAACGATCATGGCGGGGCTGATACTATGGTTCCTTAGGTCGTATTTGATGGCCCGGAAAATTTTTAGGCGATCGGGGTTCGGGGTTCCCGGGACCCCTTGGAAGGCGTGGGCTAAAGCAAACGAAAATATGGAAATCGCGCGAAATTCTAGTTTTTTGGCTGAAAAATGCAAAAGACTATGAACGATCATGGCGGGGCGGTGACTATGGTTCCTTAGGTCGTATTTGATAGTCCGAAAAATTTTTAGGCGATCCGGCTCCGGGGGCCCGACCCACTCGGAAGGCGTGGGCGATAGCACACACAAATATGGTAATCGGGCGAAATTCTAGTTTTTTGGCCGAAAAACGCAACAAATGAGGAATGATCATGGCTGGGCGGTGACTATGGTTCCTTAGGTCATATTTGATAGTCCGGAAAAATTTTAGGCGATCGGGGTCCGCGGCTCCCCGGACCACTTGGAAGGCGTGGGTATAGCACACGAAAATACGGTAATCAGGCATAATTCTAGTGTTTTGGCCGAAAAATGCAAAAAATGAGAAACGATGATGGCGGGGCGGTTACTATGGTTCCTTAGTTCGTATTTGATAGCCCGGAAAAATTTTAGGCGATCGGGGTCAGGAGGTCCCGGGACCGCTCGGAAGGCGTGGGCTATAACACACAAAAATATGGGAATCGCGCGGAATTCTAGTTGTTTGGCCGAAAAACGCAAATAATAAGGAACGATCATGGCTGGGTGGTGACAATGGTTCCTTAGGTCTTATTTGATAGTCCGGAAAAATTTTAGGCGATAGGGGTCCAGAGACCCGGGACCACTTGTAAGGCGTGGGTATAGCACACGAAAATATGGGAATCGGGCGAAATTCTAGTTGTTTTGCCGAAAAATGCAAAAATGAGAAAAGATCATGGAGAGAAGGTGACTATGGTTCCTTAGGTCTTATTTGATGGCCCAAAAACGTTTTAGGTGATCCGAGTGAGGGGGGCACGGCCCACTCGGAAGGCGTGGGCTATAGCACACGAAAATATGGGAATCGCACGGAATTCTAGTTGTTTGGCCGAAAAATGCAAAAAATAAGGAACAATCATGGCGGGGCAGATACTATGGTTCCTTAGGTCGTATTTGATTGCCCGGAAAAATTTTAGGCGATCGGGGTCCGCGGCTGTTGGGACCACTCGGAATGCGTGGGTATAGCACACGAAAATATGGGAATCGGGCGAAATTCTAGGTCTTTTTCAGTAACATGCAAAAAATGTGGAAAGATCTTGGCAGGGTGGTGACTATGGTTCCTTTGGTCTTATTTGATAGTCCAGAAAAATATTAGGCGATAGGGGTCCGGAGATCCCGGGACCACTCGGAAGGCGTGGGCTATAACACACAAAAATATGGGAATCGCGCGGAATTCTTGTTGTTTGGCCAAAAAATGCAAAAAAAGAGGAACGATCATTGCGGGGCGGATACTATGGTTCCTTAGGTTGTATTTGATAGTCCGGAAAAATTTTAGGCGATAGGGGTCAGGAGGTCCCGGGACCACTCGGAAGGCGTGGGCTATAACACACAAAAATATGGGAATCGCGCGGAATTCTAGTTGTTTGGCCGTAAAACGCAAAACATAAGGAACGATCATGGCTGGGCGGTGTTTATGATTCCTTAGGTCTTATTTGATAGTCCGAAAAAATTTTAGGCGATAGGGGTCCGGAGACCCGGGACCACTTGTAAGGCATGGGTAGAGCACACGAAAATATGGGAATCGGGCGGAATTTTAGTTGTTTGGCCGAAAAATGAAAAAAATGAGAAACGATCATGGCGGGAAGGTGACTATGGTTCCTTAGGTATTATTTGATGGCCCGAAAAGTTTTTAGGCGATCCGAGTCCGGCGGCCCGGCCCACTCGGAAGGCGTGGGCAATAGCACACAAAAATATGGTAATCCAGTGAAATTCTAGTTTTTTGGCCGAAAAATGCAATAAATGAGGAACGATCATGGCGGGGCGGCGACTATGGTTCCTTAGGTCTTATTTGATGGCCCGGAAAATTTTAGGAGATCGGGGTCCACGGCTCCCGAGACCACTCGGAAGGCGTAAGCTATAGCACACGAAAATATGCAAATCGCGCGGAGTTCTAATTTTTTGGACAAAAAATGCAAAGCATTTGGAACGATCATGGTGGGGCGGTGACTATGGTACCTTAGGTCGTATTTGATAGTCCGGAAAAATTTTAGGCGATCGGGGTCCGCGGCTCCCCGGACCACATGGAAGGCGTGGGTATAGCACACGAAAATATGGGAATCGGGCGTAATTCTAGTTTTTTGGCTGAAAAATGCAAATAATGGGAAACGATGATGGCGGGGCGGTTACTATGGTTCCTTAGGACGTATTTGACGGCCCGGGAAAATTTTAGGCGATCGGGGTCCGGGGGTCCACTCGGAAGGAGTGCGCTATAACAAACAAAAATATGGGAATCGCGCGGAATTCTAGTTGTTTGGCCGAAAATGCAAAAAATGAGGAACGATCATGGCGTGAAGGTGACTATGGTTCCTTAGATCTTATTTGATGCGCCGAAAAGTTTTTAGGCGATCCGAGTCCGGTGGCCCGGCCCACTCGGAAGGCGTGGGCAATAGCACACAAAAATATGGTAATCGAGTGAAATTCTAGTTTTTTGGCCGAAAAATGCAATAAATGAGGAACGATCATGGCGGGGCGGTGACTATGGTTCCTTAGGTCTTATTTGATGACCCGGAAAATTTTAGGCGATCGGGGTCCACGGCTCCCGGGACCACTCGGAAGGCGTAAGCTATAGCACACGAAAATATGCAAATCACGCGGAGTTCTAGTTTTTCGGCCAAAAAATGCAAAGCATTTGGAACGATCATGGTGGGGCGGTGGCTATTGTACCTTAGGTCGTATTTGATAGTCCGGAAAAATTTTAGGCGATCGGGGTCCGCGGCTCCCCGGACCACTTGGAAGGCGTGGGTATAGCACACGAAAATATGGGAATCGGGCGTAATTCTAGTTTTTTGGCCGAAAAATGCAAAAAATGAGAAACGATGATGGCGGGGCGGTTACTATGGTTCCTTAGGTCGTATTTGACGGCCCGGAAAAATTTTAGGCGATCGGGGTCCGGGGGTCCCGGAACCACTGGGAAGGGTGGGCAATAGCACACAAAAATATTGTAATCGGGCGGAATTCTAGTTTTTTGGCCGAAAAACGCAACAAATGAGGAATGATCATGGCTGGGCGGTGACTATGGTTCCTTAGGTCATATTTGATAGTCCGGAAAAATTTTAGGTGATAGGGCTCCGGAGACCCGGGACCACATGTAAGGCGTGGGTATAGCACACAAAAAGTTTTTAGGTGATCCGAGTGCGGGGGGCACGGCCCACTTGAAATGCGTGGGCTATAGCACACGAAAATATGGGAATCGCACGAAATTCTAGTCGTTTGGCCGAAAAACGCAAAAAATAAGGAACGATCATGGCGGGGCGGATACTATGGTTCCTTAGGTCGTATTTGATGGCCCGGAAAATTTTTAGGCGTTCGGGGTCGGGCTTCCCGGGACCCCTTGGAAGGCGTGGGCTAAAGCACACGAAAATATGGAAATCGCGCGGAATTCTAGTTTTTTGGCTGAAAAATGCAAAAGACAAGGAACGATCATGGCGGGGCGGTGACTATGGTTCCTTAGGTCGTATTTGATAGTCCGAAAAATTTGTAGGCGATCCGGCTCCGGGGGGCCCGATCCACTCGGAAGGCGTAGGAATCGGGCGGAATTCTAGTTTTTTTGCCAAAAAATGCAAAAAATGAGGAACGATCATGGCGAGGCAGTGACTATGGTTCCTTAGATCCTAATTGATGGCCCGAAAAGTTTTTAGGCGATCCGAGTCCGGCGGCCCGGCCCACTCGGAAGGCGTGGGCAATAGCTAACAAAAATATGATAATCGAGCGAAATTCTAGTATTTTGGCCGAAAAATGCAATAAATGAGGAACGATCATGGCGGGGCGGTGACTATGGTTCCTTAGGTCTTATTTGATGGACCCGAAAATTTTAGGCGATCGGGTTCTATGGCTCCCGGGACCACTCGGAAGGCGTAAGCTATAGCACACGAAAATATACAAATCACGCGGAGTTCTAGTTTTTTGGCCAAAAAATGCAAAGCATTTGGAACGATCATGGTGGGGCGGTGACTATGGTACCTTAGGTCGTATTTGATAGTCCGGAAAAATTTTAGGCGATCGGGGTCCGCGGCTCCCCGGACCACTTGGAAGGCCTGGGTATAGTACACGAAAATATGGGAATCGGGCGTAATTCTAGTTTTTTGGCCGAAAAATGCAAAAAATGAGAAACGACGATGGCGGGCGGTTACTATGGTTCCCTAGGTTGTATTTTACGGCCCGGAAAAATTTTAGGCGATCGGGGTCCGGGGGTCCCGGAACCACTGGGAAGGGTGGGGAATAACACACAAAAATATTGTAATCGGGCGGAATTCTAGTTTTTTGGCCGAAAAACGCAACAAATGAGGAATGATCATGGCTGGGCGGTGACTATGGTTCCATAGGTCATATTTGATAGTCCGGAAATATTTTAGGCGATAGGGGTCCTGAGGTCCCGGGACCACTCGGAAGGTGTGGGCTATAACACACAAAAATATGGGAATCACGCGAAATTCTAGTTGTTTGGCCGAAAAATGCAAAAAATAAGGAACGATCATCGCGGGGCGGATACTATGGTTCCTTAGGTCGTATTTGATTGCCCGTAAAATTTTAGGCGATCGGGGTCCGCGGCTCTTGGGAGAACTCGGAATGCGTGGGTATAGCACAAGAAAATATGGGAATCAGGCGAAATTCTAGGTCTTTTTCAGTAACATGCAAAAAATGTGGAAAGATCATGGCTGGGCGGTGACTATGGTTCCTTAGGTCTTATTTGATAGTCCGGAAAAATTTTAGGCGATAGGGGTCCGGAGACCCGGGACCACTTGTAAGGCGTGGGTATAGCACACGAAAATATGGGAATCGGGCGTAATTCTAGTTGTTTGGCCGAAAAACACAAAAAATAAGGAACGATCATGGCGGGGCAGATACTATGGTTCCTTAGGTCGTATTTGATTGCCCAGAAAAATTTTAGGTGATCCGAGTGCGGGGGGCATAGCCCACTTGGAAGGCGTGGGCTATAGCACAAGAAAATATGGGAATCGCGCGGAATTCTAGTTGTTTGGCCGAAAAACGCAAAAAATAAGGAACGATCATGGCGGGGCAGATACTATGGTTCCTTAGATCGTATTTGATGGCCTGGAAAATTTTAGGCGATCGGGGTTCGGGGTTCCCGGGAACCCTTGGAAGGCGTGGGCTAAAGCACACGAAAATATGGAAATCGCGCGGAATTCTAGTTTTTTGGTTGAAAAATGCAAAAGACTAGGAAAGATCATGGCGGGGCGGTGACTATGGTTCCTTAGGTCGTATTTGATAGTCCGGAAAATTTTTAGGCGATCCGGCTCCAGGGGCCCGACCCACGCGGAAGGCGTGGGGGATAGCACACAAAAATATGGGAATCGGGCGGAATTCTATTTTTTTGGCCAAAAAATGCAAAAAATGAGGAACGATCATGGCGAGGCGGTGAATATGGTTCCTTAGGTCCTAATTGATGGCCCGAAAAGTTTTTAGGCGATCCGAGTCCGGCGGCCCGGCCCACTCGGAAGGCGTGGGCAACATCACACAAAAATATGGTAATCGAGCGAAATTCTAGTTTTTTGGCCGAAAAATGCAATAAATAAGGAACGATCATGGCGGGGCGGTGACTATGGTTCCTTAGGTCTTATTTGATGGCCCGGAAAATTTTAGGCGATCGGGGTCCACGGCTCCCGGGACCACTCGGAAGGCGTAAGCTATAGCACACGAAAATATGCAAATCGCGCGGAGTTCTAGTTTTTTGGCCAAAAAATGCAAAGCATTTGGAACGATCATGGTGGGGCGGTGAATATGGTACCTTAGGTCGTTTTTGATAGTCCAGAAAAATTTTAGGCGATCGGGGTCCGCGGCTCCCCGGACCACTTGG
Source organism: Nicotiana tomentosiformis (assembly GCF_000390325.3). Classification (NCBI taxonomy): domain Eukaryota; kingdom Viridiplantae; phylum Streptophyta; class Magnoliopsida; order Solanales; family Solanaceae; genus Nicotiana; species Nicotiana tomentosiformis. The sequence continues at coordinate 318,891 of NW_027174611.1, forward strand.
AAGGCGTGGGTATAGCACACGAAAATATGGGAATCGGGCGTAATTCTAGTTTTTTGGCCGAAAAATGCAAAAAATGAGAAACGATAATGGCGGGGCGGTTACTATGGTTCCTTAGGTCGTATTTGACGGCCCGGAAAAATTTTAGGCGATCGGGGTCCGGGGGTCCCGGAACCACTGGGAAGGGTGGGGAATAGCTCACAAAAATATTGTAATCGGGCGGAATTCTAGTTTTTTTGCCGAAAAACGCAACAAATCAGGAATGATCATGGCTGGGCGGTGTCTATGGTTTCTTAGGTCATATTTGATAGTACGGAAAAATTTTAGGCGATAGGGGTCCTGAGGTCCCGGGACCACTCGGAAGGTGTGGGCTATAACACACAAAAATATGGGAATCGCGCGGAATTCTAGTTGTTTGGCCGAAAAACGCAAAAAATAAGGAACGATCATGGTGGGGCGGATACTATGGTTCCTTAGGTCGTATTTGATTGCCCGGAAAAATTTTAGGCGATCGGGGTCCGCGGCTCTTGGGACCACTCGGAATGCGTGGGTATAGCACAAGAAAATATGGGAATCGGGCGAAATTCTAGGTCTTTTTCAGTAACATTCAAAAAATGTTGAAAGATCTTGGCTGGGTGGTGACTATGGTTCCTTTGGTCTTATTTGATAGTCTGGAAAAATATTAGGCGATAGGGGTCCGGAGGTCCCGGGACCACTCGAAAGGCATACCCACGCCTTCCAAGTGGTCCGGGGAGCCGCGGACCCCGATCGCCTAAAATTTTTTCGGACTATCAAATATGACCTAAGGTACCATAGTCACTGCCCCACCATGATCGTTCCAAATGCTTTGCATTTTTCGGCCATAAAACTAGAACTCCGCGCGATTTGCATATTTTAGTGTGTTATATAGCTTACGCCTTCTGAGTGGTCCCGGGAGCCGTGGACCCCGATCGCCTAAAATTTTTCGGGCTATCAAATACGACCTAAGGAACCATAGTCACCGCCCTTCCATGATCGTTCCTCATTTATTGCGTTTTTCGTCCAAAAAACTAGAATTTCACTCGATTACCATATTTTTGTGTGCTATTGCCCACGCCTTCCGAGTGGGCCGGGCCGCCAAAATATATTTCGGGCCATCAATTAGGACCTAAGGAACCATAGTCACCGCCTCCCATGATCGTTCATCATTTTTTGCATTTCTTTGCCAAAAAACTAGAATTCCGCCTGCTTCCCATATTTTGCAGTGCTATCGCCCACGCCTTCCGAGTGGGTCGGGCCCCCCGGAGCCGGATCGCCTAAAAATTTTACAGACTATCAAATATGACCTAAGGAACCATAGTCACCGCCCCGCCATGATCGTTCCTCATTTTTTGCGTTTTTCAGCCAAATAACTAGAATTCCGCTCGATTCCCATATATTTGTGTGTTATAGCCCACGCCTTCCGAGTGGTCCCGGGACCTCCTGACCCCTATCGCCTAAAATTTTTCCAGACTACCAAATACGACCTAAGGAATCATTGTATCTGCCCCGCCATGATCGTTACTCATTTTTTGCATTTTTCGGCCAAACAACTAGAATTCCGCGCGATTCCCATATTTTTGTGTGTTATAGCCCACGCCTTCCGAGTGGTCCCGGGACGTCCGTACCCCTATCGCCTAATATTTTTCCGGACTATCAAATAAGACCAAAGGAACCATAGTCACCGCCCTGCCAAGATCTTTCCAAATTTTTTGCATGTTACTGAAAAAGACCTAGAATTTCGCCCGATTCCCATATTTTCGTGTGCTATACCCACGCATTCCGAGTGGTCCCAAGAGCCGCGGACCCCGATCGCCTAAAATTTTTCTGGGCAATCAAATACGACCTAAGGAACCATAGTATCCTCCCCGCCATGATCGTTCCTTATTTTCTGCGTTTTTCGGCCAAACAACTAGAATTCCGCGCGATTCCCATATTTTTGTTTGTTAGCCCACACCTTCCGAGTGGTCCCGGGACCTCCGGACCCCTATTGCCTAAAATTTTTCCGGACTATCATATTCAACCTAAGGAACCGTAGTATCCGCCCCGCCATGATCGTTCCTCATTTTTTGCGTTTTTCGGCCAAACAACTAGAATTTCGCGCGATTCTCATATTTTTGTGTGTTATAGTCCACGCCTTCCGAGTGGTCCCGGGTCTCCGGACCCCTATCGCCTAAAATTTTTCCGGACTATCAAATAAGACCTAAGGAACCATAGTCACCACCCAGCCATGATCGTTCCTAGTTTTTTCCGCTTTCGGCCAAAAAATGAGAATTCCGCGCGATTCCCATATTTTCATGTCCTATAGCCCACGCCTTCCAAGTGAACCCGGGAACTCCGGACCCCTATCGCCCAAAATTTTTCTGGACTATCAAATACGACCTAAGGAACCATAGTCACCGCCCAGCCATGATCGTTCCTAGTATTTTCCGTTTTTCGGCCAAAAAATGAGAATTCTGCGCGATTCCCATATTTTCGTGTCCTATAGCCCACGCCTTCCAAGTGAACCCCTGAACTCCGGACCCCTATCGCCCAAAATTTTTCCGGACTATCAAATACGACCTAAGGAACCATAGTCACCGCCCAGCCATGATCATTCCTCATTTGTTGCGATTTTCGGCCAAAAAACTAGAATTCCGCCCGATTACAATATTTTTGTTTGCAATTGCCCACCCTTCCAAGTGGTTCCGGGACCCCCGGACCCCGATCGCCTAAAATTTTTCCGGGCCATCAAATACGACCTAAGGAACTATAGTAACCGCCCCACCATCATCGTTTCTAATTTTTTACATTTTTCGGCCAAAAAACTAAAATTACGCCCGATTCCCATATTTTCATGTGCTATACCCACGCCTTCCAAGTGGTCCGGGGAGCCGCGGACCCCGATCGCCTAAAATTTTTCCGGACTATCAAATACGACCTAAGGTACCATAGTCACCGCCCCACCATGATCGTTCCAAATGCTTTGCATTTTTCGGCCAAAAAACTAGAACTCCGCGCGATTTGCATATTTTAGTGTGCTATAGCTTACGCCTTCCGAGTGGTCCCGGGAGCCGTGAACCCCGATCGCCTAAAATTTTCCGGGCCATCAAATACGACCTAGTGAACCATAGTCACTGCCCCGCCATGATCGTTCCTCATTTATTGCATTTTTAGGCCAAAAAACTAGAATTCCGCTCGATTACCATATTTTAGTGTGCTATTGCCCATGCCTTCCGAGTGGGCCGGGCCATTGGACTCGGATCGCCTAAAAAATTTTCGGGCCATCAATTTCGACCTAAGGAACCATAGTATCCGCCCTGCCATGATCGTTCCTCATTTTTTGCATTTTTCGGCCAAACAACTAGAATTTCGCGCGATTCCCATATTTTTGTGTGTTATAGCCCACGCCTTCCGAGTGGTCCCGGGTCTCCGGACCCCTATCGCCTAAAATTTTTCCGGACTATCAAATAAGACCTAAGGAACCATAGTCACTGCCCAGCCATGATCCTTCCTAGTTTTTTTCGTTTTTCGGCAAAAAAACTAGGATTCCGCGCGATTCCCATATATTCGCGTCCTATAGCCCACGCCTTCCAGGTGAACCCGGGAACTCCAGACCCCTATCGCCCAAAATTTTTCCGGACTATCAAATACGACCTAAGGAACCGTAGTCACCGCCCAGCTATGATCATTCCTCATTTGTTGCGTTTTTCGGCCAAAAAACTAGAATTCCGCCCGATTACAATATTTTTGTTTGCTATTGCCCACCCTTCCAAGTGGTTCCGGGACCCCCGGACCCCGATCGCCTAAAATTTTTCCGGGCCGTCAAATACGACCAAAGGAACTATAGTAACCGCCCCACCATCATCGTTTCTCATTTTTTGCATTTTTCGGCCAAAAAACTAGAATTCCGCGCGATTACCATATTTTTGTGTGCTATTGCCCACGCCTTCCGAGGGGGCCGGGCCGCCGGACTCGGATCGCCTAAAATATTTTCGGGCCATCAATTAGGACCTAAGGAACCATAGTCACTGCCTCTCCATGATCGTTCCTCATTTTTTGCGTTTTTCGGCCAAACAACTAGAATTCGCGCGATTCCCATATTTTTGTGTGTTATAGCCCACACCTTCCGAGTGGTCCCGGGACCTCAGGACCCCTATCGCCTAAAATTTTTTCGGACTATCAAATATGACCCTAGGAACCATAGTCACCGCCTAGCCATGATCAATCCTCATTTGTTGCATCTTTCGGCCAAAAAACTTGAATTCCGCCCGATTATAATATTTTTGTGTGCTATTGCCCACCCTTCCAAGTGGTTCCGGGACCCCCGGACCCCGATCGCCTAAAATTTTTCTGGGCCATCAAATACGACCTAAGAAACCATAGTAACCTCCCCGCCATCATCGTTTCTCATTTTTTGCACATTTCGGCCAAAAAACTAGAATTACGCCCGATTCCCATATTTTCGTGCGCTATACCCACGCCTTCCAAGTGGTCCGGGGAGCCGCGGACCCCGATCGCCTAAAATTTTTTTGGACTATCAAATACGACCTAAGGTACCATAGTCACCGCCCCACCATGATCGTTCCAAATGCTTTGCATTTTTCGGCCAAAAAACTAGAACTCCGCGCGATTTGCATATTTTATAGTGCCATATAGCTTACGCCTTCTGAGTGGTCCCGGGAGCCATGGACCCCTAAAATTTTCCAGGCCATCAAATACGACCTAAGGAACCATAGTCACCGCCCCGCCATGATCGTTCCTCATTTATTGCGTTTTTCGTCCAAAAAACTAGAATTTCGCTCGATTACCATATTTTTGTGTGCTATTGCCCACGCCTTCCGAGTGGGCCGGGCCGCCGGACTCGGATCTCCAAAATAATTTTCGGGCCATCAATTAGGACCTAAGGAACCATAGTCACCGCCTCCCATGATGGTTCCTCATTTTTTGCATTTTTTGGCCAAAAAACTAGAATTCCGCCCGATTCCCATATTTTGCTGTGCTATCGCCCACGCCTTCCGAGTGGGTCGGGCCCCCGAAGCCGGATCGCCTAAAATTTTCCGGACTATCAAATACGACCTAAGGAACCATAGTCACCGCCCCACCATGATCGTTCCTAATCTTTTGCGTTTTTCAGCCAAAAAACTAGAATTCCGCACGATTTCCATATTTTCGTGTGCGTTAGCCCATGCCTTCCAAGGGGTCCCGAGAACCCCGAACCCCGATCGCCTAAAAAATTTTCGGGCCATCTAATACGACCTAAGGAACCATAGTAACCACCCCGCCATGATCGTTCCTCATTTTTTGCATTTTTCGGCCAAATAACTAGAATTCCGCTCGATTCCCGTATTTTTGTGTGTTATAGCCCACGCCTTACGAGTTGTCCCGGGACCTCCTGACCCCTATCGCCTAAAATTTTTCCGGACTATCAAATACGACCTAAGGAACCATAGTATCCGCCCCGCCATGATCGTTACTCATTTTTTGCATTTTTCGGCCAAAGAACTAGAATTCCGCGTGATTCCCATATTTTTGAATGTTATAGCCCACGCCTTCCGAGTGGTCCCGGGACCTCCGGACCCCTATCGCCTAATATTTTTCCAGACAATCAAATAAGACCAAAAGAACCATAGTCACCGCCCTGCCAAGATCTTTCCACATTTTTGCATGTTACTGAAAAAGACCTAGAATTTCGCCCGATTCCCATATTTTCGTGTGCTATACCCACGCATTCCGAGTGGTCCCAAGAGCCGCGGACCCCGATCGCCTAAAATTTTTCCGGGCAATCAAATACGACCTAAGGAACCAAAGTATCTGCCCCGCCATGATCGTTCCTTATTTTTTGCGTTTTTCGGCCAAACAACTAGAATTCCGCGCGATTCCCATATTTTTGTGTGTTAGCCCACACCTTCCGAGTGGTCCCGGGACCTCCGGACCCCTATCGCCTAAAATTTCTCTAAACTATCATATTCGACCTAAGGAACCATAGTATCCGCCCCACCATGATCGTTCCTCATTTTTTGCGTTTTTCGGCCAAACAACTAGAATTTCGCGCGATTCCCATATTTTTGTGTGTTATAGCCCACGCCTTCCGAGTGGTCCCGGGTCTCCGGACCCCTATAGCCTAAAATTTTTCCGGACTATCAAATAAGACCTAAGGAACCATAGTCACCGCCCAGCCATGATCGTTCCTAGTTTTTTCCGTTTTTCGGCCAAAAAATGAGAATTCCGCGCGATTCCCTTATTTTCGTGTCCTATAGCCCACGCCTTCCAAGTGAACCCGGGAACTCCGGACCCCTATAGCCCAAATTTTTTCCGGACTATCAAATACGACCTAAGGAACCATAGTCACCGCCCAACCATGATCATTCCTCATTTGTTGCGTTTTTCGGCCAAAAAACTAGAATTCCGCCCGATTACAATATTTTTGTTTGCTATTGCCCACCCTTCCAAGTGGTTCCGGGACCCCCGGACCCCGATCGCCTAAAATTTTTCCGGGCCGTCAAATACGACCTAAGGAACCATAGTAACCGCCCCGCCATCATCGTTTCTCATTTTTTGCATTTTTCGGCCAAAAAACTAGAATTACGCCCGATTCCCATATTTTCGTGTGCTATACCCACGCCTTCCAAGTGGTCCGGGGAGCCGCGGACCCCGATCGCCTAAAATTTTTCCGGACTATCAAATACGACCTAAGGTACCATAGTCACCGCCCCACCATGATCGTTCCAAATGCTTTGCATTTTTCGGCCAAAAAACTAGAACTCCGCGCGATTTGCATATTTTAGTGTGCTATAGCTTACGCCTTCCGAGTGGTCCCGGGAGCCGTGGACCCATATCGCCTAAAATTTTCCAGCGCGTAAAAAAAAACCTAAGGAACCATAGTCACTGCCCCGCCATGATCGTTCCTCATTTATTGCGTTTTTTGGCCAAAAAACTAGAATTCCGCTCGATTACCATATTTTTGTGTGCTATTGCCCATGCCTTCCGAGTGGGCCGGGCCGCTGGACTCGGATCGCCTAAAAAATTTTCGGGCCATCAATTTTGACCTAAGGAACCATAGTATCCGCCCCGCCATGATCGTTCCTCATTTTTTTGCATTTTTCGGCCAAAGAACTAGAATTCCGCGCGATTCCCATATTTTTGAATGTTATAGCCCACGCCTTCCGAGTGGTCCCGGGACCTCCGGACCCCTATCGCCTAATATTTTTCCAGACAATCAAATAAGACCAAAAGAACCATAGTCACCGCCCTGCCAAGATCTTTCCACATTTTTGCATGTTACTGAAAAAGACCTAGAATTTCGTCCGATTCCCATATTTTCGTGTGCTATACCCACGCATTCCGAGTGGTCCCAAGAGCCGCGGACCCCGATCGCCTAAAATTTTTCCGGGCAATCAAATACGACCTAAGGAACTAAAGTATCTGCCCCGCCATGATCGTTTCTTATTTTTTGCGTTTTTCGGCCAAACAACTAGAATTCCGCGCGATTCCCATATTTTTGTGTGTTAGCCCACACCTTCCGAGTGGTCCCGGGACATCCGGACCCCTATCGCCTAAAATTTCTCTAAACTATCATATTCGACCTAAGGAACCATAGTATCCGCCCCACCATGATCGTTCCTCATTTTTTGCGTTTTTCGGCCAAACAACTAGAATTTCGCGCGATTCCCATATTTTTGTGTGTTATAGCCCACGCCTTCCGAGTGGTCCCGGGTCTCCGGACCCCTATAGCCTAAAATTTTTCCGGACTATCAAATAAGACCTAAGGAACCATAGTCACCGCCCAGCCATGATCGTTCCTAGTTTTTTCCATTTTTCGGCCAAAAAATGAGAATTCCGCGCGATTCCCTTATTTTCGTGTCCTATAGCCCACGCCTTCCAAGTGAACCCGGGAACTCCGGACCCCTATAGCCCAAATTTTTTCGGACTATCAAATACGACCTAAGGAACCATAGTCACCGCCCAACCATGATCATTCCTCATTTGTTGCGTTTTTCGGCCAAAAAACTAGAATTCCGCCCGATTACAATATTTTTGTTTGCTAATGCCCACCCTTCCAAGTGGTTCCGGGACCCCCGGACCCCGATCGCCTAAAATTTTTCCGGGTCGCCCAATACGACCTAAGGAACTATAGTAACCGCCTTGCCATCATCGTTTGTCATTTTTTGCATTTTTCGGCCAAAAAACTAGAATTACGCACGATTCCCATATTTTCGTGTGCTATACCCACGCCTTCCAAGTGGTCCGGGGAGCCGCGGACCCCGATCGCCTAAAATTTTTCCGGACTATTAAATACGACCTAAGGTACCATAGTCACCGCCCCACCATGATCGTTCCAAATGCTTTGCATTTTTCGGCCAAAAAACTAGAACTCCGCGCGATTTGCATATTTTAGTGTGCTATAGCTTACGCCTTCCGAGTGGTCCCGGGAGCCGTGGACCCATATCGCCTAAAATTTTCCAGCGCATAAAATACAACCTAAGGAACCATAGTCACTGCCCCGCCATGATCGTTCCTCATTTATTGCGTTTTTTGGCCAAAAAACTAGATTTCCGCTCGATTACCATATTTTTGTGTGCTATTGCCCACGCCTTCCGAGTGGGCCGGGCCGCTGGACTCGGATCGCCTAAAAAAATTTCGGGCCATCAATTTCGACCTAAGGAACCATAGTATCCGCCCCGCCATGATCGTTCCTCATTTTTTGCATTTTTCGGCCAAACAACTAGAATTTCGCGCGATTCCCATATTTTTGTCTGTTATAGCCCACGCCTTCCGAGTGGTCCCGGGTCTCCGGACCCCTATCGCCTAAAATTTTTCCGGACTATCAAATAAGACCTAAGGAAGCATAGTCAGCCATGATCCTTCCTAGTTTTTTCTGTTTTTCGGCCAAAAAACTAGAATTTCCCGCGATTCCCATATTTTCGTGTCCTATAGCCCAAGCCTTCCAAGTGAACCCGGGAACTCCGGACCCCTATCGCCCAAAATTTTTCCGGACTATCAAATACGACATAAGGAACCATAGTCACCGCCCATCCATGATCATTCCTCATTTATTGCGTTCTTCGGCCAAAAAACTAGAATTCCGCCCGATTACAATATTTTTGTTTGCTATTGCCCACCCTTCCAAGTGGTTTCGGGACCCCCGGACCCCCATCGCCTAAAAATTTTCCGGGCCGTCAAATACGACCAAAGGAACTATAGTAACCGCCACACCATCATCGTTTCTCATTTTGTGCATTTTTCGGCCAAAAAACTAGAATTACGCGCGATTTCCATATTTTCGTGTGCTTTAGCCCACGCCTTCCAAGGGGTCCCGGGAACCCCGAACCCCGATCGTCTAAAAGTATTTCGGGCCAGAAAATACGACCTAAGGAACCATAGTAACCACCCCTCCATGATCGTTCCTCATTTTTTGCGTTTTTCGGCCAAACAACTAGAATTCCGCTCGATTCCCATATTTTTGTGTGTTATTGCCCACGCCTTCCGAGTGGTCCCGGGACCTCCTGACCCCTATCGCCTAAAATTTTTCCGGACTATTAAATTCGACCTAAGAAACCATAGTATCCGCCCCGCCATGATCCTTACTCATTTTTTGTGTTTTTCGGCCAAACAACTAGAATTTCGCGCGATTCCCATATTTTTGTGTGTTATTGCCCACGCCTTCCGAGTGGTCCCGGGACCTCCTGACCCCTATCGCCTAAAATTTTTTCGGACTATTAAATTCGACCTAAGAAACCATAGTATCCGCCCCGCCATGATCCTTACTCATTTTTTGTGTTTTTCGGCCAAACAACTAGAATTCCGCGCGATTCCCATATTTTTGTGTGTTATAGCCCACGCCTTCCGAGTGGTCCCGGGACCTCCGGACCCCTATCGCCTAATATTTTTCCGGAATATCAAATACGACCTAAGGAACCATAGTATCCGCCCCGCCATGATCGTTCCTCATTTTTTGCGTTTTTCGGCCAAACAACTAGAATTCCGCGCGATCCCATATTTTTGTGTGTTATAGCCCACGCCTTCCGAGTGGTCCCGGGTCTCCGGACCCCTATCGCCTAAAATTTTTCCGGACTATCAAATAAGACCTAAGGAACCATAGTCACCGCCCAGCCATGATCGTTCCTAGTTTTTTCCGTTTTTCGGCCAAAAAACTAGAATTCCGCGCGATTCCCATATTTTCGTGTCCTATAGCCCACGCCTTCCAAGTGAACCCGGGAACTCCGGACCCCTATCGCCTAAAATTTTTCCGGACTATCAAATACGACCTAAGGAACCATAGTCACCGCCCAGCCATGATCATTCCTCATTTGTTGCGTTTTTCGGCCAAAAAACTAGAATTCCGCCCGATTACAATATTTTTGTTTGCTATTGCCCACCCTTCCAAGTGGTTCCGGGACCCCCGGACCCCGATCGCCTAAAATTTTTCCGGGCCGTCAAATAAGACCTAAGGAACTATAGTAACCGCCCAGCCATGATCTTTCCTGGTTTTTTCCATTTTTCGGCCAAAAAACTAGAATTCCGCGCGATTCCCATATTTTCGTGTCCTATAGCCCACGCCTTCCAAGTGAACCCGGGAACTCCGGACCCCTATCGCCTAAAATTTTTCCGGACTATCAAGTACGACCTAAGGTATCATAGTAACCGCCCAGCCCTGATCATTCCTCATTTGTTGCATTTTTCGGCCAAAAAACTAGAATTCCGCCCGATTACAATATTTTTGTTTGCTATTGCCCACCCTTCCAAGTGGTTCCGGGACCCACGGACCCCGATCGCCTAAAATTTTTCTGAGCCGTCAAATACGACCTAAGGAACTATAGTAACCGCCACTCCATCATCGTTTCTCATTTTTTGCATTTTTCGGCCAAAAAACTAGAATTACACCCCATTCCCGTATTTTCGTGTGCTATACCCACGCCTTCCAAGTGGTCCGGGGAGTCGCGGACCCCGATCGCCTAAAATTTGTCGGGACTATCAAATACGACCTAAGGTACCATAGTCACCGCCCCACCATGATCGTTCCAAATGCTTTGCATTTTTTGGCCAAAAAACTAGAACTCCGCGCGATTTGCATATTTTAGTGTGTTATAGCTTACGCCTTCCGAGTGGTCCCGGGAGCCGTGTACCCCGATCGCCTAAAATTTTCCGGGCCATCAAATACGACCTAAGGAACCATAGTTACTGCCACGCCATGATCGTTCCTCATTTATTGCGTTTTTCGGCCAAAAAACTAGAATTCCGCTCGATTACCATATTTTTGTGTGCTATTGCCCACGCCTTCCGAGTGGGCCAGGCCGCTGGGCTCGGATCGCCTAAAAACTTTTCGGACTATCAAATAAGACCTAAGGAACCATAGTCACCGCCCAGCCATGATCGTTCCTAGTTTTTTCTATTTTTCGGCCAAAAAATGAGAATTCCGCGCGATTCCCATATTTTCGTGTCCTATAGGCCACGCCTTCCAAGTGAACCCGGGAACTCCGGACCCCTATCGCCCAAAATTTTTCCGGACTATCAAATACGACCTAAGGAACCATAGTCAACGCCCAGCCATGATCATTCCTCAATTGTTGCGTTTTTCGGCCAAAAAACTAGAATTCCGCCCGATTACAATATTTTTGTTTGCTATTGCCCACCCTTCTAAGTGGTTCCGGGACCCCCAGACCCCGATCGCCTAAAATTTTTCCGGGCTGTCAAATACGACCAAATGAATTATAGTAACCGCCCCACCATCATCGTTTCTCATTTTTTGCATTTTTCGGCCAAAAAGATAGAATTCCGCGCGATTTCCATATTTTCGTGTGATTTAGCCCAAGCCTTCCAAGGGGTCCCGGGAACCCCGAACCCCGATCGCCTAAAAATTTTTCGGGCCATCAAATACGACCTAAGGAACCATAGTAACCACCCTGCCATGATCGTTCCTCATTTTTTGCGTTTTTCGGCCAAACAACTAGAATTCCGCGCGATTCCCATATTTTTGTGTGCTATAGCCCACGCCTTCCGAGTGGTCCCGGGACCTCCGGACCCATATCGCCTAATATTTTTCCGGACTATCAAATAAGACCAAAGGAACCATAGTCACCGCCCTGCCAAGATCTTTCCACATTTTTTGCATGTTACTGAAAAAGTCCTGAAATTTTGCCCGATTCCCATATTTTCGTGTGCTATACCCACGCATTCCGAGTGGTCCCAAGAGCCGCAGACCCGGATCGCCTAAAATTTTTTGGGGCAATCAAATACGACCTAAGGAACCATAGTATCCACCCCGCCATGATCGTTCCTCAAGTTTTGCATTTTTCGGCCTAACAACTAGAATTCCGCGCGATTCCCATATTTTTGTGTGTTATAGCCAACGACTTCCGAGTGGTCCCGGGTCTCCGGTCCCCTATCGCCTAAAATTTTTTCGGACTATCAAATAAGACCTAAGGAACCATAGTCACCGCCCAGCCATGATCGTTCCTAGTTTTGTCCATTTTTCGGCCAATAAACTAGAATTCCGTGCGATTCCCATATTTTCGTGTCCTATAGCCCACGCCTTCCAAGTGAACCCGGGAACTCCGGACGCCAATCGCCTAAAATTTTTCCGGACTATCAAATACGACCTAAGGAACCATAGTCACCGCCCAGCCATGATCATTCCTCATTTGTTGCATTTTCCGGCCAAAAAACAAGAATTCCGCCCGATTACAATATTTTTGTTTGCTATTGCCCACCCTTCCAAGTGGTTCCGGGACCCCTGGACTCCGATCGCCTAAAATTTTTCCGGGACGTCAAATACGACCTAAAGAACTATAGTAACCGCCCCGCCATCATCGTTTCTCATGTTTTGCATTTTTCGGCCAAAAAACTAGAATTACGCCCGATTCCCATATTTTCGTGTGCAATACCCACGCCTTCCAAGTGGTCCGAGGAGCCGCGGACCCCGATCGCCTAAAAATTTTCTGGACTATCAAATACGACCTAAGGTACCATAGTCACCGCCCCACCATGATCGTTCCAAATGCTTTGCATTTTTCGGCCAAAAAACTAGAACTCCGCGCGATTTGCATATTTTAGTGTGCTATAGCTTACGCCTTCCGGGTGGGCCGGGCCCCCGGACTCGGATCGCCTAAAAAATTTTCGGGCCATCAATTAGGACCTAAGGAACCATAGTCACCGCCTCGCCATGATCGTTCCTCATATTTTGCATTTTTTGGCCAAAAACTAGAATTCCGCCCGATTCCCATATTTTTGTGTGCTATCGCCCACGCCTTCCAAGTGGGTCGGGCCCCCCGGAGCCGGATCGCTAAAAAAATTTCGGACAATCAAATACGACCTAAGGAACCATAGTTACCGCCCCGCCATGATCGTTCCTAGTCTTTTGCATTTTTCAGCCAAAAAATTAGAATTCCGCGCGATTTCCATATTTTCGTGTGCTTTAGCCCACGCCTTCCAAGGGGTCCCGGGAACCCCGAACCCCTATCGCCTAAAAGTTTTCCGGACTATCAAATATGACCTAAGGAACCATAGTCACCGCCCAGCGATGATCATTCTTCATTTGTTGCGTTTTTCGGCCAAAGATCTAGAATTCCGACCGATTACAATATTTTTGTTTTCTATTGCCCACCCTTCCAAGTGGTTCCGGGACCCCCGGACCCCAATCGCCTAAAATCTTTTCGGGCCGTCAAATACGACCTAAGGAACCATAGTAACCGCCCCGCCATCATCGTTTCTCATTTTTTGCATTTTTCGGCCAAAAGACTAGAATTACGCTCGATTCCCATATTTTCGTGTGCTATAACCACGCCTTCCAAGTGGTCCGGGGAGCCGCGGACCCCGATCGCCTAAAATTTTTTCGGACTATCAAATACGACCTAAGGTACCATAGTCACCGCCCCACCATGATCATTCCAAATGCTTTGCATTTTTCGGCCAAAAAACTAGAACTCCGCGCGATTTGCATATTTTACTGTGATATAGCTTACGCCTTCCGAGTGGTCCAGGGAGCCGTGGACCCCGATCGCCTAAAATTTTCTGGGCCATCAAATACGACCTAAAGAACCATAGTCACCGCCCAGCCATGATCGTTCCTTGTTTATTGCGTTTTTCGTCCAAAAACTAGAATTCCGCTCGATTACCATATTTTTGTGTGCTATTGCCCACGCCTTCCGAGTGGGCCAGGCCGCCGGACTCGGATCGCCTAAAAAATTTTCGGGCCATCAATTAGGACCTAAGGAACCATAGTCACCGCCTCGCTATGATCGTTCCTCATTTTTTGCATTTTTCGGCCAAAAAACTAGAATTCCGCCCGATTCCGATATTTTTGTGTGCTATCGCCCACGCCTTCCGAGTGGGTCGGGCCCGCCGGAGCCGGATCGCCTAAAAATTTTACGGGCCATCAAATACGACCTCAGGAACCATAGTCACCGCCCCGTCATGATCGTTCCTAGTCTTTTGCCTTTTTCAGCCAAAAAACTAGAATTTCGCGCGATTTCCATATTTTCGTGTGCTTTAGCCCACGCCTTCTAAGGGTTCCCGGGAACCCCGAACCCCGATCGCCTAAAATATTTCCGGACTATCAAATACGACCTAAGGAACCATAGTATCCGCCTCGCCATGATCGTTCCTCATTTTTTGCATTTTTTGGCCAAACAACTAGAATTCCGCGCGAATCCCATATTTTTGTGTGTTATATAGCCCACGCCTTCCGAGTGGTCCCGGGACCTCCGGACCCCTATCGCCTAAAATATTTCCGGACTATCAAATAAGACCTAAGGAACCATAGTCACCGCCCCGCCATGATCGTTCCTCATTTTTTGCGTTTTTCGGCCAAATTACTACAATTCCGCACGATTCCCATATTTTTGTGTGTTATAGCCCACGCCTTCCGAGTGGTCCCGGTACCTCTGGACCCCTATCGCCTAATATTTTTCCGGACTATCAAATAAGACCAAAGGAACCATAGACACCGCCCTGTCAAGATCTTTCCACATTTTTTGCATGTTAGTGAAAAAGACCTAGAATTACGCCCGATTTCCATATTTTCGTGTGCTATACCCACGCCTTCCAATTGGTCCGGGGAGCCGCGGACCCTGATCGCCTAAAATTTTTCCGGACTATCAAATACGACCTAAGGTCCATAGTCACCGCCCCACCATGATCGTTCCAAATGCTTTGCATTTTTCGGCCAAACAACTAGAACTCCGCGCGATTTGCATATTTTAGTGTGCTATAGCTTACGCCTTCCGAGTGGTCCCGGGAGCCGTGGACCCCGATCGCCTAAAATTTTCCGGGCCATCAAATATGACCTAAGGAACCATAGTAACCACCCCGCCATGATCGTTTCTCATTTTTGCGTTTTTCGGCCAAACAACTAGAATTCAGCGCGATTCCCATATTTTTGTGTGTTATAGCCCACGCCTTCTGAGTGGTCCCGGGACCTCCTGACCCTTATCGCCTAAAATTTTTCCGGACTATCAAATACGACCTAAGGAACCATAGTGTCCACCCCGCCATGATTGTTCCTCATTTTTTGCATTTTTCGGCCAAACAACTAGAATTCCGCGCGATTCCCATATTTTTGTGTGTTATAGCCCACGCCTTCCGAGTGTTCCCGGGACCTCCGGACCCCTATCGCCTAAAATTTTTTCGGACTATCAAAGAAGACCTAAGGAACCATAGTCACCGCGCAGCCATGATCGTTCCTAGTTTTTTCTGTTTTTCGGCCAAAAAATTAGAATTCCACGCGATTCCAATATTTTCGTGTCCTATAGCCCACGCCTTCCAAGTGAACCCGGGAAATCCGGACCCCTATCGCCTAAAATTTTTCCGGACTATGAAATATGACCTAAGGAACCATAGTCACAGCCCAGCCATGATCATTCCTCATTTGTTGCATTTTTCGGCCAAAAAACTAGAATTTCGCCCGATTACAATATTTTTGTGTGCTATTGCCCACCCCTCCAAGTGGTTCCGGGATCCCCGGACCCCGATCGCCTAAAATTTTTCCGGGCCGTGAAATATGACCTAAGGAACCATAGTAACCGTCCCGCCATCATCGTTTCTCATTTTTTGCATTTTTCGGCCAAAAAACTTGAATTACGCCCGATTCCCATATTTTCGTGTGCTATACCCACGCCATCCAAGTGGTCCGGGGAGCCGCGGACCCCGATCGCCTAAATATTTTCCGGACTATCAAATACGACCTAAGGTACCATAGTCACCGCTGTCCATGATCATTCCAAATGCTTTGCATTTTTCGGCCAAAAAACTAGAACTCAGCGCGATTTGCATATTTTAGTGTGCTATAGCTTACGCCTTCCGAGTGGTCCCGGGAGCCGTGGACCCCGATCGCCTAAAATTTTCCGGGCCATCAAATACGACCTAAAAAACCATAGTCACCGCCCCGCCATGATCGTTTCTCATTTATTGCATTTTTGGGCCAAAAAACTAGAATTCCGCTCGATTACCATATTTTTGTGTGCTATTGCCCACGCCTTCCGAGTGGGCCGGGCCGTCGGTGTCGGATCACCTAAAAAATTTTCGGGCCATCAATTAAGACCTAAGGAACTATAGTCACCGCCTCGCCATGATCGTTCCTCATGTTTTGCATTTTTTGGCCAAAAAACTAGAATTCCGCCCGATTTCCATATTTTTCTGTGCTATCGCCCACGCCTTCCGAGTGGGTCGGGCCCCCCGGAGCCGAATCGCCTAAAACTTTTCCGGACTATCAAATACGACCTAAGCAACCATAGTCACCGCCCCACCATAATTCCGCCCGATTTCCATATTTTCGTATGCTTTAGCCCACGCCTTCCAAGGGGTCCCGGGAACCCCGAACCCCGATCGCCTAAATATTTTCCGGGCCATCAAATACGACCTAAGGAACCATAGTAACCACCCCGCCATGATCGTTCCTCATTTTTGCGTTTTTCGGTCAAACAACTAGAATTCCGCGCGATTCCCATATTTTTGTGTGTTATAGCCCACGCCTTCCGAGTGGTCGCGGGACCTCCTGACCCCTATCGCCTAAAAGTTTTTCGGACTATCAAATACGACCTAAGAAACCATAGTATCCTCCCCGCCATGATCGTTCCTCATTTTTTGCATTTTTCGCCCAAACAACTAGAATTCCGCGCGATTCCCATATTTTTGTGTGTTATAGCCCACGCCTTCCGAGTGGTCCCGGGACCTCCGGACCCCTATCACCTAATATATTTCCGGACTATCAAATAAGACCAAAGGAATCATAGTCACCGCCCTGTCAAGATCTTTCCACATTTTTTGCATGTAACTGAAAAAGACCTAGAATTTCGCCCGATTCCCATATTTTCGTGTGCTATACCCACGCATTCCGAGTAGTCCCAAGAGCCGCGGACTCCGATCGCCTAAAATTTTTCCGAGCAATCAAATACGACCTAAGGAACCATAGTATCCATCCCGCCATGATCGTTCCTTATTTTTTGCATTTTTCGGCCAAACAACTAGAATTCCGCGCGATAGCCATATTTTTGTGTGATATAGCCCACACCTTCCGAGTGGTCCCGGGACCTCCGGACCCCTATCGCCTAAAATTTTTCCGGACTATCAAATACGACCTAAGGAACCATAGTATCCGCCCCGCCATGATCGTTCCTCATTTTTTGTGTTTTTCGGCCAAACAACTAGAATTCCGCGCGATCCCATATTTTTGTGTGTTATAGCCCACGCCTTCCGAGTGGTCCCGGGTCTCCGGACCCCTATCGCCTAAATTTTTTCCGGACTATAGAATAAGAACTAAGGAACCATAGTCGCTGCCCAGCCATGATCGTTCCTAGTTTTTTCTGTTTTTCGGCCAAAAAACTAGAATTCTGCGCGATTCCCATATTTTCGTGTCCTATAGCCCACGCCTTCCAAGTGAACCCGGGAACTCCGGACCCCTATCGCCTAAAATTTTTCCGGACTATCAAATATGACCTAAGGAACCATAGTATCCGCCCCACCATGATCGTTCCTCATTTTTTACATTTTTCGGCCAAACAACTAGAATTCCACGCGATTCCCATATTTTTGTGTGTTATAGCCCACGCCTTCCGAGTGGTCCCGGGACCTCCGGACCCCTATCGCCTAATATTTTTCCGGACTATCAAATAAGACCAAAGGAACCATAGTCACCGCCCTGTCAAGATCTTTCCACATTTTTTGCATGTAACTGAAAAAGACCTAGAATTTCGCCCGATTCCCATATTTTCGTGTGCTATACCCACGCATTCCGAGTAGTCCCATGAGCCGCGGACTCCGATCGCCTAAAATTATTCCGAGCAATCAAATACGACCTAAGGAACCATAGTATCCGTCCCGCCATGATCGTTCCTTATTTTATGCGTTTTTCGGCCAAACAATTAGAATTCCGCGCGATAGCCATATTTTTGTGTGATATAGCCCACACCTTCCGAGTGGTCCCGGGACCTCCGGACCCCTATCGCCTAAAATTTTTCCGGACTATCAAATACGACCTAAGGAACCATAGTATCCGCCCCGCCATGATCGTTCCTCATTTTTTGTGTTTTTCGGCCAAACAACTAGAATTCCGCGCGATCCCATATTTTTGTGTGTTATAGCCCACGCCTTCCGAGTGGTCCCGGGTCTCCGGACCCCTATCGCCTAAATTTTTTCCGGACTATCAAATAAGACCTAAGGAACCATAGTCACCGCCCAGCCATGATCGTTCCTAGTTTTTTCTGTTTTTCGGCCAAAAACTAGAATTCCGCGCGATTCCCATATTTTCGTGTCCTATAGCCCACGCCTTCCAAGTGAACCTGGGAACTCCGGACCCCTATCGCCTAAAATTTTTCCGGACTATCAAATATGACCTAAGGAACCATAGTATCCACCCCACCATGATCGTTCCTCATTTTTTTCATTTTTCGGCCAAACAACTAGAATTCCGCGCGATTCCCATATTTTTGTGTGTTATAGCCCACGCCTTCCGAGTGGTCCCGGGACCTCCGGACCCCTATCGCCTAATATTTTTCCGGACTATCAAATAAGACCAAAGGAACCATAGTCACCGCCCTATCAAGATCTTTCCACATTTTTTGCATGTAACTGAAAAAGACCTAGAATTTCGCCCGATTCCCATATTTTCGTGTGCTATACCCACGCATTCCGAGTAGTCCCAAGAGCCGCGGACTCCGATCGCCTAAAATTTTTCCGAGCAATCAAATACGAACTAAGGAACCATAGTATCCGTCCCGCCATGATCGTTCCTTATTTTTTGCGTTTTTCGGCCAAACAACTAGAATTCCGCGCGATTCCCATATTTTTGTGTGTTATAGCCCACGCCTTCCGAGTGGTCGCGGGACCTCCTGACCCCTATCGCCTAAAAGTTTTTCGGACTATCAAATACGACCTAAGGAACCATAGTATCCTCCCCCCATGATCGTTCCTCATTTTTTCCATTTTTCGGCCAAACAACTAGAATTCCGCGCGATTCCCATATTTTTGTGTGTTATAGCCCACGCCTTCCGAGTGGTCCCGGGACCTCCGGACCCCTATCACCTAATATATTTCCGGACTATCAAATAAGACCAAAGGAACCATAGTCACCGCCCTATGAAGATCTTTCAACATTTTTTGCATGTAACTGAAAAAGACCTAGAATTTGGCCCGATTCCCATATTTTCGTGTGCTATACCCACGCATTCCGAGTAGTCCCAACAGCCGCGGACTCCGATCGCCTAAAATTTTTCCGAGCAATCAAATACGACCTAAGGAACCATAGTATCCGTCCCGCCATGATCGTTCCTTATTTTTTGCGTTTTTCGGCCAAACAACTAGAATTCCGCGCGATAGCCATATTTTTGTGTGATATAGCCCACACCTTCCGAGTGGTCCCGGGACCTCCGGACACCTATCGCCTAAAATTTTTCCGGACTATCAAATACGACCTAAGGAACCATAGTATCCGCCCCGCCATGATCGTTCCTCATTTTTTGTGTTTTTCGGCCAAACAACTAGAATTCCGCGCGATCCCATATTTTTGTGTGTTATAGCCCACGCCTTCCGAGTGGTCCCGGGTCTCCGGACCCCTATCGCCTAAAATTTTTCCGGACTATCAAATAAGACCTAAGGAACCATAGTCACCGCCCAGCCATGATCGTTCCTAGTTTTTTCTGTTTTTCGGCCAAAAAACTAGAATTCCGCG